>NC_143145.1:38160000-38470000 GCF_059928025.1 Delphinapterus leucas
AACTACAGGATTGCTCATGCCTAGTTGCTGGTATCCCAGCCTGCATTCATTACTTCACCCCATTAACATTCCATGCTGGGAGTCCTTTTCCAGTTTTATGAGGCGAAACCACAAAATGTCAGGTTAACAAAATCCTCACGCAGCAATTTCACCTTAAAATACTGCCTGTCAAGGACTTGCTTCCACGATATTCAATAAATCACTAACTCTATAAAGCAGGTTGCAAGTCAAATAAAGGCAAAATTTGCATCAGAGTACAATAAAGATTAATTGAAACACAAGCTGATTACTTAGAACTACAAGAGAGTAGAGCAGTATGATTCAAGTGTACCTAGTAACCTATCTCAGTTTTTAACTGTGCTTATAGTTATACAGATATACTTAACTATTACAACCATTTCCAATCATTCAGATACCTGATTTGAGACAGTTTCATAGATAGTAGAGAGCTTTGGAGATACGAACACACTGGTTCAAATCCTGGTTCTGCCACTTATTAACTATGTGTCTTTGTCTCCCTAACCCTTGTTTTTTCCATGTAAAAATGAAGCAAATAATTCTTTCATTGGGCTGTTTTGATTTTAAAAAGACGTCAGACAAAAGAACCAAGCATAGTGCATAACAGTCATAATCACAAATGTCCAGTAATGGTACTAATAATAAATGTTCAATAGTTGTTAGTTTCCTTCCCTCTATCCTTTGTAGAGATGAAAACTGCCAACTTAAGAGCTACTGTTCAAACTCTCTACACTCTCTGAGGATACCATAACCAAGAGATCTCATCTCTTTATGTACGGTGATGGAGTCAAGAAAGTCATGGTAAGTTATGAATGGGAAAAAGAAAGTGAAAGGGACAGTTTTTGGCGTACACGTTAAGTGAAAATACACCCGTTAAACACATCCACCTACACTCCTTTCTCCTTTGCTCAACAGGAATGAAGCCAAGCCTGTGCACTCACCCTGTACGTTGGTGATCCCTGTCATTGCTAGTATTAGGCTCTCAAGACAATAATTAAACCATGTCGGATGCTGATCTTCAAAACAAGTATCTTTAAGTCGAATAGCCTGGGCTTGAATAAATCTTTGCACTCTCTTGTTGACCATGCTACAGACTCTTCACAGTGGACTTTAACTAGTCTGAGACTGCCAAAATGGACAAAAATTAATCCCAGTGAAACCTGAAAGGTACATTCTATTCTGGATTGAAGTTAGTTGCCTAAGAGCTCCCTCATTAAATATTTCTTAGACAACTATTAAGTACCAGGCATTATAGCTTTCTCAGAACTGTCATCAGGACCTGGAGAGAATGACCACTTTTTCAGGTCTGAAACTGTCTCTACCAAGAAAATGAGTAGGAAAGGAGAGGGACCAAATCAAATAATGCATACCTGTGTAGTCTAGGGAACTGACATGAAAGCAGGTCAAATTCACACTCCAACACTAATTTCCCAAAGGACCGTAATTCACACTCTGATTCTGTTCTATAATTTTCTGATAAAACATTATTTGTATGGTCATGCTAATGACCTTTATGAGTAAGTATAAGGTGCAGAGGACAACATACATCAGTGTGAACTGTCAATGAATTAAGGCAAAAATATTTAAGAACCATTGCTGCACAATTCCCACATGTTCTCACTACTATCCTAATAGTAATAATTATTCCTTTTCTTTGAATCCATTCCAATTTCTTCAACTCCCTTTGTAAATGCAGATAACAAAAGAGAACAGGAACCAACGCAGGACTCTTGCAATAACTAAGCCCTTGCATAAGGCTTCCCACTTCCAGTAAAAACACACAAATCTTTGCCACTGGCATGTGGATTGCATTCATATTAAATTCCCGATTCAACAGTTAAATGAGCATGCTCATGCTCTCAATCTCATAAGCAAAATAAATCTAAAAGAAAATTGGTTAATACTAATATTTCAGTTTAAACACTGCAATCACTGTTCACATTAGAATGATATGACCAAAAACCATGATCAATCCTGAAATTTAAAATTTACTTCTATTTTCCTCTAATGTTCTCTTAAGATTCAGACTTTTTTAATATTCAAATTTACATTTATACATCCAGTACAACATAAAGAACATCAGCATAGTCTTGGGTCTCCCAAATCTCAGAAAACAGTAGTGATCTAGTGAAACCCTAAATCTAACAGTTCAATTTGATCTTACTAATAACTGAATACATTTTAATAGAGTTACCTGTATGTTTTAGTGATGTAGAGATCTCAAGTATCTCACAAAAAAAAAGATGGCTATTTTGCTCTACACTATTAGTAAAGAGCAGTCAATAACAAAGAGCTCTAAAAAGAGAACAGAGTCATATACAGATACAGACAAAAGCAAGGAAACCAAAAATTAGGGCTCTCATCAAAATGATACAACTAAAGGAGCACACAGTCTTTGGACACATACAAATAGGCCCTGATATTATTGTGTTCTCTAACACTTGAGAAAAGCTTGTTTGGCTTCCAACAATAATTGCATCGCAGAAGACAAAAAAAAGCCTTCCTAGGAATTTACACTTTGATCAGCAACGCTAAGAACACAAAAGTCTCACCTTCTTTCCTGCATATACAAAAGAGGTCTACAAAGTCTAGAAACCCCTTGTGTTGCAAAGAGATAGAAATGAGATCGAATGAAATTAATTATTTATTATGACTAAGTTTTAATCCTTTGGATATCTCATATCACATTTCTTGTATGGTAGGAGTTAAATAAATGGTCCATAAGCTTACTAAGCAAAAAAATGTTATTTGGAAGTAAAGTGAAACTATAAATGCTATTCAAATGCAAATTTTAAATTCTCCAACTTGGCACTGGAAATGAATAAAAAGCTCATCTGATATAAGTGTAATAACAGAACAGATTAAACATTTTTTTAACTTTTTACAGGAAAAAGAAATGGTCATTACCCAATATAGTTATATCTCTTATTTAAGCAGATTCATAAAATTGTGCATAAAAGAATCTTCAGATTTTAAAATAACCTAAAACCAATTAAACCAATCTGAATTATAATCAGATAGGCTTTCAGTAATTTATAGCATGCTCCTGAATTAGACTTTGGTAACACAGTCTGGAACTAACAATAGTTACTCGTCTTGTGGAAGTAACTGAATGTTTAAAGACAACAATTGGTTAAAACCGATGAATGCTAAACATTTGTTTAGTTTTAAAGATTTCAGCACTCACTGGCTCAGAACCAAAATTAAACTGAGTAACTAAAGGTCAAGGGTAAGCATGTTTGCAAAATCAGCAATGCCTGACCCAAAGGTGACCTGGAGGAATAAAATGAAGAGAAAACAGAAATTTTTAGTTTTTTCACAGTGTAAATATCAGAGCAAGGTGACTGCTTTAAAAACTCATGTTCATAATGATCATCATATATTTGGGTGAGTTAAAATTTTAATAAACATTTGAGGGGAACCTCAATACTTATAAGGTTCACCGTTCTATAAATTGTAGAGCAGTATTTACAAATTAAATGCTTCCTCTTTTTAATAAATTGGATGGCAATTTAAAAAGGAAGACAGAGTCCCCTCCAACATTTTCAATGTAATTAGTCTCATTAAAATTGCCAGAAGTAGCTATTCCATCGTAGTCTATTAGTAAATCATTTGAATTGACTAAGATGAAAGTTAAACAAGTCAAATAACAGGAAAAAGCAAATATTTACTGAGAAAATACAATGTGTAAACTTCAGATGGTCATTAATGACAGGAGGAAGAAAAAAAGAGTTGAAAAAGAAAGAAATTATTGATGCTGTATTTTTAAAATGTGTCATAAAGATCAGGATTACAAGGAACTGAAAGTCCTTAGCCTTTTACCACATCCCCCACTAACAGCTTGATATTAGCAAAACAACATAAATACTAAAAACGTTAGTATTCTGGAAAATTAACGTGCTTACTGAGATTAGACCCTTACCCTATGGGTCTCTTTCAACCAGAAAGGAAACAATTGTATTTCTAAATTAATACCCTCTTAGAAACTTGAAGCCATAATCCAAAGAGCCAGCATTCTCAGCTAATATTCACAAGTTCCAAAACACAACAGTAGAGACACAGATGATAGTCCCGGCGCCTATTATAAGCAATCACTCCCTCACATGCTTTTAATATTGGAACAGAGTGTGACACATAAGAGTTAAATAATAAGAGTAAGCAAATATTTATTAAATGCCTACTAGTATTAGAAAATAAAGTGGCGAATAATAGAGAGGCAGTCCCATCCCACATGAAGCACATCTCAGGTACCTAAAATATATTATTTTATCCATTTAACAACTGTGTAAGATATGATCTTTCCAGTTTTCCAGAAAGAAAACTGACACTATGAGAGGTTAACTAACTTGCCCAAATCACAAAGTCAATCAGAAGCCTGGAAGAAGGACAAAAGAATCAAATCCAAGACTATGACTCTTGCCTGTACGCCCGAGCTCTTTGTTCCACATCCAGTAGGTTCCATAATATATGAGGGTTGTACCACACTCTAGGGGCATTTTTGGAAATTAGTGCTTCTGGTTGTCACAATGATTAGGAGACACTACCTGACATTAGGTGTCAACCAAGACATCAAAGTTGTTCAACGCTCAAAACAGTCCCTTGCACAACAAAGAATGGTCCCTCATCCCACACAATTTTCAAATATCCTGACATTCATGTGAGTGAGAAATCTATTCATAATTATTTGAACCTAGAATCTAGCTCCATTTTACATTTAAACACATAGTAGTTTTCACACCTACTTTAATGAACCTGAAAGTTCCAGAAATTTAACTATCAGGAATACAGGAGAAAAATTATGAATCATTAAGAATTTGACCAAGAGGTGTTTACCATTTCAGAAAATCACTTCACTCATGGCTATTCCATTTTAGTATTTGCACCGCCAATTTATCAACATGTAGGCAAGCAAAATTTTAAACTGTGCTGATATAACACATGTGGCAGGCTAAGTATCTTAACCTGAGCACTTCATCACGTCTTCTAGTCTAGTTACACTCTAAATACTGGATAAATTACTTTCCTCTGATTTTTCCCTTCCTACAACTATGGCATTATATTGATTTCTCTGTAAGTTATCAGTTTAAAAACATACATTAACTATGAATTTTACATCAAGATAGTAAAGAGGCATCAAAAAATATATGCTATCAAAAGGAGCATTAGATTTTACAGCATTGAGAACCACAACACTACATCATTGTTCCCCTAATTGTGATACTAACTAGGCCATATGCTTGGCCTTAAAATAACACAATTAGAACCATCTCAATTATAAGAGTAACCTCTACTCATGAAAACTTTCACACAAGTTACTCTCAATGGCAGGACATTTCCTTGTATTGAACTAAAGTTCCTTATTTTATAATTTAAATATGTTTATTCTTTTCTCTGTCCTAAAATAAGATCTGTGCGGGACAAGAATAGCTCAATACAAGTACCATATAGAGGCTATATTTTATCAGTGGAATTTTGTTTATCTATCTCCCTCTTTTATTTACCATATTTCCCAGTAAATGTTCAATGAATGTCTGTTCATAGAATGATAATCCTACAGTATTCCTGTTCAATATCGTATGTTCATGAACTGAATAATCTAATATATTAACCACTATATAAATGCTTTCTACAAACAATAAATTTTTATTGAGTATACCAACTCAGATATTACTCCCATCCAATATGAAAATTCACAAAAAGAATGTTCAATTTGCAGAGTTAGTAAATTAGAGGAGGCATACAATGGAACTGGGTTACTGTCTGAGTTTGAAAACTAAAGTCAAGGTTTAAAATGTAAACTATGAATTAAAGTTTTCCAGGGATCCCCTAATTTTCTAAGACAAAATACAATAGTTGTTTGGAAATATACATATTGATATTAATCTATAGGAAACAGGTATCCTCTACTAGTTATGAACTTTAGAGTACTTTGGTGCATACACCTAAATTCATGACAAAACTTTAAAAGAATGAGTTGAATAATTCTTGCCCTATTGCAAATCCTTATTAATAGTGAACAAATCCTCAAATACCTCTTACCTCAAAAATAAGAATAAGATGCCACTGGTTATATAATAATTGAATGGTTCAGCTTCTCTAGACCTTTTACTAAACTTCAGGTCAAGGGCTGCCCACTAAATGATCGTGCAAGGTATAGCACTATGTTGGATTGCCGGACCTGGGACAATGTTAAAAGAGATCTTATAAATATGGCAAGCATTACAGCAGATGAATTCACTTTTAGCCACAAAAAAAAGACCCTAGAAAGTCCATTCCATGCCACCTTTGAAGTAGCTCCAAGGGTATGTACCATTTTCTGTTGCCTACATACAGTTGTTTTTTGGTTCATCGTGGCCCCTACATATCATTATAGCTAAGATATTATTAATTATAAAGACTCAGCATTATTTAATGTATCACTAAAAATGAAAAAAAATTTTCAAAAAGGAAGTCTAATAGGAAAGTCCTGCATAAAGTTGACACATCAAAACTGCCAGTGTAAGGGGAAGTAAGAAATAAAGCCATCAAGCAGAAAGGTAACTTGTTTGACTTAAGCTTCACATTGGGTGGAGAGACATATACAAATCTTAGGGAATGTGAACCATGAACTGATATTCACGTAGATTTGCAGTATGAATTCACACTATCAATGAAGTCCAAAAATTCGTCCAGCAGATAATTTAACTTGTGGTAGTCTCAAGTTGCAGTGCCACCAGATGGGCAGCAGAGGCAAAGAGATAATCTCTCTGGCAGACCTCAACCTCAACTCAGGCCATGAGCGCTTGTGAGATATCACTGACTATACAAGGACTCCTGATTTCAGAGATGTTAAAATATGAAAAATTACAAAACTAATAATCAATGAGATAGCATAGGAATGCTTTCAGAATTAACAAAAACAAATAAAATTATACTTTGGGAACAGAACAAAAGGGACTAAGTATCCCATTATCTCTGAAGTTAAAAAAATATATACAGGGCTTCCCTGGTGGCGCAGTGGCTGGGAGTCCACCTGCCCATGCAGGGGACGCGGGTTCGTGCCCCGGTCCGGGAGGATCCCACATGCCACGGATCGGCTGGGCCCGTGGGCCACGGCCGCTGAGCCTGCGCGTCCGGAGCCTGTGCTCCGCAACGGGAGAGGCCGCGGCGGTGACAGGCCGGCATACCACAAAAAAAAAGAAAAAGAAAAAAAATATATATATATATATACACATACAATATACATAGGCACATATATATAAAGATACATATATATATATAAAGATACCAAAGACATACATGAAACCTTGAATTATTGCCGTTCTTTATCAAAGAAGATTAAAAATGACAGGTGAATTTCTGTGTGCCCCTTAACGCTAACCAGATTTAGATTCACAATTTTATCAGTACTGAACCCATTATTACCAATTTGACAGATCCATAAGAGAGTGTACTTTTACCCATGTACTAACAGTTGTTTAATTGAGTTAATTAATCACAGCCTAACTAAAATATCTCAAACAGACCTCACACAGCATTCAAAGTATAGCTTGAAATCTAACCCACCCTCCCTTTTCTTTAAACTGGCCCGGGGGATGAAGTCAATAAATTGTCAATTAATAACATACTTGCTTTGATGATTCTTCAGTAAGTTACTGTCATCCCACTTCATAAATTTTTTAGTAAAAGATGTGGGATTTCAAGAAAGATACCTCTTCCATGGGAAAACTCAGTTTAAGAGTTTTCTGCTGCCACAAAACCAATAAGACAAACTAACTGATAATCCTCCCACACTACACCATGTAGGTATAAGCACTGAACCAGTGAAAGTTTAATTTGTTCCGCCAATGGCACAAAAAACTACTCAGATTTATTCACTAAATAGATCTGAACATTAGTCTCTAGCTTTTGGCTAAGGCCAGGTTGAACTAGGTTATTCATAGTTGGCCTTTCTGGCACTCTAGCTATCACTTTTACCTTCTGTCCACATAGTCCTGACCTCCGTATGTTCACATTCTTAGCCTCTTAACCACTCTCAGGGAAAACTCCCTAACTGACATACATTTACCCTAGCCACACCGTTCTCTGATCTCTTATCCTGTGAATGACAGATCCATGTTTCATGCCCTCCAAGGGCTAGTCCTCCTAACCAATATGTCAGATTCCCTTAAATCAGCTCAATGAACCTACTTCACATTTATTAACAATAAATATGCAAAATAAGGGGGAAATATGTATTTCTAGTCATCTGATAAAACAATAAACAGCATTAATACAATTAAAAGTTACGAATTAAAGAGTGATTCTGCAAAGAGATGAGAGGCACTTTTTGACAGAGTAACTAGTACTAACAAGAAAAAAGAGACAAGACCAAATAGTTATCGCTAAAGTGGTAAATAAATAAGAGGAAGAAACTAACAGAATGACTATCATCAAAAGGGCAAAAGCTTGGATTTCAGTCCATTTCCTTATTTTTGCCTCTTGAGAATAATTATTAGCAATTAATTCTCATTATCTTCCATTAAAGACAAGTTTACCATGTAACTGTTACCAAAGATTTTGTTCTCATTCAAAACCACTTATAAATTCAACAAACTTTTACTCAACACCAACCATTTGCCTAAAACTAAACATTAAGCATTCATAGATAAACAAGAAATAGTCCCTGTATTTCAGCTATCATATTTTAGTAGAAAACACTGACAAAAATTAATCATCATAATTTTTGATAAATGGTTTAACAAAATATTCATAAGAGGCTACAGAATGCAGAGGGGTAGCAAACATGAGGGGCACCTAACTTGTCTTGGGAGGGAAGTCTGCGAATGTATTTTTAATGGAAGTAATGCTTCAAATGAATAGAGTGGAGAGGAGCAAAGCAGGGAGCTTCCTATGCACTGAAAATTGTATACACAAATGAAACAGTAAGGGAGAATGTCATGTTCATGTAATTGAAAATGGTTCCACATATTGTAGTGAAAACATTACATGATATAAGGATAGAGTTGTTTATCTGGCTAAGAAGTCTCTCCTTTATCCAGAAAGAAATAGAAAGCCATTGAAGAGTATTTTTAAAGGAAGTGAAAGGATCAGATTTGTCTTACAGAAAAGTTTTATAGAAAAATCTGAGAATTTGATTACTGCCCAAACAGGAAAGATGGGAAATGAAGGAAGGGAAAAGTTTAGGACAATCCCTAGGTTTCTGACTGAACTGGTAATACTACCATTCCCCTGGTTAAGGTGCAGGCCTGGAGTAAAATGGTGAATTTAACTTGGAAGTGCTGAGTCTAATGTGCTTATGAATTATTCAAGAGAAAATGTTTCATAGATAACCAAAAACTCATCTGCTGATCAGGGAAAACACTGGCACTCCAAATAATAGGGGACAGCACAAATGTAACAGTTATCTTTACAGAACCGAATGGAATTATCCAATTATGCATCCAATTATGCTGGACACATACTATCAATTCATTTTACCCACTAGATACAATGTTTTATTCCATGAAAAAAAATTATTTTTTAAAAGCAAATTTGGGGACTTCCCTGGCGGTCCAGCAGTTAACACTTCGCCTTCGAAAGCAGGGGGTGCAGGTTTCAATCTCTGGTCGGGGAGCTAAGACCGCATGTGCCTACGCCAAAAAGCCAAAACATAAAACAGAAGCAATATAGTAACAAATTCAACAAAGACTTTCAAAAAATGGTCCACATCAAAAAACATCTTTAAAAAAAATAAAAGCAAATTTGAACTTAATTAAAATTTTCCTTCTTTCCTTATACCTGAATATCCTTTCACAGGAAAGTGATTTCTGATAAACTAGAAAATAAAGACTACTTTATTTCTGTTTGGGGAATTCTCGTCACAAACGTTTACCAAGACAGTGATAACTACTGATATTTGTATGTGCCAAATCTTACTCCAAATGCTTTCCTCACATGAATTCACTTAATCTTCAGGACAACCTTATGACATAGATACTATTATTATTCCCATCTCACCAAAAAGAGAAAACAAAGTTACTGAAGAGTCAAGAAACTTGCCCATGATCACAGAGATGGTACCTAATGGGGTCAGGAATCAGTCTGATTTCAAAGCCCTGCTTTTAACTACTATACTATGCTATCTGTCATAAATGATATTACTCTAATATATTAGGATTATGGAAACATCAAAAATTATTCAGAAGCTATGGAGAATTACAGATAGAAACAAATAAATGGATTTCAGTGTAAATGGAAAAGGAGCTCTCCTTAGTGACACATCTGTAGTATAGATTTCTTTTCAGGCACTGAGCCACACCTAGCACTAAAGTAGTCACACAAAAGAAACAAGCACTCTAAAGCTCCATGGCATGGGGAGCTATGCACAGAAATTCTGCAGCTGCTTCAAAATCTTATTACTACTGGAATTTCGCCTTTGGATTCACTGATCCTAGAATGCACTGGCCTTTAAAAAAACTTGAAACATTCTTCATTCTTAATGCCACCTCAATTCCTCCACTGGTGGTATCGCTATAGAGAAAATACATGTAGTTATAAAGTTAAAGCACAGTATGAATTATGGGGAAATCTGCACCTTGTAAGAAATATGTGCCCATTGTCTCTAGCATCAATTTTGCAAAACAATGATGCTCTATGTCTTTTCTTTCTCAACTGGTTTCAAACAACAAAGTAAGACCTTTTCATCATGTTACTTAGCATAATTTTTACTGATATTCAGCATCAAAATACTGACGTACTAATGTGAAGCACTAGGGATTACTAGAGATTACTAGGCATTGCACTAGTAATCTGGCTATAAAGTGATGGCCAAATGAGTCTAGTAATAGGTGAAAATTCATTATCCTCAAACCCTTAGATGATGACTTAATAGCAGTCTTGGTGCAGCAGAAAATCTAGAAGGCCCTGCTTTCTTAGACTGGTCCCCTTAGAGATAGTTGAGGAAAGGAGCTAAAGAGAGACAGAACTACAGGAGAAGCCTCTTATTTGACACTGAGTACTGGTTCAGTGATGGAGAAAAATAATCAGTAAAGTTAGAAATCCTAAGAAAGAATACATCTATACCCCCAATATTTTATTTAAACATAAAACACAAATGTTTATTCATTTACTAATATTCTGATGTGGACAGAACCAAGGACGTCAGATACGGGTTCTGCCTCATCTTACACAAACACCTTTAACGGATCATCTACAATTACTACTTTCAACTTTTTAAAAGAATACAGTTCCTGTTCCATAGATTTATTGTGAGGATAAAATGAGGTAGTACCCTTACAATAGTGCTTGACACTAATAAGCACCAGCAAAAGCTAGTATTTTCATTATGTGCACAGAATTTAGTTTATGAAAAAAATCACACCTATATTAATTCATCTGAGCTTTTCAATAACCCTATGAGGTAGGCTAGTATTTATTAATATTACCATTTCCCAGATGAGAATACTTGAGGTACCCACTACATATGTGACAAACACCCAATAAAGGATACAGCTGAGACTTGAACCCAGCTCTAGAGTAATACAGGCAATCTCTCTTGAATAGGTAAGCGAAGTAAAAGAAGTACAAGTAACAGAATACGGGAAGACCCATAATATCTCCCGGTAAATGCCCTTTCATAACTAACGACAAGGCTGAAAGAAACAAAGCAATAACGATCTGGAAACCTATACTGTACTCTTAACCAAACAAGTATTACAGTTGGTCACAGACTAATCTGGGGGTGTAGCAACAAGTTTAAGTTACGACTCATTGAGTTGAAAAAGGTCTAAATAGATTTCAAAGAGTGGTTTTTTTAGGATACAGAAGACACCCCACACAGCAACCTTACCATGCTACAGTTGCATACTATTTCAGTACTTACTCTACAACCAACAATTTGTTTAGAAGTTTTTTTTAACTGAGAAGTTATTTTTCAAAAGTTGACATAAAATTATTTAGAACTTGACAGTGACCTACTGTTTATCAAAGAACAAATTAATGCTGCATGTGCTATTCACTTAGGTATAACCAAAGATAAAGCCCATGAAGTATTTTGGAACTGGAGATAAGAGAAGGGCATAATGAAACAAACAACGGTATACGAACTGATATCATGCTGGGGATGAGCCCTGCTGGAGCCCTGCAAAACTGCTCACCCTTGGACTTCCCTGGTGATCCAGTGGTTAAGATTCCACACTTCCAGCACAGGGGGAACTAGTTTGATCCCTCATCAGGGAACTAAGATCCCGCATGCCACTGCCGCGTGGCCCAAAAAAGACAAAACAAGGGCTTCCCTGGTGGTGCAGTGGTTGAGAGTCCGCCTGCCGATGCAGAGGACACGGGTTCGTGCCCCGGTCCGGGAAGATCCCACATGCCATGGAGCGGCTAGGCCCGTGAGCCAGGGCCGCTGAGCCTGTGCGTCCAGAGCCTGTGCTCTGCAACGGGAGAGGCCACAACAGTGAGAGGCTGGCTTACCGCAAAAAAAACAAAACTGCTCACCCTTGGCTACACACACACACACACACACACACACACACTCACACACACACACACACTCATACACACACACACACACAGAGGTTTGCTTAAAGGGGTCTAAATAAAGCAGCTGTAGGGAAGGATATCAAAAGATATGATTAAAAAGAAGATTCAAAGATTAAGAAACACATGCAAGTCTGATTTTGTAAATAAAACTTTTCTTTATGGCTCATACTCCTTCTAGATGAGCAGGCTGCAGTTACACAATCATGTATCAAAACAAAGCAAAGCAAACTACTTAGTTCATTTTAACTATAGATTGATTTCTCAAACATAAGGATAGTTATTATGAAAATCCATAAAATTTTCTAATATGTCATCAGCATAATACCTCTAAATATATGATCATCAATTGCTTGCCAATGAGGATGATATCTTATACTTTTTAATACTGAGAAATATTTTTAACACACCAACTTAAAAAAAGAAACTGGTTAAACATGACACATCAATATTGCCTATAGCTTATTAACTAGCCACATGGTACCTTCAATTTCACTTCCATCTCTTCAATACTGCCATAACATACTAAGTTTGTAAGAATAATTTTACTGTCCTCTGCCTGAAAATCCTGCAATTAGTAATAAAATAATATTAATTAGCAAATTCACTTGGTTTATGACATGAATGATGACCTCTTTAAAGGGATGTCTTTATACAATGGACAATCCACAGAAAAGTATTCACTGCCTGGTGTTGCAATCAGGTAATAGATTAGGAAACAATCAAAGTGAGATCAAGTGATTTATACAAAGATTAGGTTCCATAGTTAGAATTCAAGTAACAGCCTCGAAGTTATGATACATTTCTTCCTTCATATAACATGAATCTTTTCTTAGCCTATGCTTTATGATTCCATATTTTCTAAAATTCTTCTTTGGACTAGACATCAGATGGTATTAAAAAGATGATAAATAAGAAGCACAAATAATTAGTTGCTTTGTTTATACGTAGTTGTGATTCAAAATAGAACCATAGCCTGTATGTCAGGAAAATTATAAAAATATTGCACATGAATGGAACTAATACATAAAATTTACCCAGAACAATATGTTGAGCATATTTTGTGAACCTTGGAGACAAACACATTTTAGACTTCATTTAAAGTAAATAACTAATTTCTATCATTATATCTAAAATAGTTAATATATTTAGTAATCTGAGTATATGTGATAAACTTGAGCAAAGTAAAATAATCTATGTTTGATTTTTTAAAATTTTAAATATGCTATATTTAAACATGATCTTTTAAGCTACAAACTTCAGAGGCTGACATCAGAGGCCATAATCATTAAAAGTAATGAATAAAGCTGGTCAGTAATTAAATTGATCACATCTCCCTGAAGACCAAAAACCTAGTAGATGACAACAGAGCTCAACATTTTCCAGCTGCTGAGGAGTAAAGGCTTTCAACATTTGGATATATGCAGGCATCTTATTTTCTCAGGATTTCAAAGTCCACATGCAGGCTGCTGTTCAGCTATTATAAATGAGTAATTCAAGTAGGGCATGACTGCTTCTTGTACTAACTTGATAAAGATGTTTCACTCCAAATGCATCAACAGTTGTGTTAAGTCATCCCTTTCACAGGCTGACTGAGGCTTACTTATGTTATGGTTTAACAATGAATCAAAAAAAAAAAAAAAGATTTATTAACCTGTGCATTTGTTTTTCTAAAGCTAAAAATCAAGTCCTACTAATTAACTTCAAGCTAAACCATAGTTTATCAGTACAATCTAATGATAGCAATATTTAATTTTAAAAGTTTGTTTTAGAAAACAAAAGCAGTAATAACAAGTATTACAAATATTTCATATTTTACAATCACACTGTAAAATTTAAAATACAATTTTCTGATTATAGTTAACTGAATATACTGAAATACTTTAGAAGGAAAACTACATTACCATAAATATGTACCATGCACTTTTTAACAACAATTAAACATTTTATACTTTTACAAAAATATGGACTTGCACTCATAATACTGGGTTGGCCAAAAAGTTCATACAGAAAAACCTGAACAAACATTTTGGCCAACCCAATAATTACCAAACATTTAAAATAAAACAATATAAGCCAATTGAAAGTATTTGCAATGTTTAAACAATAAGAATTTCAACTCGTATGTAACCTTTTATCATTCCAGGCTTCAAAATCTATCCTTATTTGAGAAACCTTTCCTAACATCATTCAATCCTCCCTTCCCATTCAAATTAATCTCCCCCATCTATTTTCAAATAGAAGTACTTTTCTCCCAATCAATTACAGTATTTGTTAAAGTTAAGCTTGCTTTTTTAGAATTAGCTGTATGTGTATACTACTTGATGGGGACCTGTACTGAATACATTTTTATACCAGCCTTCAGCAGTTTTATGTATGCAGCCAGCAGCCAATAAATGAAATTAAGCAGAATTAAATGAACTGACTAATCAATTTTGGGGGGTCTGAATTCCTCCACAGTCTTTGCTCTTTGGTGTAATGGGTAAATGTAAGGGTTCTAGAGTCAAACTGCTTCAGTCCTACTTAAAATGCTTAGCATAATACCTGGGGCATAGGAAGAACCAGAAAAATATTACTATTATACCAAGTGTCTCTACCACCCTAAATAAGACTTGCTTCTCATTCCTTTTGTACCTCATCTCAGCGAAAGGCACTGTACTACGTACCCAGCTCTCCAGCTCTCCAAACCAGACACTGCATGCTTGCCTACTGTGTCCTTTCCCTTAACCATCATATTCAATGAACCATCAGCTCCTGCTGACTCCAACACATTACAGTCCCACAAATTTGTGTAATTCTATTGACAGCATCATTTTTTTTTCATTGCAACATTCCCTTAATGTCCCTGCCTCCTGTCTTTTACCCTCATCCATACACTGGTTTCTAGACCAGCCTACGCTGGTTTCTAAAGCAGAAATATGACGATAAAAACTTTCAATTGCTCCCTTTGGAGCTCAGTCCAAAATCTTTACAATGACTTTCAAGGCTTTTCATAACCTGAGGGAGGTTGCTGATCTCATCAGGCATTAATTCTTATCACGTTCCCCTTCCATTCCAAGCTGGCACACAACTTATCTGCAGTTTCCCCAAACCTGACCCATTTTTGCTCCTCTAGCTCATAATTAATGTCTCACCTTGGACATAACTGATTCCAGGAATCCTTTCTGAAGCCCCAAGTGTGGGTAAACGGTTTCCCTGGATATGAACACATACTACCTTCTTTTATGGCAATATTTTAACTGCCTTTTAATTATCTGCTTATCTGTAAGTCTCCCTCAATGAACTATAAGCTCATTAATAAGAAGTAAAAGGGTGTTTTCAACTTTATATCCCAAGCTTCTTGCACAAAGTAAATATGTACCTGATTACTTGAATTACGTAATAAAAAGAACACGAGACAAGAAGACTCAGTTTTACCTCTTCCACTCCCTAGCTGCTTGACTCTGATGACATCTGACCCCAGCTGTAATATGCTTGCTTTATTCCTTTCTTCTGGACTAGAAATTATCTTGAAAATCTCTCCCTTATAAAATATATGAATTCTTCTACCTGGGATTACTAATTATAACAAAATCTTATTTTAAGGATAACTGACAATTAATGATTTAAGAATACAAAATTAATTTTTTTAAAGTCTTACCCAATAACTGCTAGTTTAATGTTGTCTACTCTTCCTTCCCTCTTACCTCTCCATTCAGTGACTGCTCATCACCCTATCAGAGAGTTTTAGGCCCATCAATTCCTTTCTTCCCCCAAAGATTATTCACTAAGCTCTGTCTGCCTTTCATCAGTTATAACTCATAACTTCAGAAAATTTCATACTCACA
Source organism: Delphinapterus leucas (assembly GCF_059928025.1). Lineage (NCBI taxonomy): Eukaryota > Metazoa > Chordata > Mammalia > Artiodactyla > Monodontidae > Delphinapterus > Delphinapterus leucas. Next base: position 38,176,347 of record NC_143145.1, read on the forward strand.
TATAGAAATAAATCCTCTTTAAATTCTTGAGTTTTCCTCTTCCTGTCCCTCTGTCAAATCTAACCCAATCACGCCAATAAAATGTTCTATTTTTCTACAAGAAGTCCAGAAGTAACCCTAATCATAGTTAATAATCATAAATAATGCTTGAACGAAGAAAAAAAGAAACTATTTGGAAATGAGGGTAAAACAACAAAAAGCAACAGTTATCAACTTCTAATGTTCTTGAAATGCCAATAAATGTCTCTGTCTCCCTAAAAGTTATCTTTTTACTATTCCATTCTCCTAAGTCTACTTTTACCTAAAATAGAACAATTATAAATATTAAAGTTTTTTATTTATTCTTCCATTAAAGCAGGGCTCCCCAACCCCCGGGCTGCTGACTGCTACCGGTCCGCAGCCTATGAGGAACGAGGCCACAGGGTAGGAGGTGAGCGGCAGCAGCGAGCGAGCAAGCAAAGCTTCATCTGCTGCTCCCCATCGCTCTCCATCACTCTCATTACCGCCTGAACCATACCCCACCCCCACCCCCCGTCCGTGGAAAAATTGTCATCCACGAAACCCATCCCTGGGGCCAAAAAGGTTGGAGACCGCTGCATTAAAGTACTATCTTTAGAGTATTGACTCCTACTAGTTTTCACTAAAAATTTAGAGTATTTCAACTTCATTGAGTTTAACCAAAAGGAAGAATTTTATTGAGTTGGCCTTGAATTTTAACTATGACAATTCTTTGTTCCTATGTATTCAAATATTCACATGTGTATTCAAATATCCTAAGCATTCAAATATTCAAAGAGCTAACTTGTAAGTGGACACTTAAATCAAAACTCACTGACGTTTTTCTGTTTGCATGTATGGCAGATAGCTGACTCAGAATAAAATAAAATTTCAACTATATTTTGAATGGGAAGACATTTTACTTATAAATAGAAAACAAATTAAAGGAAAAATAAAGTCATTTAAAACATTTTAATCACTAGACTGAAACTAAGGAGAAATGCAAAATATGCTATCTTAAAATCTGATATTTTATTCAGCTATATAATAAAACCCTCAAAGCATCTATAAAAACTAAGCTGTAAACTCTGGCTTTCAGGACACACATGTGTTTTCAAAGTGAAATGTATTTAAATATTAAAGGTTATATAAGAATTAATGTGCAAGAATGCTTATTTGTGAGCAAAATAACCCTAATAACCATAAATTAGTTGAAAATAAGTATTTTGAAAAAGAAATATTTAAAAATAATGTTTGTTCGCAGAAAATACCAAATACTCTTCCTATGAGTATAAATATGAATGAGAAATGACTCATAATCCCATCAAGCATTAATAATCACTATTAAAAAGTAACTTTTCTAAGAATATATAAACATATATTTATATACATATGTTGAGAGAAATTTTTAAAAACCAGAATATTATTATATGTAGGTTTACACATTTTTTTTGACACAAGCTTTTATTATGAACCTTTTCCTATGATATGTATTTTCTATTGCCTAATTTCAAAGATGCTCTTCTTTAGATATATCTTAATTTACCTTATAATTTGCCTACTATTGGACAACAAGGAAGATTTGTGATTATTATAAATAAGCTGACATGACTACCCTTACATTTTAAACCCAAGTCTTTAAATGTATCTGGGATTACTCCTTTAAGGATATATAAGTCTTGAAGACTCCTGTAAGTCTTGAAAGTAGGATTATGAATGATGACCACTTTTAAAGTCCTTAATAAGTTTTGCTAAATTGATTTCTGGAGAGTTTGCACAAATTAATAGTCCCACCAGACTTTCATTTAAGTGCTCATTTCATAAACTTCTCAGCTTTCAGCTTTATAATTAAGTAACAGTTTCACAGGTAAAAATTGTTCCTTACTATTGTTTTAATAGCCATTTCTTTGGCTACTTATTAGTTTGATTTTTTTCATGTGTTTTTATCATTTGTATTTCTTACTTTTGTGTCCTTCAGCCATCTTCTTGTGATGTATTTTTAATTTTCTTTATTGTTATTTATCAGTAACTGAGTTCTGCACAACTCTACTATATTCTTGCAAATACTTTCACAGTATTTCAGAACTCCATCTCTTCAGCGGAAAATATCAGATAAGATGTAATTCTTACATTTGAAGAAAGGCTTCTTATAATTTAGATAACACTATATAAAGCATTTAATTCTCATAAGAAAAAATACAATATAACTATTCACTAAAATAAAAATGTCATAATCAAGAGACTGTTACTTCTGTGAGGTTCAGGAGCTCCTCTTTCCTGTGTATATGTATGTACACACACACTCACTCCCTCTCTCTCTCTCTCCTTCTTTCTCTGATATAGAGTAGGTATTCAAATTTTTGTTGTACAAATACTTTCACCAGGAAAGCTTTTTAGTAAGTTAGAACACACTATTTACTTTAAAACCAGGTTAGAACATCTTATTACCTTAACAACATAAAAAAATAAATAAAACATAAGGCCTTTTTCTGGAAAGTTGCAGATATTGACAAAGCACCTGGCTGAAGGGAACTTAATATGACAAGATTTCAAAAGTTAAATTCAAATTAAGGTCTACAGAAGTAGCCCAGAATTCTTCAACAATCAATACTTCCTTTGGACAAGAAGAAACTGTTAACTTCATCACTGCCCTCTGCCGGTGGTATTATTTTCCTTTGATTTTCCCTCCATATACCGAATATTTGCCTCACAAAATTACTCCTGACCTGCCTCTGTATTTAAACTACCACAGCTAAAGATAGCCTAGCCATGTGGAATTTAGTAAGGCTTGTAGGAAAAAAATTGTGCTTCAATGAAGAGCTCTGCGTTGTTCAGAGTACACCTTCCCAGGTTATCTAAGTGTGATTCTATGGGGACTCTGTACCTTTCATTGCCATTGAACTATCTTACAAATCTCTAAATTGTAGATAACTGATAGCAATGCAAAAGAATTATTCACTATAGATGCAAATAAATTCTGTCAGGTAGAAATTTGACTGACCTCCCTTCCCCACTGCTGAAGGAGCCTGTTTTGTGTCCATTTCCAAATTTATTACAGTATTACTGAGCTATAAATGTCCGTTGTTTTTTTTTTAAACTCTCCTTTGATCTGGTTGTAACACCTGCTTGGTTCTCTCATTGGTAATAATGTTAATAAGCTTTAACGTTTGTCCATTTTACATCTATACGAGTCAAGATTTCACTTTTTTTTTAAATTATTCTTTAACAGGCTGAAGCCAGACTACATTTTTCCGTCACAGATCAACTTAGAAATAAAATGATGTGGGCCTGTAGACAATAGGGTTATACCCAAATGGCAAAAATCATTTCATTAGGACCAGCCTGTGCCTACCAAATACTTATCATGTACTTGTCATGACCCTGACCAGTTTCATGGGGAAAGAATCCTATAAACAGTTACGACTGTTTGCCCTGTGATATGGTCAAAGTGCCATGGTGCTGCTTGGGAGGGGGTAATTAATTAGGAAGGGAGGAGAGAGAAGAGGGAGGAAGAGGAGGAGAAGGAAGGACAGAAGTCAGAGGCAGGTGAAACTAAAACAAGCAAAACGTTCTCAGAAAAGTTCCTAAATTCTTACACATTAATGGACAACTGACTTTCATCATTTATTTACAAAACAAAGTAACTGCACAAGGATGATTCCTGTGAATACTATACTGACTACAAAGGATGCAAAAGCTATCTGTGCAATCAAGTTTCTTCTAGAAGGGATGAAACAATTAGGGGAAGAGGCAGGTAGCAAAGACTGATGTGAATTTCACGCCTGTTTTATAAATCAACTCCTAGTGGTTCACTAAGGCTTCTACTTCTCATTTGACCAATATGACAGCTACTATACAGCCAACTTCAAAATCTAAACAGAAAACGCAAAAATAAAAACGCACTTTGAAGACATCATTATCTAAAATATAAAAACAAACTGAAGTAATAATGGTAGCTTTTTGATCCATATGAAAACACACAACATTATACATTTTATGTTGAAGTTCACTTGAAGCCCATTACCACCTGAACTACTTCTTATATAATAATTTACTATTTACAAATGAAGATACCACTTACTTAGTTTGAATATCAATTTCCTTTTACTATACAAGCAGTAAAAAATGCAAAATTTTTTACCTTGTGCTATAAATAAGGAAAACAACTGGTCACCCATAAGGCTCAAGAGATTTCTTTCACTGGCTTCCTTCCAGAATCTGGGACCTTTCAAATAAGCAAGCAAAGCAATTTCCCGTTGCTACTGAAACTGTTTCTGACTCCTAGCATCATGCCATCCAGGAGACATTTCAATCTGGAAGAAGGTAGGATCCTGGGACTAGGTAAAGGATTTACTCCTAGCTTCAGACCCGCATACCCACAAGTTTATAGAGTTAACTTGAAGGAAAATTTAAAGTGGATAGGGATCAGGTGACATGTAGAGAACACGGTAGGAAAGAAAAGGACTCAAGAGAAAAACCATAAGCATTTAATGAAAAAAATGATTAACACAGGGTACTATTTTGGACAGAATAATTAATACTTAAAGTTTGCATTATGTTTCACAATTACAATGGACTTGAAGGTAGTGTTTAACCTACACAACAATCCTAACAATCAGGTAAGAATATACTCATTTTACAGATGAGAAACCAATACTCAGAGGTTAACTTGTTCAAAATAATATAGTTTAAAATGGATAAAGTTGCAGTCAAAATGTAAGCTTTTTAAGTAATTCATTCATTCATTCATTCAGTCTTGGTGTTTCTATGCCTATCTCCTCAATATATTATAAATTTCTTTACAGTAGAGACTTTGATGCATCATTTTATTTATATAGACAGAAAACTTGCAAAAACTACTTGTTGAATGAATGAATAAATGAATAATTTTACTAAAAAAATAGAGCAATAAAAATATGAGAATGGCAAAGAAATACAGGAGAGTTTTCCTTTACTTAAGTAAAGATGAATTTGAGAATCAACCATAAGACAAACTTCATGATTTGAAAAAGAAAAAATGTTTTAAATATATATCTGCTTTAATACATTTAAACATATGTGGTTTATATGTGTGTAAATTCCCTTAATTACTGTGCTAGATAGAAATTTATATTTTTTATACTTAAAAACATCAGGCTGCATTAATACAAGACATTTATGATGTAAACTTTTGCCCAAAAAGTTATTATCAAAATGCATTTGGCAAATATTTCACCAAACCTTTCACTGTGTATGTGTGCGTATCTGTCTAAATGGAAAATAAAGATTTTTATAGTACTTAGTAAGATAAAAAATTCTCTGTGCTACAAATGCAGCATTCTAAAAAGGCTATGTTCTGGTAACTATCATAATCCTTCAGAAATTGTTTATATTATGATTAAAAATCACTGTGCTCCTATATTCCCACAAATAGTTCATATGGTAAAGAAATCAGTAAACTTACTTTTATGCGTAACATCTTTAACATTTGCTCCCCTTTCTGTGCTTGTGATTAAATGTAACATTTTGAAATCCCAAAGTTCTGAGAAAAACATAAATCCTTGTCTCACAGCTGCTGTTTGACTCTGGAAACACATGCATTTTCTTTTCAAGCATCTACCATCAAAATTCCCAAAGGGGTTGGACTGGAGAACACCTGCATCTCTTCATTTAGTTCCAATAACAGAGCCTAAACTCCAAAATTACAAAAATAGAAGCTCTGTTCAGCTGTAGTTACATTTTGCCCCTAATTCCCGTGAACAAAAATGCTAGGAGCATGAAATCATTCAGGCAAGCTCTGTCATCAAGAGGATAAGATTTTTTGCACCAGAAGCCCAGTGGGAACATGATAGAAAACTGGCAACAATTACAGATAAACTACATAGTAAAGTCCTCAGGGAAGAGAGAGGAAATGTAATAAGATAGATGGGTATAATTTTTACACATTTATGCCCAAACCACAAATGTGAATTGTCTTTAATTGCTACAATATATAAGCATTCTTACTCATGTGCCCTGTCAAAAATACTAAAAACATAACTTCAAGGCAATTCACTTAATTCTACATTATGAGGAGAATTTTCTGGAACAAAAAACCATTCCCCATAAATTAAAATTTACAATCTAAAATACCGTCTCCATTTTAAAAACTCCTTAACAATTCATATCCTAACCAACCAACTACGAATGGTCAAATAAGAGTGTGTGTGTTTGCTGATATATTTTAATCCAGAAAGAAAATTACCTCCCCAATTTGAACATGAATTTCCAGAGAACAGAATTATAATTGTGACTTTCCTTCCCAATAACAATGATCAAAAGCTGTACATATCTGATGGGTAAAATATAAAATAACTTTTAATATATGGCAATCCAGTACAGTTAAAACCTTATATTTATTTCTGCAACTGATTATACCAGGGAATAGAAAGATCAGCTTAAACTGTATTATATTTAAATGACATTTTAAGAGGAACAGTTGTTTTAAATTATTTTTAAATATCCTCATAATCATTTAATTCTATTTTTCTAGTGTTAGGAAGAAATAGTTGTTTTGAGTTTTATATGTCAAAAGCAAATACAGCATGATCATCTTACTTACACAAGTGACTACAGCCAGATACTTTAACAGATTATCATCTTTAATAATGGTGAACCAAAATCAATTAGATGAAATTTCACAGAAGACTGACATTCTTCATGTAAATGCATATATTTATTTAGATTATAAAATACAGAAAACTATCTTAACAATAGTTTATGTGAAAAAGAACTCTAATTTCCAGTAGCACATATGCTTAAGACAAATATTAACTAAATAGAAGTTCACTATATATACGTGGAAAATACACTCTCTACTTTGTGTTATGTGGAGGATTGTGTTAAATTTTATTTATTTTTTAATTTATTATTTATTTATTTTTGGCTGCCTTGGGTCTTTGTTGCTGTGCACAGGCTTTCTCTAGTTGCAGTGAGCAGGGGCTAGCTACTCTTCAATGCGGTGCACAGGCTTCTCATTGTGGTGGCTTCTCTTGTTGCGGAGCAACGGGCACTAGGCACACAGGCTTCAGTAGTTGTGGCACACAGACTCAGTAGTTGTGGCTCTCGGGCTCTGGAGTGTAGGCTCAGTAGTTGTGGCACACAGGCTTAGCTGCCTGTGGGAACTTCCGGGACCAGGGCCCGAACCCATGTCCCGTGCATTGGCAGGTGGATTCTTAACCACTGTGCCACCAGGGAAGTTCTCGTGTTAAATTTTAAAAGAGATGTTTTCAAACATGTAGTGGAAGTACGGCAGTGACTCTGAAGGCAAATCATATGGGAAGAAACTAAAATAAATTTATTATGTTTAGCCTGGACTATTCAGTTTTTTTCCAAAAAAAAAAAAAAAGCTTTTGTGGAACATCTACCATATGCAGAGGAGAAAGAAGGAGCAATTAAGCTAGTGCTAGAATTTTCAGCATTAAGAGGTAAGCAGTGCTATTAACTGAAATTGAATGATGGAGTATAAAATGGGGTGGGGGAGATTACACTGATTTTCATTTCAAACATGTTAGGCCACAGGAAAATATCCACAGGGCAATGGTCAAGAGGTGGCTAAAATTTAGAGTTTGGATCTCAAAAGAAAATAAATGGACAAAGAGATATATGGTTGGTTGCTAAACACACACACACACACACACACACACACACACACACAGTGTTGATGAAATCATCCAAATAGAATAGGGCTGGTGACATAATATCAGGAACAACCTATATTTAAGGCACAAAGGAAAGAAATGTATTTGAGGGGGGAAATGAATATGGTTCAGCAAGGAGAACCAAGAAACTACATTGTTGTAGTGTCCAGGATTGTGATCCTAAGCTTTTACCCTATAGTGAATGATGTAGAACAGGGGTCCCCAACCCCTGGGCCATGGACTGGTACCGGTCCGTGGCGTGTTAGGAACCGAGCCACACAGCAGGAGATGAGCGGCGGGTAAGCCAGCAAAGCTTCATCTGTATTTACAGCCGCTCCCCATCGTTCACAGTACTGCCTGAGTTCCACCTCCTGTCAGATCAGCGGTGGCATTAGATTCTCATAGGAGTGCAAACCCTACTGTGAACTGCGCATGCGAGGGATCTAGGTTGCGCGCTGCTTGTGAGAATCTAATGCCTGATGATCTGAAGTGGAGCTGAGGCGGTGATGCTAGAGCTCAGGAGTGACTGCAAATACAGATTATCATTAGCAGAGAGGTTTGACTGCACAGAGACCATAATAAATCAATTGCTTGCAGACTCATATCAAAACCCTATCAGTGAGTGGCAAGTGAAAACAAGCTCAGGGTTCCCACTACGCACTATGGTGGGATTCTGCACTATGGTGAGTTGTATAATTATTTCATTATATATTACGATGTAATAATAACAGAAATAAAGTGCACAGTAAATGTAATGCGCTTGAATCATCCCCAAACCATTGCCCGCCCCACCCCCCCCGCCCCGCACTGGAAAAATTGTCTTCCATGAAATCGGTCCCTGGTGCTAGAAAGGTTGGGGACCACTGATGCAGAAGACAGGAGACTCCTGAGTCAGACAAAGGACTTTATTACTCATGGCACAGCAAGCAGCATGATTATCAACATATGTATTTGTATCAGTTCTCTTTGCCCCCAAGTTCCACAGAGGTAACAACAAAGACATATCCAGATGGATGCCTGCACATGCAGTGGAATGCATTATAAGAAATGAATCCTGCACCTGAAACTAACCCAACATTATAAATCAACTATACTTCGATTTAAAAAAATAGAAGAAATGAACCCCGAGTTGAGGAACCAAATCTTTTATAATGGGCAGTAAGCATGCCTTCCATTGGCTCCAGAGGGACACTAGATCTATCTCCCAAATACTGTTTACTATACAAATATCCTTTAAAAGATAGTCTAGAATAAAGAGCAGTCGGTGTCTCCATTCACAAGATATACAAAAACGCAAAAGACATCAGATGTTATCTTTTAATACCTGAAGGCCAAGAAAGACTAAGGTTTCAACAGAAAAGGTACAATCACACACAAATGCCAATGAAACATAAGATAATAAGTTTTGTCAGGTATATTTAGGGCCGATATATTATTTCATGTCACTTATAAGACTAATAAATGGAAGTTACAGTTCAACAAACAGAGGACCTCATAGTAATCGGACCTAACAAAGAAAGATGCTGTTAGATATTCTCTCCAATGGTAGATACATATATAAGGAGAAGGAAGAGGAGGAAGAAACGTAGGGAGAGAAGAGGGAAGACGGTTAACATGTATTAAGGACTTACTATTTATCTGTCAAATACATTCATATCCTTCACTATCTGTCATAAATGTCCATTTATTCACTCATTCAACAAATGATTTCTCAAGCGTTCCATACGTGTCAGGAAATTTTAGGCACTGGAGATAAAATGATAAGCAACCAGTGACAAACTCTGTCCTCACAGAACTCACTGTCAAATGGTGAAGACAGACAGCATTCAAATCACACAACTACATAAATATATACTGTCATTAAGTGCTATGAAAGAAACGTACAGTGAACTATGAAAATGAATGTAACAGAGATACCTAATCAAATTGGGTGGTGGGGGGTCGGGGAAAGGCAGCATCAGGGCTTTCTTGAAGATACAGTAGTTGAGCTAAGATCTCAACACTAAACTGAAGTCAACAGGTATAAGGTGAAGGGGTAAGGATAGTTTTAAGAATCCCAGACAGAAAAAAAAAAGGCATATACAAAAGCATAATCACAACTGAGAAACTGAAAGAAGGCCAAGAGATCTGAAGCACATAGAAAGGGGGGCATATCAAAAGGACTCCTAACACTGACTTAGAAATTGAAATGGATGGCCTATAAGTTCCTTGGTTCTAAGTTGATAGTATTTTGTGATCATTTTATATTCATAAATAGCAGACACCCTAAAATTTGTTTATATATTAATAACAGGATTAACAAATACTAAGAACTTTTTAACAAGCAGAACCTGCTATAAATCATAGGCAAAATATAGCATATGAAAAAGAGCTAAAGTTTATATTTAAAAGAGAAGGGAAGAAAAATGTTTAGAACCTATTTTAAAATATTTTACATACAGCAATTATAGTCACCAAGTGCTTCTACCTCTGAAGGAGCCAAAGAAGAATCTATTTTCTCTATTTATCTATACAAACATAAGAAACAGAAGTGTCACTAAACGGTTCCTGTGAATAGTAACCATGAATGAAGAATGTGGGCTGGCACACTGGACTCCCATAGGAGCCTTCAGCTCCTTCACTGTAATCAGAGCCAGTCAAGCAGAGAAAGTGATCAAGGGGGAGGAGGGAAATGTGCAAAGGGAGCTGCTAAGACTTCAAAGACAAAACAACGCTGTGACATCATGGAAGTGTGGCTCTTTTGATAGTGCTTAATATGAAGTAAAGAAAGAGATCCTCAAAGTTAAGAACGTGCAAGGCTGGGTGGTACAATGTTTAGCAATATGTATCCTAAAAATAAAAGACAAAATGATAAATAGCCTAAGACAGTGGGAAAATGTTATATAGTTAGAAGCCCCAGATTCAAGTTCAAAGTCTGACTTGTTCTGAGCCTCTATTTCCTCCTCTGTAAGACAAAATAACATTTGCTGTGCTGAACAGTCTTGTTTTATAACAAATAAAACAATTTATATGAAAGTGATTTTTAAATTGTAAAATACTGTTTTTATAACAAGTTTTACTAATACTACTATTTCTTTCAGTCAATTAATACTTAATTCCCATTAATAAAGCTGTCCATTCCCTCACATTCTGAAGTCAGAGTCAGAAAACTCTGCCTCTTTATCCTAATTGAGCTTCTCTCAAAACTCACTTCCTAATATAATATCCGCAACATTTTCTGGTCCCCACTTTTAATATCCCCCTTCAATTTGGAAGCATATGCACGAAGGCAGTTGTCTTCCACACATCATGCCATGATAATCAGAAGCCAATTAGAATGATCACCAAACTCCTCTAAAATACACAATTTGCCTCAAATCAGTCAGCCAATCACTTACTACTCCACATTCCAAAACCTCTCATTCAAATTCTATAAACAAATGGGAAAAGCTCATTAACAACCTCATCTGGATGGTCTGTCTCTAAAAACGACAGCAGGGATTAATTGTGCTTTCCTTTCATTGTTCATCTAGAAGAGTTCAACTACCCAGCATCTTTTTTTTTTTTTTAAAGCAAACATCAATAAAGACTTGTGTTCTATGCCATTTCCCTTAGGTGCTCCAGCCTCAAAAAACAAAGAAAAGCAAATGCAATCATCACTTACTTGCTCATACATTCACTAAATATTTGTTGATATCCTACTATATGTGGGATATTGTTCTAGACACTAGGAACACAGCAGTGACCAAAAAAGACAAAAATTCCAGCCATAATGAAGCGTTCAATTCTAATAGCAGGGAAAAATAAAACCCAACAAATCAGTAACATGTATAGTATGGCAGAGTGTGATAAGTACTAAGAAAAACTTTAGAGTAGTGGGTAAATGTGTGTGTGTGTGTGTGTGTGTATGTGTGTGTATGCACATATATGCAAACAAGAGAGAAAAAATCTTTTATATACAGTGATCAGGAAACAACTTGCTGAAAGCATGATATTTCAGTAAAATCTTAAAGGATTGTTAATAAATTATTTCTTCATTGAAAATCTTTTTATAATTTATTCATACCATCAGTCATATATACACACACAGACACACACACACCTCCAATTTTAAATCTTATTACAGGAACATAAAATTAGTCAGTATTACTTTAAAACTGGCTTTGAAAAATAATACTTACATGCTCTCTCATAACCATATCATAAACACCTAAGCCATGAATGTGGGTGGCAGTTCCCAAGATGGATGGAAAATTTAAATTTAAAAATACCCTAAATAAAGCATGTGAATGTAGTTTAAGTAAAAACACATTACATTTTAGGATTAAAACACACCCAAAGGAATATTTTCAAAGCACCAAATGCATGATCACATTAAAATTTTACATGCAAATCCATCAGCATATCACTAAACATAACACTAAAGTTGAAGATTAGGTGAATTTCCTTAACAGTAAGAAAAAAACTTTTTCCTAGAGATATCGTAGGTATAATTTTTTTATAGTAGTTTACTTTTAGACCCATGCTATAAAGGTTAAAAATGCAAATATATATTTGAGACCCTAGATATACATTTAAATTACAAAGAATAATACGAATATTGTTATTAGAAAGATCAGATTATTTAAACATGCTTGACTCAGTTCATTCTAATTGTGTATATGACAAGACAAAAAATGAAGAATCCCTGTCCAATTTAAGAATATGCAGTAGATTCTAATAAGCTTAGTCCCTTCTTAGGTATCAAAATTCTAACCAGATGGTCTGGTCATTCTAATAACATTTTAATGATCTTATGATTTGAAAACAAAACCTACTGAAAACTACTATTTGGATAATTATATAACGGAGTTTCTCAAACGGCATATTTAAAGAATATAATTAAATAGGCATTAAAAAAAGCATGATGTTGGGACTTCCCTGGTGGTCCAGTGGTAAAGAATCCACCTTCCAATGCAGGTGAGGCAGGTTCGATACCTGGTCAGGGAACTAAGATCCCACATGCTACGGGGAAAGTCCACGCACCACAACAGCTGAGCTCACGCGCCTCAACGAGTGAGAGAGCCCACGTGCCCTGGAGCCAGCACACCACAACTAGAAGAAGCCCCCTGCGCCGCCAACTAGAGAGAAGCCCACGTGCCACAACTATGACCTAACTCAGTTAAATAAATAAATAAATAGATAGATAGATAGATAGATAGATAGATAGATAGATAGATAGGGTGGGGGGAAGCATGATGTTTATTTAACCACCAATCCCTTCTCCCAGAATCCGGGGTAGGCAAACCACATAGGCTAAATCTCGCCCATCTCCTGCTTTGTGAATACAGTTTTACTGGAACACAGTCACACCCATTCATTTACATATTGGGTATGACTATTTTTGTGTGCTCTAATAGCAGAACTGAACAGCTGAGACAGAGCCCATACGGCCCACAAAGCCTAAAAGGTTAGTTATCTTGCCTTTAGTAAAATGTTTACCAGCCCCTACTTTAAAGGACTGGTAAAATCTTCTACCCATAGGCACAGTCTTACTTGGGTACTGGCCTCATCCTCACAATTTTTTCCTTAGGAAACCACACCCATCCTCATCAAGTTGAAAATGTCTTTTTGAGGAGTATTGTCTTTAAAGGCAAGCTGACTCAGGGGTTCTCAGACTCACCTTTCAAATACTAATTTCTAGTTTCTAGTGTGGATGCCATTCAGCTGCAAATGCTACTATAACAAATTCTGCTTTCAAATGGTTTTGCATCCATGCATATGTACACTGCTTCGAATATTCACCTCCATATAGTCTCTGTGTAGTTAATTATGAATCTTTTCATGGTTTCTACTTTGAACTTAGTGCAGTCATGCTTAACATATTTTCTATAAGCTACAGTTCTAGTCATATAATGTTAACTGAGCTCTACTCTTAGGCAGCTATTTGAAACCACCTCACTGGCCGATTAATTCTAAAGAAAAAATTCAGACTCCTGACCCTTTTAAGAAATCTGTATATAGCTAACTTATTTCTAGCATCATGGTCTTGGCTTTACCAACTACATACTAACTGAACTCATGGCTGACATCAGGCTCTACTTACTATACCTTTTTATCCCCAGTCTTCATTGATAGTTCCAGTATCTCCTCTCAACATGAGAGGTGTGGATCTGCTATTATGGTGTGAATAAAATGGAATAGATTCTAGGCAAAGTGCTTCTAGAAAAAAATTTAACTCTAAGAAATAAGAGATTGACTTCTGAGTTTTTTCCTTTATTACAACATCAATATCTTTTCCTTTTTGTAAAAGCACAGAAGGCCCAAACACCTAACTTTACCATGGCAAACTATGGGTCACAAAGTGCTACTATCCCAAGAAAAATATTTTCTCTTTGCAATGTTTTAAATTTCTTTTACTCCTTTCTATGTATTACATGATATATTTAAAAACTCAGTTGGGTTTAGTAGTAGTAGTAGTTGAATCTGAGATTAACTGTTATACATACAACTGAATTATCTCAACAAAATAGAGTAAAATCATTATTGTTTGTAAACACATCATTTATCAAAAATGATATAAAATACTTCATTTGAATTTTCAAAGAGCGTAACTGCAGAGTGTATCCCAATGGACACAAATGAAAAAGAGAGGAAGAAAGAAATGGAGGTAGGGAGGGAAGGAGGGAGGGACGAAGTTAAGGAAAGGAGAGAAGGAAAGAAAAAAAGTCCAATTTTAAAAGTCTTGCTGGAAAAGAAAATGCAAATAAGTGAATAATGATGTACTTACCGGAACTGTGGCAGTAGTCCATATACTGTGGAACTAGGGCTGTGAAGGCTATTAAATCTGGAGCTAAGAGAGATTCTGGCTTTCTACTCTCATTGAGCCACTTGCTGCTATGAAGGTCTTTAGTGTCAGAAGGACCCTGAAGCAATGGAATTAACTTCTCTTTTCCACTCTCACCTGAACAGAAATATTTATGAAAAAGAAACTCTTATCAAATAAAACATAGGAGTACCCCGAAGATGTTTGATCTTAAAGTATACTAACATCATAATATAAAATTTCAGTTTATACTTGGTAATTCTAGCAGAACATTTAGTTATACTCTAAAAAGTATGACTGATAAAATTAAAAGCACTTTTAACTCTTAAAAGGTTGTTTTAATATTTAGCTAATGAATGTAGAACATGTTCAGAAAAGCTTATAAAATAAAACAACATGAACACACTGTATTCTAAATATTCAATGGAATCTGTACCTATTTAACCTTATTTAGACATTGAATTCACACTGGAAAAAATTAAATAACAAACAGTTTAAGGAAAATATTATGAAATAAAATATTGGAAGGAAGGCAAAATCCATTACAACATTCAGTTGAAAAACAGCTGGGTTTTCTGTTTAATTTCATTATACTAACATTTTAATTTAATTTTTAAGTGTCATATACATCTATACCTCCTATCCCCCCCCAAAAGTGTAAGAATAAACTTTCCTTTAATATTTCCTCCCTCATAACCATTATTAAAACTATGCAAAGTTTTTTTCCTTAAATAAAAATTAACCTATTAATGTCAAGAAGTATCATCCTGGCACAATTAACAATTTTTTTCAAGTAAAAATAAAAAAATTTAAAACCTCTGATTCATAGGAACAATGAGTAAATTCTTGTTTCAGTAACGCTCCTTGTAAAACGCACGGCCAATTCTCCTACACAGGCAATAAAGTTTTACACAGTCCAGCTGCACATACCTGGGGCTTTGGCACAAATTTTTATTGATCCCATGGTCCCAGAGGCACATTTGACCAATGATGTGCTGCAGTACTTCAATTCAACATTCTGGATTGAGCCCTCAAGAGTTGGCAGGGGATTCTTAGATTTCACACCTAATAAAAGAAAACTGCAAATGTACTAGCCGATTGAATTTAAATAATTTTTATACTCCTTCACCAAGGCATTTAGACTTAATTATATTTTAATTATCTACCTCAGGTGTTCTTACAGTATTTGTGTTAGGCTTCACAGTTTAGTGTTTAGGAGTTAAAAAGATGCAATTTTAAAATAAATGGGCTGAACCTGCATAACTATACTTATGCAAATTTGAAACAAATGTTTGTTTAAAAATCAGGAGACTAAAAAATCATATTTGGTTTTAGAACATAGAGTAAGATTTTCAATTTGATACAAATTTAACTTATAAATTGAGTTTCATTTAGGCAGAGACATTTAATTTAAGCATGAAACTTCCTACGTAAACAGCCTCCTCAAAATATCTTGGCCAGGTGGGGTGAAGAGAGAGAAACAAGATAGCTCAAAACAGCTCCTAAGTTAAAATACAAAAGCTTATAAGCAAAATTGACATCCCATGTGTAGCTAAAAGAAACTAAAGGGATTCTATATCAATTAACAAAAAAAGTGAATATTAACATCTCTACTATATGCTACTTGCTGAAGAACATAAAAGCACAGAAGGGAACAATTACCATGACATAAATGGTAGGGAAAACTTAATTCAAAAAGGAGAGACTCATTTTGGCCCTGAAGGGTAGGTGAGAATTAAAAAGGCAGAGAAACCTTAAAACATTACACTAACATTATTGCAAACCACTAAAATAATGATAATGATGATGAACTCTAATCAACTAACATTTACTGGAGGACTTACTATGGGTGATACACACATCTCATTCAATCCTCACAACAGGGCTGTGATAAAGATGTTATTGTTATCCTCATTTTTACAAACTGGGATATAATGGATTAGAGGAGTTAAGTAATATTTGCTCAGTCCTACAGCAGAGAGAAAGAGCTGAGGTGTTTAACACAATTTGATCCTATCACAGAAAACTTCACCACTCATTTCAACTATATTCATGAAGAATGGCCTTCTTTTCCCCATTCCACATTCCAATCAAATATATATTATCCTTCATATTTGAAACTCCTTTAAGAAGAACTAAGTATGAATAATTAAGAAAATCATGAACTTTTTATGACAGACATATTAAACATTACTCTAAAATCTTTGATCTCAAACTCTGGTGCATTCAAGAAGCCCCATAGTCCTCCAAGAGTCTTCCTGAGATGTGGCCCAGGAACCTGCAGTTTAACTAACGCACTACATGGTTTGCCAGTAGTTAGAAGACATCATCTTGAGAAATACCTTCTCACATAGTAATCTTTACTTCAGAAGGACCTATAAATTTACTGATTCCTATTTGACTGTTATATAAACATGTATCAATTGGTTGCTATTCCCCAATATTCACCACCTGTGTTATTTCCATTTGCAGTGGTACCTATTATCCTCAAAGCAGAAGTCTAAATGCTGTGTATTTATACATTTTTCTATGATTTTATCAGTTTTTATCAAATTCTCAAAATCTATGACTCAAAAAACTTAAGAAGCAGTATTTCAGAAAGTTAAATGATGCCAACAATATGAAATAAACATAGCAGCAGTAGTAATAACAGTTGTAGCAGTACTACTAGTTATAGCACCTAACACTCAATGACTAAGTGCCATGCACTATGCCCAGTTTGTTATTTTTATTCATCTCAAAAGAAAAAAAAAAAAAAAGGTAGCTATTACTATTCTACTTTACATTCAGGAAAACCAAGGTTTAGAGAAATAAGGATTTTGCCCAGGCTCAAGTCAGAAAGTGGGCAGGTGTGGTTCACTTTTCTCTTCGTAAGAAAAGAAACTGAATTACCCTGCATATTTAACATCTACTGTGGATACAGAAGTTATAATCAGTGGATAATTTACGCTGCTCCAATCATTATGTTAAGTGATGAGAGGGATACAAAATGGAATAATACCCTCCTCTAACTCTCAAGCCCCCAGAGTCAGACTCTCATTCTATGCCAATTTTTTGAAAAAACTTAAAGAATCTAGATAGTGATGAGCAGACAAGGGCTAATCAAAGATTCTCTCAAGGGGGCTTCCCTGGTGGCACAGTGGTTGGGAGTCCGCCTGCCAATGCAGGGGACGCGGGTTCGTGCCCCGGTCCAGAAGGATCCCACATGCCGCGGAGCGGCTAGGCCCGTAAGCCATGGCAGCTGGGCCTGCGCGTCTGGAGCCTGCGCTCTGCAACGAAGAGGCCACAACAGTGAGAGGCCCGCGTACCGCAAAAAAAAAAAAAAAAGAAAAAGAAAAAGATTCTCTCAAGGGTTACTGATGGTGTTAAGAACCAAAAGAACTGAATTAGTTCTGGTAGATGCAAAAATAAACAAATATGAATAGACAAAAATGGCTTTTTAAAAAATTATTTTATAAGCTGCTTCTTTTATAGTTTACACCAAGTTTAGGACTCTACCTTGAATCTGAAATGATATGTCTTTGTTAATATCTAATGCATGCCATACATAAGACTCTTATCAGAAGAAGTTGCCGGAAACCTCTCCTGATCAGAATCACTTATATATATATAAAGCATCTTAGTTTAGACTAATACTATCAAGAAATTATTTCACTTTTTATGATCATTACATTTCTCAGATTCTAAAAAAAATATTTGTTTATTTGGCTGCATCGGGTCTTAGTTGTGGCATGCAGGATCTAGTTCCCTGACTAGGTATCAAACTGGGGCCCCCTGCATTGGGAGTGAGGAGTCGTAGCCACTAGACTGCCAGGGAAGTCCCTCTCAGATATTTTTAAACTTGTTTTAGTAACTAAAACATCCTGCATACTTTCTCCTTAAGAAAACTTTTTCAAAAAGTAATTTGTTTTTAATGGCTCAAGCTCAGATGTTTTAAAAGATAATTATAGTCATCTTTTGATAGACTTCAACAATGGAGGAAAGCTGCTAGTAAAAAATAACCTCAGTAATGTAAATTATGGACTTTGGGTGATTATGATGTGTCAATGTAGGTCCATCAATCGTAACAAATGTGCCCCTCTGGTAGGGGATGTCAATACTGGGAAAGGCTGTGCAGACCAAGAAGGAGGCAGAAAGTATATGGAAAACCTCATACCTTCCTCTCAGTTTTGCTGTGAACCTAAAATTACTCTAAAGAAGAAAAAGTATTAATAAAAAATAATTTAAAAATAAACTTGGTTTCTTTCCACTCTACCATCAAACCAAAATTTGTAAAATACCCCAAACATAAGCACTATGGAGGTAGAAAGGAGCAGAGTCTTGGCATTGCACAACTCAGGGTACCATTCACATTTTTTTCTGTCTACATGAATGCAACTTCCTGAAACTGTGAAAGGAAATCTCCTGTTGGGAATGCAATATGGTGAAACAAAAAGACCAAAAGCTCTGAAACTGAAAAAGCAAGGCTTCAGATACAGGTAGCATTACATATCTAGTAGTTATGTGCCTTAAGGCAAGCCACTATTATTGTTCCATGTGGAGGCCAAAATACTACAGTTATTGTTAAAGGTATTTAACTCTGAGAAATCTGCTGAACTTTATACAGAACTTAATTTAGGGAAGAGGTGCAAAATGTTGATAAGATGTATAGTCAGCTGACATGAGTCAATAGGACAATCACAAAGACAGTGACAATATCTTACATTTGAAATAATGACTTTACAAAGCATTACAAAGCACTCTCATGTGGATTTACTCAAATACTGCTGTCATATTCTACTAGAGGAAGGAAAGAGGGACTCCCTAAGGCACTGCAATTGAAATACAACTTTACATGGTATACACTTTCAATGGAATAATCTAAAAATAATAGTGAATTTTTGTAATACAATTTAATATAAAAAAATGCACTGTTACTTTTTCTCCTTTGAGTATTTTTCTGAAAAATATTAACTCTGAACACACATTCTTAGTCCTGTGGTGAACCCTTAGCTCAGATTCTTTTTACACTGCCTTTCTTGCCCGACATAATTCTCCTGGCCTCACAGACACGTTAACGCCCCTGTGTTCAGTAATCAACTTATGATCACTCTTATAATTATCATTCATAAATCAGAAGATGAAATAATGAGAATGACCTGTATATCTGTGTGGAAGTAAAAGATTAAGGAGTCAAGCCATATGTAAGTTTAGCTCTGTTTCCTCCTTAATTTTTACGGGCCTAAACCAACAAAGAAATGAAAATGAAAAGATAAGCACTATATGTGCAACTCTCAAAGAGGCAAGAACTGTCATCAAAATTTCAGAAGATGGATGCTGATGAACAAGTAACAACAAGATGACTTAGAGAAAAGTGCCCGTGGGTTATTAAACTAAAAAGCAAGTTGATCTGCAATAAGCCCTGGAAAGATAAGAATTAAAGAAGCCAGGCAGTTCAGAGGGCAGGAATGCAGATAAGGCTAAAAAGATGAGCAGTGACTGAAAGTCTATCTAATAACCACACATCCTTTGTTTTAATTCGTGAAGCCATGCAACTACCCCACACTCATCCTGGCAAAAGACTGAAGGGTTCACACTGGAGAGGTTGAATCAGAAGGACGTTGAACTAAGGGATAATACCAAGGAAAAGGCTGCATGCGAAAAATGGGAGATTGTTTAAAAATCTATATAAAATAGATGTACTGAATAATGAAATCTCCTTTTCTTTTACTCTCTAGGGACACTGAATGCCAGAGTTACAACCTGCAGGAAAGAAATGGAAGGTTTTCTATCTGTGAAAACTGGCCAGTCCAAGAAAAAGGAACCAGAGATACTGATAACTGATTATCCCCAAACAACAACAACAAAAATGAGTAAGTGTCCAATTCCCCTACAATAACACCAGCCATTCAATAAGCTCCAACCTCACACACAGGTTCCCAATTAGTTATTTAGTATTTTATTCTACAATATGAGGGCTCATCAGAAAGTAGGTATAAATCACTAACATGAAAAGTAGAGATAAACAACAAACACAGAAAAGGAACTTGGGGTAAAAAGACAATGCTGGGAACAGAAAACTTAGGTAATAATAATTATATTATTGTATTATACTTACTACTACTACTACTACTACTACTACTGCTGCTGCTGCTGCTGCTATCCTTGGAGGGAGTACAGAAGACACTAGAACAAGAACAGCATGTTTAGCTGAACTTTTCAAAGAACAGAAAAGAGCCATTAGAAATTAAAAACATGATGTTAATTCTCCTTAAATTAATATAAAAATAAGAAAATAAAGGTGAGGAAATCTACCACATAAATTAAAACAAAAAATCCAAAGAGATTGAAAATGGGCCAAATGACCAAAAAATGAAAGGATCAGCATTAACAATCAAATATGTGAAAAACAAAAGTTCTAGGAAGAACTATTAAAACAAAATGGAGAAAATAATCAAAGAAATAATTCAACAAGGTTTCCCCAAATGAAGTACATGAGTTTCAAATTAACAGGGTGCACCACATATCCAGTGCAACAAATGAAAAAACAAATATCAGGGGTAAAGAGAGAAGCTCCTAAAAGTTTCTGAGATAGAAAACAAACAGATGCGTAAAAACAGAAAAATGTTAATACATAAACAAACAATTAGAATGGCATCAAACTTCTCAACAGCAACACTGGAAACAAGAAGACAACAAAGCAATGCTTTTTAAAGTCTGTAGAAAAATCATCCCAACCTACAAATCTACATATACACCCAAACTACCTTCACATATGAAGGCAGAAGAAAGATTCACTCAAACATGCCATATCTGAAAGAAGTTTACTTCCTTTGCTAGAAAGACAGCTACAGAACTGTGCTCTACCAAAAAGAGGACTAAATCAGGAAAGAATAATACATGTGATCCAAGAAACAGGGGATCCAATATAAGAGGAAAGGGAATTCCCAGGACAGTGATAAAAGGAAACTTCAAGACATCTGTAGCAGGTTCAGAAGGAAATAGAGATTGAAACAGGAGGAAAGTACACTAAAAGAATAATGACTACAAAAATTAAAACTAGGGACTTTCCTGGTGGTCCAGTGGATAAGACTCCACACTCCCAAGGCAGAGGCCTGTATTCGATCCCTAGTTGGGGAACTAGATCCCACATGCATGCCGCAACTAAGAGTCCACATGCTGCAACTAAAGATCCTGCATGCTGCAACTAAGACCCGGCACTGCCCAAATAAATAAATAAGGTATAAAATACTTTAAAAATTAAAACTAATTATCTAATGCATCTGAACATACTGAGAGAAGACATGCTTCTCTACGAATTTGGGGGAATTAATATTAAGTACATGGAACACTAATGAAACAAAAAAAGGCAGTTATTAACTCCAAGGATAAAAGTTGCATCAGAAAAAACATTTAAAGGTCGTATACTATAATTCATATATACACGGTCATAATATATTAATACTGAATATATATTTAAGCAAAAGCTGTGATATAATTAGATGACTTAGGAGAAAAGAAGAATAGAAATACAGACAGCGAGTATTGGCCATAAAAGCTAAATCTTCTTGGTAGGCAAAATAATGCCATTCCGCCGTCACTCAAGATGCCCATATCCTAATCCCAGGACCTGGGAATATGTTATCTTAACATGGCAAAGGAATATTAAGGCACAAACAGAATTAATGTTGCTAATAAGCTAATTTGAAATGCGAAGATTATCCCATACTATCCAGGTAGAACCAATGTAATCATCAGGGTTCTTAAAAATGAAAGAGGAAGGCAGAAGAAGAGAGTCAGAGAAAGACATGTCATGACAGAAGCACTACCAGAGAAATGCAATCTTCTGGCTTTGAAGATGAGGGATGAGGGCCACAGACCAAGGAATGCTGGTGGCCTATAGAAGGTGGAAAAAGCAAGGAAACAAATTCTCTCCTAGAGGTTTCAAGAAGAACAAAGTCCTGCTGACACCTTGATTTTAGTGAGACTCATTTTAGACTTTAAACTACAGAACTGTAATAAAATAAACTTATGTTGTTTTAAGGCATTAAGGTTGTTGTAGTAGAAAGTATGTTTACAATATCTAAACATGAAAGATAAGAAAATTTCAATATAAGCATTTTATTTAGAAATTTAGAGGTAAATATCTAAGAATGAACCGAAAATGACTGCCCCTAAAAAACCAGTGAAGATTATAAGGGCCCACAGAACTGACCTTTTTGTTACAAGCCTTACAAAACTATAATTTAATAAAATAAAACAAAAGGTCATTCAGGACATTCAAGCAGCCAGGACTCATCCTAGATACGCAAAAATAATAAAATCATAGGATAGTGAACCAATAGTAAAAGTTTCTGTAGAGGGAACAGGTAAATTCTTTTAAAATACGCATTGAAGGAGTAGAGTTATTAGGGAACGTTATACAAAATAGCAATAGCAAAGAGCTTCTAAATGGTTCATATTGTAGTAAAAATGAAGCATTATCATTTCAAGGGAAGAATAAAAGGAGAAAGTAAAAGGAGAAGAAGATTTATCACATGAGAAGAAGGTGGAAGCCTTAACAAGAGCGGCTGGGCAGGCAAGAACAAACAGGTGGACCAAGAAAGCTGGTTAGTTCCGAGGCTCAATAGGTGGCAAAGACTGCAAATGACCTACGATAAGACATGCAAACAGGAGACAGCAAACTTTAAAAGGTAGTGGTTGTTTTGTTATTGCTGTTGATGATAATGATTTTATTGTTTTTAACATGGAAAAGCAGACGAAGTGACAGCCTAGGGCTAAACCAAAATATTTGGGTAAAAATCACTTAATATTTTGAACAGAATATAAAATATAACCATTGAACTATAACCAATTAAATGACAGAAAACAAAAAGTAATCTCAAAAGTATAGCTCACAGTGATAATTAGGTGATAGAATTGGACTATCACAAGGAACATATTCACAAGGAACAAAACACAAAGTCTTCTATAGCAAGAGCTTACTTTTCACTGTCCCACCCTCACTGCAATCCCTATCCATTCTGCTGTAGTTTCCAGCAAAAAGAGAGTCAATAGGCATTTACTAAATATCTACAAATCTGGTTCTCTGTCTTTTTTTAACATAAACAATGGCAAATAAACATTTGACAAGTAAAGACTCTGCTTCATACTGACAGAATGATGAAAAAGGTGCCCTAATTTAAAACAATATATTCTGCCACCTAGTTTATGACATAACTCTTAATGTAAATATTAACAAAATAAAGTCTGCTTCTAACTCTAAAATTCCATGAATCAGAATCTCGATCCTACATGTCGTTGTCATACTAGCCACGTACATTCCTCGAAAACTAATTTGCAGTATCAATAAGAATTAACCTGCTCTTCTTCAAGATTACTTAACTTTGTGCTACGATTACAGGTGAGGGAATTTAGACAGTTCTGGCTATAAGGAACTAGAAAAATAAATCTTTTCATGTGGAAGGGGGCAGAGCCTGGTTAGAATACTGAAGAACTTACAACTTCTGGACATAGTCTAACAAGAAGACTTCAGTAACTCATTTAGACTTCATAGGCTTAAGAGAATTCCAGATAGCTTACCAAAGTACCTCAATTATAACAGATGTTCAAGAACAAAGAATTTTCTTTATCCTTGACGTCTTCACTACCAAGTGTGGAAACTAAAAAACTAACATTAATGTTGGCAGATCATATCATTAATTTCTTTTCCCTTAGGCTGCTTTTAAAGATTTATGCTTGTCCTTAGCACACTGGGGTTTCACCACAACGTATCTACTTAGAAATTTAGGTTTATTTTTCCTGTTCGGGATTTATGATTCTTAAATCTGAAGATTCACATCTTTCATCAATTTTGTGGGGTAAAAAAGAAGTCTCTAAATAGTGCCTCTCTCCTAGTTTCTCTTTCTGAGAGTCTTATTAGACCTATACAGAATCCTCTCATTCTAGTGACCAGATCCATTGACTGGTATTTCACATTTTCATCTCTATTTTCAGTGCTGCATTCTGGATTATTTCTTTATATCCACCTTTAAGTTCACAAATAGTGTCTGTAGCTATGTCTAATCTATATCATTCATTCAGTGACTTCTGACCTTCCTTTTTTTTAATTCTCTAGTCCTTATTGACAATACCTATGCCTCCCTCCTATTTTCAACTCCATTTTTTACTTCTTTAATAATTTTAAACTTAGTACTTTTATACTCTTTTTCCAGTTATTATATTACTGAAATTCTAGGAGTCCATATTGTTCATCGGAGGTCTGTGCTCTTGGGGGATTATTTTCAAGTCGTTGGTAACTTGCGATTCTGGGCTTACATTTCAAAAGGCTTTCTTTTTTAAACACACTGCCAGAATTAAGGGTATCTGCCAAAGCAAATATTTGTGTTTACTATTAGATACCCAGAGATGTAACCAGTCCACCCAGGATCACATTTTAAGTTAACTTATTGGTTTGATGGTTCCTAGACCATGAAGAAATTAAAATCTGAGTGCTGACAGGACTGTGGTTACAAATTCTCAGGGAAAGCACCCTCTGTCTTCCCCATCAAGGCCAAAACAAAGAAGCTTCTTTGTTAAAACGAGAGTGGGGTAGATTTTTAAAACAGTCCATCTTTCCACTAGCGCTTAGAAGTTATGAGCTTAGGGAAATGGAAATCACGTTCCAATTCCTCCTTTCTTGTCCCCACCCTGTTCTGGTGATTAAAAGCCAAGCCCACTGGTAACTGAGGTTGCCACAGCCCATTAGGACAGTCAAAGCATGAATACCTGCTTCCTACTCTGGTTTTTCGTTTCCTCCTTGCTTGGGAACTTTTTTTTTTTCTTTCTTGCAAGTTCAGCAGTTCACTTAGAATTATATGTGTTATACATTATCCAGCATGGGTGTTCGTAAAGGAAAGGATTTCAGGTTAATTAGCATACCATGCTACCAGACACAGAAGTCACATCACGCTATGCTATATGTTTCTTAAGTAAATACACCTCATAATTGAATTTTTTCTCCCTAGGATTTCATCCATGATAGATGAGGAAGCAACAAGTATTTTTTGAGGTTAAACACTGCAGTTTATGCAGAGACATTAAACACATTATAAATCCCAAAATGTACTAGTTTAACTACTTTGTTTCCATAACTGTAAAGTGGGTATAATTCACCAGCTACCTTACAGAATAATCCTAAACCCCGAAGTGATAAGTGGACGGTGGTTACCAGAGCACCTGGCATGTAAGTATTCAATAAATGTTAGCGAGTATATTCTCACTGTTACTATTACTACAAACAACACAAGCTTATCAGGGAAGTTCAGTTTATATACATTAAGGAGTAATAAGGCAGTTTACTAAATGATACACTAATCACTACACTTTTATTCTAGTATAAACTCTGCCACCAAATAACTGTGTAATCTTGGATTTAAAATCTCTGTGGCTCAGTTTCTTCATCTGAAGAAAACAAAAGAGACTGGTTGTATTTGATTACAACTAAGATTTCTTTAAGCTTTAAAAACCAATGATCAGGGCTTCCCTGGTGGCGCAGTGGTTGAGAGTCCGCCTGCCGATGCAGGGGACACGGGTTCGTGCCCCAGTCCGGGAAGATCCCACGTGCCACGGTGCGGCTAGGCCTGTGAGCCATGGCTGCTGAGCCTGCGCATCTGGAGCCTGTGCCCTGCAACGGGAGAGGCCACAACAGTGAGAGGCCCGCGTACCGCAAAAAAAAACAAAAAGAAACAATGATCAGCTGCAGTGTAGGAGATTAAAGACTGTATAATGGGATATGGAAAGGAAAAATGGCCTTTCAAGGGAGCAATATTGTCATATACCATCAGTATTTTTTTAAAGGCAAAGAAAAATTACAGTAATTAAATGAAGCAGTTATTATGTTTCTGTACATATGACAGAAAAAATATGGACTAAAGTCAGTGAGTGACTTTAGTGAAAGATGAGAAAAATTAATTTATATTTATTTAATTAAATTTCATTTACAAATTGATACCGCAAGAATAACTTTTGAAACCTTTTATATCTCCCCCTAGACACTAGAGCTATAATGTCAGATAAAGAATAATTAATTACTACTTTATGATACAAATAATAAAGTCATGCATTATTAGACCGGGTTTTTCTATACATAAAAGTTCTTAGTTGAAATAATAAATAACACCCAATTACTAGTTATGATCATTCAGTATTGTACCCATACATGAATTAAAAAGAAAATAACACTTAGAATAACAGAGTAAAATGCTTAAAAATAAATAAATACCTGCTTCTTGGATTAGGTATTTCATAACACATATGAGAATGAAATACATAAAAATAAATTCTCATTAATATTAAGAATCCGCCTGCCAATGCAGGGGACACTGGTTCGAGCCTGGGTCCAGGAAGATCCCACATGCCACGAAGCAACTAAGCCTGTGCGCCACAACTACTAAGCCTGCGCTCTAGAGCCTGCAAGCCACAACTACTGAAGCCCACACACCTAGAGCCCATGCTCCGCAACAAGAGAAGCCGCCACAACGAGAAGCCCGTGTACCAGAATGAAGAGTAGCCCCCTCTCACCGCAACTAGAGAAAGCTTGTGCACAGCAACAAAGACCCAACACAGCCAAAAATAAATAATTTTTTTTAAATTCTCATTAATAACCACTGGTGGAAATATCTAAAGAAGGGCTACTATGTAAAAGTCATATTAAACTCCATATTCTGACAGTCAAAGTGAGTAAAGGGGAGAGGAAGCCATCATTCTTGGGCATTAAGAAAAAAACTATGTAGGCATGAGGGCAAAAATGAAATGAGATCATTTAAAAATATCACACAGGAAGACTAGAAACTATTTTTAAAAGCTTATTGTAAACATAAGAGGGAAACTGTGTCAAAGATTTTTTAATAAAAAATTTAAATGTGAATAAGGATGCTAAATGATTAGCTAGTAAAGTAAAAGACATCACAGTTAAGGGCAAAACTATCTTTTAAATTAAGGAAACTCGTGTGTGTGTGTGTGTGTGTGTGTGTGTGTGTGTGTGTGTGTGTGTGTGTGTGTGTGTGTGTGTAGAGGGAGTTGGTAAAGGGCACACCAAAATAAAAATAAATATAACATTCACTCCCTCTGCATAGGAGAAGATCATTCTTCTTTCCTTAGTTTAATTCCACCCTAAGGCATTCTCAATTCTACCGCAAAGTAAAATCTAACCACTATGAAACCTTGACTCCTGACAAGCATTCTTTTACTATAAGAACTGTGACTGCATGCAACCAAGATTCATTCTTGCTACTTCAATCACTGACTCCAAGGGCAAAATCAAAGGCCTACCACATATAACTCTGGACTGTCTCTCACTGTGAAGGGCAATCACCCTGACTTGAGGATGCAAGTTTTTGTCTGCATCACCTAAGGATGATCATCTACTAATGGTTCCTTATGCATACACTAACTTTTGACTCCCATGTCTCATTCATTCACTCACTGATTCATTATGTTTTTACTATACACTACTCTATACCAAGCACAGTCTAGGGTTATAGGGGTAAACAAGACCAATTCAAGCTCTTCTCTCATGAAATCCACAATCTAGTTGAATGAATAAATAAATCTATGAATCAGTAAATGGTAAAGAACACAAAAGAAAATTCACCTAAGAGGAGATACAAATAATAAAAAGATGTATGACAAAAGATCGATTTTGCTGTAACAAAACAAAAGTGAGTTAAAAGAAAACTGGAAATTTAAGCAACAAACAACATTTAAAGGTGTTGAGGTTTTACCAAAATAACCATTCTCCTTCACTACCAGTTGCATTAAATATTCATGGAATGATGTGAGAGAACAATACATCTACACATTATTTTTTTAAAGTTTATAATCCATAACCAAGTAATTCAGTCCTGGGAATTTATCTCAAAGAAATAACTAAAAAGAACCAGAGTGGTGTCAAAGGCCTAGTAGAGAGTCAGGATCTTCACCAACCTTCAGCAATAATGAGCCACCCTACCACCACCACCATGGTGTCAGTAGAGACCTCATGGTGAGCAGTAATGAGGCCTGGTAATCCAACCACTCCAAGCCAGGGAGTTACCACTGGAGGTCTAAATGAGAGTTAGAATTCCCACCTTGGGCCAGAAGTTACAGGGCCACACACACACCCTTAGATACCAATGGAAGCCAAATGGAAAACCTGGACTTCTACCTCCACCAGGCAGTAGCAAGGGAGCATGTCCCCTTCCACAGTTGGAGCATTATCAGATGAAGCCATACAAAATAGACAGTTTAAATAAGACCTAGAGTCTCAGAAAACAATATCCAAATTTTCAGGTTCCAGTCGAAAATCAATTGTCATACCAAAAACCAAGATCCCAAAGTGAATGAAAAAGACAATTAATATATGCCACTGAGATGACAGAGATGTTAGAACTACCTGACAAAGACTTTTAAAACGCCATCATAGGGCTTCCCTGGTGGCACAGTGGTTGAGAGTCCACCTGCCGATGCAGGGGACACGGGTTCATGCCCCAGTCCGGGAAGATCCCACGTGCCGTGAAACGGCTAGGCCCATGAGCCATGGCCGCTGAGCCTGCGCGTCCGGAGCTTGTACTCCACAACGGGAGAGGCCACAACAGTGAGAGGCCCAAGTACCGCAAAAAAAATAAATAAATAAACGCAATCATAAAAGTGTTTCTACGAGCAATTATAAGCATGCCTGAAACAAATGAAAATAATAATGTAGCAAAGGAAGGAAGGAAGCAGGCAGGCAGGAAGGAATGATGACAAAAAAGGATTCAAATAGAAATTTTAGAATAGGGAAAATGCAATAACAGAAATAAGAACTCAATGAATGGGTTCAACATCTGAACAGAGAAGATAAAAAAAGAATCACTAAACTGGAAGACAGCACAATAGAAATTATCCAATCTGAACTATACAGAAAATAGAAAGGAAGAAAAAAAAAAAAAGAACAGAATCTCAAGTACCTGTAGGACAATAACAAAAGATCTAACATTCAAGTCATCAGAGTCCCAGAAGGAAAGGAGAAAGGTGGGGCTGAAAAAAGTACATGAAGAAATAACTGCAAAAACTTCTTGAATTCGGCAAAAGATATAAACCTGAAAATTCAGAAGTTGAGCTAACTCCGAATTAATCAAAGAAATCAAAACACATCATAGATAAACTTCTAAAAACTAGAGACAGAGAAAATATCTTAAAGGAGTAAAGGAGAAATGACACCTTACTCACAGAGGAAAAACAATTCAAATGACAGCAGATCTTTTAAATTTGAAACCATAAAGTCTAGTAGGAAGTGGAACAACATTTTTCAACTGCTGAAAATATCCTTCAGGATTGAAGGGGAAAACCAGACATTCTGAAATGAA
This sequence comes from Delphinapterus leucas, assembly GCF_059928025.1. Classification (NCBI taxonomy): domain Eukaryota; kingdom Metazoa; phylum Chordata; class Mammalia; order Artiodactyla; family Monodontidae; genus Delphinapterus; species Delphinapterus leucas. The sequence goes on from NC_143145.1 coordinate 38,206,130, forward strand.
GGGAAACTAAGAAAATTTGTAACTAGTAGACCTTCCCTAAAAGAATAAAGTAAGTTCTCCAAACAAAAAGAATTAAAATAAGGAACTGTGGAATATTAGGAAAAAAGAAAGAATAAGCAAAAAGAGAATACACATAATAGACTTTTATTCTTTTATTGAGTTTTCTAAAGTATGTTTCATGTTGAAGCAAAATTCACACCTGATGTGGTTCTCAATATTTAAGACAACTATATTATAAACAGGAGAGGGTTAAGAAACAAAGATAAGTATGCTTTCTACACATCAGTTGAACTAGAAAAATGATGATACCAGTAGACTATAATAAATTAGATATATAAAATGTAAACCCAAAACAACCACTAAAAAAGTTTCACAACAAGATACACTCAAAATAACTACACGTAAATTGAAATGGAATTCTAAATAATGTTCAAGTAACCGAAAGGCAGAAAAATAAAGACACTAAAAACAGAGTGATCAAACAGAAAGGAAAACCTAAAAACTAAAATGGCAGACTTAAGGCCTAACCAACCAATAGCTACATTAAAGGTAAATGATCTAAATCTAGCAATTAAAAGACAAGATTGCAGACTGGATTAAATATGATCCAACCATATGCTATCTACAAAAAACTCACTTTGACGATGAGGTAAGCAAGTTGAAAGTAAAAGAACAGAAAAAGGTGGATCATACAAATATTACTCAAAAGAAAGCAAAACATAGTGAGACACCACTTCACACAGTAGATGGCTATTTAAAAAAGAGAGACAATAACAAGTATTGGCAAGGATGTGGAGAAATATTGACACTCATACATTGATGGTGGGAGTGTAAAGTGGTGCAGCTGCTACGGAAAACAATTTGGTAATTCCTCAAAAAGTTAAACAATGAGATAACATGATCCAGCAATTCCACTCCTAGGTAAATACACAAGAGAACTGAAAGAGAACTGAAAACATATGTCCACACAAAAGCCTGCACAAGTACGTTCCCATAACAGCATTGTTCTTAATAGTCAAAAAGTGGAAACAACTCAAATGTCCACCAACTGATGAATGGACAAATAAAATGCAGTACATTACGGAGTATTATTCAGCTATAAAAAGAAATGAAGTACTGATACATGCCACGATATGGATGACCCTTGAAAACATAACACTAAGTGAAATAAGTCAGATAGAAAAGGTCACATATTGTATGATTCCACTCATAGGAAATACTGAGGATAGGTAAATCCATAAGGATACAAAAAGCAGTAGTTGCCAGGGGTTGGAGTTAAGTGGAAATGGGGAGTTACTGCTAAAAGGATATGGGGTTTCTTTTTAGGTGATAAAATATGTTCTAAAACTGGACAGTGGTGATGGCTGCACAACTTTATGAATATAATAAAAACTTCTGAGTTGCAAACTTTAAAATGGCTAAATGGTAAATGTTGTGTATGAATTAATGTGTGAATTTAATCTCAATGTTTTTAAAAAAAGCAGGAATGCTTACATTAACCTCAGATAAAGTAGACTTAAGACAGAAAAAAAAAAAAAAATTACCAGAGTAGATACTCCAAAAAGACACAGCAATGCTAAGTGTAAATGAAACTAACATAGCTGCAAAAACTGTAGGACATAGCTGATAAAAAGAGAAATAAACAAATCTACAATTCTAATTGGAGACTTCAACACCTCTCTTAACAACTGGCAGAATAACTAGAAGAATATCAACAAAGATATGGAAGATGGCAAAAACACTACCAATCAATAAGTTCTTCATGATATGACAGAACAAAAGAAAAAACATTCTTTCCAAGTGCCTAAAGTTAGACCATGATATTCTGAGCCATAAATGAATCTCAACAAATTAAAATAACTGAAGTCAACAGTTTCTTCTCTGACCACAACTGATTCAAATTAGAAATAAATAAGAAAAGAATAATAGGGAAATCTCCAATTACTTGGCAATTAAGCAGATCTAAATATTCCAAAAGTCAAAGAGGAACACTCAAGAAAAATTAAAAACATACACTGAACTGTATGAAAATACATCAAAATTTGTGAAACACAACTAAAGCAGTACAGAGAGGAAATTTTATAGCACTAAATGTACACACTGGAAAAAGTAAAAGTCTGAAGTCAATAATCTAGGTTCTCACCTCAGAAACATAGATAAGAAGAGAAAGATAAACCCAAAGCAATCAGAGGAAGGATATAATAAAGATAGTAGAAACCAATGAAGTTTATTTAATCTGTTTTTTTAAAAATAATTTAAATTGAAAAACTTCAGCAAGGCTAACAAAGGAAAAAAAAAAGAGAGAGAGAGGGACCATAAATTGCCAAATCAGGAATGAAACGATATCACTACAGACTGCAAACATCAAAAGGTTAATGAGAAAATAATACAAACAATTCTGCACACAGAATGTGACAACTTTAATGATATGGATCAATAAGTCAAGAAAACAACAAAAATATTCCCAAAAGGTAAATCCAGGGACAGAGAGAAAGTTGCATCAAATCTTTGAAGAGGAATTGATATCCCTTCTAAACAATCTCTTCCAAAACTAAGAATGAGAGGAAACACTTCCCATTTCATTGTACGAAGCTAGAATTACCCTGATTCCAAAACAAAGACATTGCAAAAAAAGGAAAACTATACACAAATATTCCTCATTAATATACATGTGAAAGTACTCAACAAAACATTAGACATGGAATTCAGCAATGAGTTTGTGGGTGTATAAATATAAATTATACATAAATAATCATGACCAAGTGGGATTTATTCCAGGAATAGATGTTTAGTTCAGTATTGGAAGATCAATGTAATCCACCATATTAACAAGCTAAAGAAGAAAAATCGTAACAATATCTATTGATATAGAAAATGCATTTGACAAAATTCAACACCCACTCATGGTAAACACTTTCAGGAAAACAGGAATAGAGAAGAACTTCCTTAACATGAGAAAGAGGATCTACGAAATACCTAAAGCTACTTAATGGTACAAAACTGAATGCTTTCACTCAAAGACTGGTACAAAGCCAAGGATGTCAGCTTTCATCGCTGTCATTCAACATAATGCTGGAAGTTCTACCTAGAGCAATAAGACAAGAAAGAGAAATAAGAGGTACAGATGAGAAAGGAAAAAAGCTGGGAACAACCCACATGTCCTTCAACAGATAAATGGTTAAATGAACTGTGATAAATCCATACCATGGAATACGATGCATCAATAAAACTGAACTATTTGTACACACAACAACTTAAACAACACATATTATATGATTCCTTTTACATGGTATGTCCAGAATAGGCAAATTCATAGAAACAGAAAGCATATTAGAGGTTATCAGGGAATGAGGCAGAGGAGAGACTGGGGAGTGACTACTTAAAGGGTATAAGGTGTTTTTAGGGAGTGAAATGTTCACCACATTGTAAATACACTAAATACCACTGAACTGTACACTTTAAAATTGTTAATTGTATGTTATGTGAATTTTACCTCAATAATACAGAGAAAGAGAGGAGAGAAAAATCAATCCATCCACCTAGGGAGGGTTTAACAAGAAAACCCACTGGCTCACATATTTAAAACCTAAAAGAAACTTGAAAAATACCTATTTATTACCCTTTCTACCTCCCTTTTACTTCATGTTTATGAAAATTCATTTATGGAAGAATGTTCAGTGTTTAAACTATTAACAGGTGCTTCTTCTAAGAGTTGAAGGGAAGAGAAATACAGGCATGTGTAGGTGGAATCACTATAAATCTTTATGGACTAATTAATATACTTTTTAATCGTTCATGATGTTCATCAATTTGTTGTAGAGCTATCCTAAAAAAGAGTTATTTTACATTCCAAAGGTTTATCAAATTTTAATGCCTATAACATACTCTATAGTTCTTGAAGAACAAATACTAAAAACTACAATGAAATATTACTTTAAGAAGTTTTTTGAAAATACTTTTAAATACACACATGTATCTTTAAAAATCAGTTTGGTAAGTGCCATTTCTTTATCATTAACTAGATAAAAAGAAAAACTAGAAAATTATTCCTGTGTCCCTGAAAGTAATTTTTCATAAGCAAGTCAGAGACAAACTTCATATACTATATAATAGTTATACTGACAGGTTATTACACCAAGAGAATATTAACCTTCAATCCCTGACTCATTCAAGAAATGTTTGCAGCAATACTTTTAGCCTCTTTATCTGGTCAAAGCACTAGAAGCTAAGTGGTGTCTGTACAAACCAATCATTTCACCAGCAGTTTTATATTTCTTTAAAGCCTCATATAAAAAGCACCTGCCTAAAGTGAGTAATGGAGTTTTACATTCATTGCACTTAGGAAGAGCGTATGTAACCTATTCCGTTTTCCTCCCTTGTGGAATATATTTCAGCTTATATTGCACAACATGTTACCAATGCGTATAAAGACTCTCTGATCAGCCATTTGGACTGCAGTCAGCAACCTGCCTGAGTGCTTTATTTTTTTTTTCCTGCCCTAAATAACATACTCACTTAATTCAACAGCTCAAATGAAAAAATCTTTTTAAGATGGTGATCTTACTTTCTTAATAAATATAAAACACATGTATGTGAACTAACTGTATTTGAAATACAAATGGTGAGACAGCGATCCTTGAACAAGGTTTGCGCAGTAATAGTTGAAAACTAGTTGAATACATCAATCCAGGGGAATAAAACAGAAGGCTATATGCCATGTCTTCATGTCTGTTTTTTCTCCTGAGCAACATACAATTAAAAACTTTCTGTAACCACACTAAAAAGCTAACTTAATTTTGACACATTAAAGGCCTAGAAGTAAGGCTAAACAATTATTATAATTGAATCCCCTGCATATTTGCCAGACCCCAAAATATTTTCAAGACATACATATCCCAGTCATTGCCAAAATCTGCTGAATATGAATGAAGGCAAATTTTTAAAACAGTAACAATGATGAAAATGTCATATGTTATTTTATAGCTGAGATAGATCTAAAATTCAAGTACAACTGATAAGAAGAGTAATGAAGATTGAAGGGGATTACAGAAATGAAAAAAATAGAGGAGATTTGCCATAATTGTAAGATTATGACTTGGTAATATTGTAAACTACTCTATTTTAACATATTGTAATATTACAGATGAATAAGTAAAAAATAAAGAAAGAACTGAAAGTGTGCAAGGCAAAAGCTCCTCACTGCCCCTTGCTGGTACCCTCATGCAATAACCTAAGGCCAACAGCTAGCATCAATTAATGAACATTTACTTAGACCCAACTATGCAAAATTACCCACATAAAGCCTATAAAATACGGTGCCTGCACTCCAATAGCTCACAATCCACTAGGCAAGAAATGAAAAGATACCCCAAAATTTGGCTAATTCAACAATTGCCTCAAGTATTAACAGGAAGTCTAGAAAATTGGCAAAGCTGTGATAATCAGGCTCAAATCTGAAGCAAGCTTTGGCAAACTTTTTCTATAAAGGGCCAGAGAGTAAATATTTTAGGCTTTGTGAACAATAAGGTCTCTGTTGTACTTATTCAACTCTGTTATTGTGGTACAATAGAGCCATAGACAATAACTAAACAAATAACTAAATAACCACTGTGTACCTGTGAAAAGCAGACAGTGGGCTAGATTTGGCTTGTGGGCTGCACTTTGCCAATCTCTGTTCTAGAGCAGTTGTTCTCAACCCTGAATCCACATTAGATTGACACAAGAAGTTTTTTTTTAATGACCAAGATCCAAGCCCCACCCTCAGAGACCTCCAAAGTAAAAGGTCTGGTTTGGCCTGGAAAACAGTATATTTCAGAAGCTCTCGCTAGTGCTCTAGAGGCAAAGAAGTTTGGATATGAGAAACCTGCAAGACCTAAAGTTTTGTGTTCTTGCACCCATTAATTTTTGGCCTAAGAACCGAGTGGAACATTGATGGGTCACAGCCTAAGACCACGAGGCTTATACTCACAAAATAATCTGGCATTAAAAATCAACATATTTGAATCAAAGAGATCTCTGCATTCCCATGTTCACTGAAGCATTTTTCACAATAGTCAAGACATGGAAACAACCTAAGTGTCCATCAACTAATGAATGGATAAAGAGGTGTGGTGTGTGTGTGTATATATACACACATTCACATATATATAATGAAATTATTATTCAGCCATGAGAAAGGAGGAAATCCTGATGTTTGCAACAACATGAATGGACCCTGAAGGAATTATATTCAGTGAAATAAGCCAGGCAGAGAAATACTACATAGTATCACTTAGATGTAGAATCTTAAAAAAAAAAAAAAGTCAGACTCATAGATACAGATTAAAAAGTGGCTGCCAGGGGCTGAAGGGTGGGAGAAATAGGTAGAAGTTCATAAAAGGGTACAAACTTTCGGCTATAAGATGAATAAAATCTCAGGATCTAATGTATAATATGGTAACGATAGTTGATAACACTATATTAAATAACTGAAATTTGCTAAAAGGATAGAATTTAAATGTCCTCATCAAATGTGTGTGTAAACATGTGTGATGGATGTGTTCATCCTTTTACAAGGTATATGTACATCAAATCATCACAACTGTCAAATATACAACACACCAAATCTTTCAATTTTGTCAATTATACCATGATAAAGCTGAAAAAAATCAATGACATTTGAAAAATAACCACAATCAAGTTATTATGTATAAAATAAGCTATAAGGATATACTGACAACACAAGGGATATAGCCAAAATTTTATAACTATAAATGAAGTATAACCTTTTAAAATTGTGAATCACTATATTGTACACCCATAACGTATAATACTGTACGTCAATTATGCTTCAATAAAAATAAATAAAAAGTTATTAGAGTTAGGTAAATTGAAATAAGAAAAACTAAAATACACATATCCCTTCATTTTGTCTATACTCAAGATAAAAATCGGAATTGTTCTAATTTCTAAAGTCAAGGTACTTGGCAAGGAAGGACTGTTATCACTAAACAAAATCAGCAAAGTAGACTCTGAAATTTACAGAACCAATAATAAATTCATTCTGATTAGTTACTGAGTTCTTAGTGTTCAAGGCAAGGTGGCAAATGCTTAGGAATCAGCTAAGAGCAAGACAAACACACTCCCTCTCCTCAAGATGTTTAAATTGTAGCAGAAAATAGCTAAGGTTTATTGAACCTTTTAAATATGTGCAAGACACCATGCACAATGCTTTATTTTTTCTGAAGTATCACAAAAAGAACATGAGTTAGACAAACAGTACTATCATCACTGAAAAACTGAGTATTGAAGAGGTTAAGTAACTAGTCCAAGGTTACACAATATGACCAAACTGGGACTTGCATCCAGTTTGACACTGAAGATTACATTCCTAAACACTATGTTACAAATGTTATTATCCATTAAAAACAATTACAACACTAAAGTGATTGTGAAAGGAGAAAACACACCAGAACAGAGAAGGGAAAACAGATCATTCATACTCATTTATAGTTATTCTGTATATCACAGACATGAGCTCTGGGACATAATAACAAAGAAGGACTAATTTCTACTTCTTACGTGCTACACACAATGCAGGGCGGGCATGCACCATGGCACACATGTATATTTTAAATATATAAAGATGTCTGTGTGTAGTATATTCAGCAGTTTTCCATGATGAACTACTGATTAAACTAATGTAATATAGTCCTTCTTCTTGTTTAGTGAGTGAGCACTCATAGGAACTAACATTGATGAGTGATGTGCTCCTCCTGATTTAGGAGCTAACAACATAGTTTACCAATTTTGAGATATATGGACAAAATGATGAATACTCTTTAATACTACTGTGGAACAATCTTCTAAAATGTAGCTATCTTACAGATAGATTCAGATCTTTCACAGTCATGTTCCAGTAACTCCCAGGAAAATAAAATGTGAGGGTAACATTTTTAAATGCTTAAGTCCTTAATTTTTTTTTCTCTATGAGAATTTTGTTCTGTAACCATAATAGATCCTTATGTGCTGAAAAGTGTGATACATCTGGAATATGCTACTTTAAAAATCTACATTAAGAAAGTTTCAAGGGAGACACGAAATAACATTTTAAAAGAACAAATTCTAACATTCACAAATTAACAATTAACTCTAGAAACCAAAACGTTTATTATAAAAGCTGTACTTGTTCAGATTTCATTGTTTTTTAATATCAGTAATTCTTAATGCTACTTGAAAAATTTATAATCTTGTAAGGTTCAAAGAATTATTTTATAACATGGCTTAGTTTGTGAGAAGATAGAGTATATGAATCCGAGTTGTATTTCTTTGGAAAGACAAATGTAAACCTATTTAGTGACCTGATTTTCCCTTTCATCTTGTCTCCAGTTTCTGTGTAGATTTATAATGTTCATTGTTTCCAATTTTAACAAATCACCTAATGGCAGAAAGGAAAATATGTTAACCTTGGAATTATTTGCAGTTGGAGAATTCCCTTTTGTCTGGCCCATACAGGGCCTGCAATCTGTTTTAAACACAGATTGTCTGTCTTTCGTCTGACAGCCACCAAGCTGCACAAATTACTTTCTGCCTGTTCACCTGTTTGCAGCTGCGTCTGTAAGCTAAAGATTCTGCAGTTTGACTTGAGCAACCACTTCAGGATTGATGACATGTGCTGCTGATAAAGTGAGCAATTTGAAGAAATTACTGGCTATAGTTATTGAAAGACATCTGGGCATGAGCTGAGAACTAGAAGCCTTCAATCATGTGCTTGCAACCTGCAGTGGCGGCAGCAGTGTTTGAAGTGATACCCTACTAAAAGAAGCTGGCCCTGGCACTAAATAACCAAGCCATGTATGGAATATAACCTCTTAAATGAGTAATAAAAGGTTCTGTCTTTTAGCTGTACAAATTTAAGGTCTCGTCCTTTCTTTAAAATATTAAGAAAAAATATAAGGCAACAATTAATCCTTCCTGTTTCTACCCTTTTCTGAGTTAATTTTACATAAATCTCTTGTTTCCTATGTAATTATTTCAAACTGCTACTACTGCTATTTTAAAAATAGTGAACATTTATTGAATACCTCCTACCTGCTCCACACCCTAAGCCTAGGAAGAGATTTACGTCTATTACCTTATTAATACTCACATCAACTTTATTAAAGGTAATTACTATACCCTTTCTCTGATGGAAAGGCTAAAGTTCCACGAAACTAGCCTCATGTCACACAACTGTGAGTAACGAGGCTAGGGACTGTCTGTCTCCTGATTAACAGCTTATTCAACTATTCTATACTGCCTTTCTGTTTTGTCTTTGAATTTCTTGGTCTCTTGATATACTTCGAGGTGTGATTAATTGCACATTTTATCAGAACCATTCTACCCCTCAGGTTAGCCATTAGGAAATGCGATTTCTATTTCACCTTTCTGTCTCATAACATAAAATTTTTTCAAAATCATGTTGTCTTCATGAATTCAGAAGCCTGATTCAATCAAAATTCATGATTTTAAGGGTGAGGGGTAATGCAAAAAGCTCAGACCCTTGTCATATTTCCTGAAATCCAAAGTTCAAGTAAACTTATCCTAGAAATAATAGCAAATGCATGTCCTTTTATGACAAAATGCCTACTACTGAAGAAAAAGAAATCATGCCTCCTAAGGCGCTACTTAATTAAAAATAAAGGCATTATTTAAAATATTTATCAGTTTAATGATATGAATAACAGTGAATAATGGATAATTAGAAAGGCATACAAAGCATGAGCAAAAATATTGGGTTGACCAAAAAGTTCGTTTGGGTTTTTCCGTAAGATGCTACAGAAAACCCGAACGAACTTTTTGGCTAAACCAATACAATCAAGTATGTAACTATGATAAGGCAGTTCTACAAACACAAAGTCAGAACAAATATAAATTATATCAGTGCATGAAGAATCAATTAATATAGTTTGATGTGCATATGTAAAACACATTTAGTATGTTTCAAATGCAAAACTGGTTAGAAGAATATGGCCTGACATATTTTTATAGCATCATCACATTTGTCTAATTAAAAGTAGTATGATTTTGGATAAGCACTTAAACTCCTCTCCACTTACAAACAGTTATAAGCCAGTACAGGTCACATATGAGATAAAAGCTCTTCAGAAATCATAGGTAAAGCAAAAACAAATATAACCATTCAGATAACCAGTTTTTGTTCAATGCCTAAAAATTCTTAATTTGTAGACATACTTCAAATATAGTAAAAATCAATACTTTTGAAAATGGTTCAATGAAAAAAGAAGTCCATTAATACTAGAAACTATACATTGAAAAAATTCATTAGCTGGTAGGCTATGAGAGTTCTTAAGACAGAATGACTCCAGCAAACACTAATCAAAAGAATTCCAACTCTATGGGGTTATATGTATACATACAGCTGATTCACTTTGTTATACAGCAGAAACTAACACAACACTGTAAAGCAATTATACTCCAATAAAAGTGTTTTTAAAAACAAGAAAGAATTCCAACTCTAAAATAACTCTGCAGTTAAATAACAGATATGAGGTTAATTTGCAAATATTAATTTGAAGATCAATTTTCCAACTATTAAATCATTATTCTTGTTTAGGGTGGACATATTAAATAAAACTGATTTCTTCATTTGGTTAGAGGTGGCATGTTAAAAAAAAAAGCCTCTCAAAGATTTTTTTTAATAAATGGCTTTTCTACTATTTTTATATTGGTATTTAAATTTCCATAGAGTTGGAAAAAATTATCCCTGTTAATTCTGGTATTTCTTTCAGAAAAAAATGTAAATACATTGGTAAAAATGTCATCCAAAATACACAAAATCATTTCAACTTGTTAAAATTAAGGATACTGAAAAAACAGAAAGGTCAAAGACTTCAAGTTACCATATAAATTTGGCTTTCACATTTCAGTATTCACAAATTGCATTAAACACAGATCTGACTGGCTCTAGCCACAAAAGAGGATATATACCAATTATTATAATAAATCAAGCCTTATTTATGTATATAATGATACAGCAATAGTAACATTCTTCCACACAAAGATAAACCATCTGTGTCACTATCCTCTTTCCTAATCATGTCATGAGTTCATATTTTTAATAGCACTTTTTATTTTAAAAGACCTAAGTTGTGAGAAAATTCTTATGTACCACTTCATAACTTTGACACAAAGTACGTACAAAAAGATTAAACTTTATTTGGTATAAAATCAGTTGGCAGTTTTACATCTGTGCATGCAACATAAATACACCAGCTGGCATCTCAAGCGCGCACACACATATGGACTTCAAAACAGAAACTTCCTTATTTGCAGCACTGCCAGGGTAATTTTGTATCCTCTGCATACTACAGCTATTTGTCAGGCCCCTGCAGGTGTGCACAGCACATAAACACACAGCTGTAGTCCAGCAAGCCAAGTGTTCCATCAAACACATAAAGGGAAACCTCAGCAGTTGGATTAGTCATCCTTACAACAGGTCCAGGGAGAACAATATGGGTTAGTATTTTTGGAAAAAGCATGGATAGGAAATTTATGATTATGCTAGTCTTACCAAATAACTGGTGGATTGTGTCATTTTTAAAGGTGTGCCTACTTGTTAAGTTTTTGTTAGAAAGGGTGCAGAAAAGTGGAATTTGTTCTTTAGTTTTAAACATAAGCGATAATCTATAAATGAGTTTATTAAATGCAAAATGTTAAAAGGTTTTCAAATTCATTTCGGTTTTTGGAAGTTACTGCAACTGCATGCCTTGGCTATAATATTTACAAACCATAATAAGTATACCTTAAAATACTTATCAGTTCTATATTACATTTTATTATATTTATAATTCTACTTTTCAATTCATATGCATTTAAGACGAACTTGCCAATGAATGTTATTTGTGTCCAAAATTACAGGACATTTAACTATCAAAAGTTACATGCTATATTAATATTAGACTGTAAACAAATAGTGACTTCTCAAATATGATATGAAAGAACATCAACCTACAATGGCAGGGGAAATAAATGAAAATATAAAACACGGTCATTTTGCAATCATGTGAAAGCTCCCAACAAAACTAAATGTGACCTTATTAATATTCTTTAAAATACCAAGTAAGCACTTCAAGCAGTTGATAATTATGACTACTTTAACCACATTTCCCCCAAAATGCTCAAAGTCCACCTGGCAGTTGACAAAACATGAAAGATAACTTAGAAAATGAGCTTGAATGCATTATGCCTAATATACTAATCTTCAGTGAACTTGAGGTCAGAGAGTTAGTAATCAAGGAACACTAGCAGTCTCTGACATGAGGGGATTCATGCTTTCTTATATCTGGAAGGTATAAAGGTACTTAAAAACTATGTTAGTCTGATACAAATCCCACCCTTCAACATGAAACCTAACTTTATGAAGTATTATCCTAGTTTAGTTAAGCCACAGAAATAGGATCTAATGTAGGAAAAGAGGTAAGAGTTCTCAACACAACGAAGAATTTTTTTCTCTTTTTCTTTTATCTTGTATCTATATGAGATGATGGATGTTCAATAAACTTACTGTGGCAATCATTTCATGATGTACATTAAGCCAAATCATTATGCTATACACCTTAAACATACTGTGCTATATGTCAATTATACCTCAATAAAACTGGAAGGAAAAACAACAACAGCAGCAGCAAAAGCTTGAAAACTGCCCTAGTTTTATAGGTCACTCTGGCTGGAGGCTGACAGGCATTTCTGTATACACATAAAACACTGGGCATGATGGAAATAAGATCTACTCTCCTAGCAAGTTCGATGTTTATAACACAATATTGCTGTCTACAACCACTATACTGTACATTGGATCTCCAGGACTTACTTGTCTGATAGTTTCAAGTTTGTACCCTTAAATAGCATCTCTCCCATTCCCCTATTCCCAGCCCCTGGTAACCACCATTTTACTGTCTGTTTTTATGAGTTCCAGTAACAGAGGTACTAGCTAACACCACAGTGGCAATCATATTGCAATATATAAATGTATCAACTCAATATGTTGTACATATTAAACTTTGTATACATTGTGTCAAATACATTTCAATAAAAAGTAATAATTTTTAAAAAATGAATAAAGTAGGAAAAGAGAAAGTAAATGAGGGAAAGGAGTGAAAGGCTTATAATTATTTAATTAGATTGCTTTAAAGTAAATTATCTCATGTCTAATTCTTTTATGAAACTATAAATAGGAAATACTTGGAATTCAACCTGGATCCCAATATTACTGATGGGTCCCTGAGGTGTGATTCATAGCTCTTTAAAGCTTCCTAGTAGCCCTAACCGCTCCAGGCTACATCCAGCGGAGTTTTGGTTCTGAACCTCACAATAATTCTTTTTCGGCAATTCTGTCTCAAATATTTACATCAGTACCTTTTGGCCCAAAATACTGTCATCAAGAAAAGTGTCATATGATGAGGGTGAGTAAAATATCTTGGCCCTTAATGTCCACAATAAAATACATTTAAAACAAAATTTAGTTAACAGTGTCTGTTCCAGTTATTTATTGCTGTGAAACTATTCCAAAACTTAGCGGTGTAAAACAGTAATCTATTTTTATCTCTTACAGTTCTGTGGATTTTCTGGACTCAACTGGGTGGATCTCGCCTGAGTCTCTCTCATACAGCTGAAGTCAGATGGTAGCTGGGGTGGGAATCACCTGAAGTCTCTATTGAGCTAGTGATCCAGATGGTTTTATTACTCACATGTCAGATCCCTCAATCGAAACAACTGAAACAGCTGGGGGCCAGGCAGGCATCTCTTTCTCTTTCCCTACATTAGCGACTCTAGTTGGCTAGCTTGTGCTTCCTCAGAACATGACAGGCTCAGGGACACTGGACTTTTTATGTGATAGCTGACTTCGCCCAGAGCAGATATTCTAAGTGACCCAGGCATACGCTGCAGAGCTTATCACCTAGCCTCAGCTGTCTACAGTATCACTTTTGCCACAATGTATTGGTCAAAGGCTAGTCTTCACAGGGCTAGCTTGAACTCAAGGGGATGAACCTACAGAATGATACTGAGAAGAATAGCTCATAGCCATCTTTGGAGACTGGCTACCTCGGCATAGTAATAAAATCACTTTAAAAGAATCTGAAAAAGAATGAATATATGTATATGTATAACTGAATCACTTTACTGTACACCTAAAACTAGCACAACATTGAAAATCAACTATACTCCAATATAAAGTAAAAATTAAAAAAATTTTTTAATTCCTCTTTTGCTAGCAATCTGTTAAAGGGTTACTATTTTATTTTATAATTGTTATTTACTAATGATATTAATATGTGTGGATTTGATTATAAACTAGAGTGACTAAGAGATAGCAAGGTAAGATACACATTTCATTTATTTCAAGCTGGTTTCACTAACTCCTTAGAGGTTAAATCTATACCCAAAACTAATTCTACTTCTGTTTATATTTTTAAACACCCAAATATAAACATTGAAAGTTTACCTCAGTCACCAAAAATGATCAGTCTTTAAGAGTTTAATATTGAAAAGTTTGTCATTTACTTAAATGAATCATATCTCACTTATTTAAAAGTACTATACTTAGTAAATAATTACTAGAACTTTTAAGAGATCTCTTAAAGGAATCAGGGGAAGCAGGGTTAATTATACTAGACAAATAGCCAGTTATCTACACATGTACACACACATGTAGACAACACACAAGAAAAACCATAAAGGGCATAACAGTCTTGTTTATAGGAGTTTAACAGCAATTCTTATGCCTCTAAGAGCTAAATTAAATGAAATGTTACCCGCTAAAATTAGAATTTTCAGAAGATAAGTAGAATGAAATAAGGAGAACAGGGAAAAATGGGAATATTTCAAATTTTTATTTAATTGGTAGGGTGATGTTTTACCCTCCCCCCATTTAAAAAATACTTAAAAAAAAAAAAACATGAAAAGGCAAAACACCCCCATAGTTACATAGCTTTTTTAAGTTTATAAAGAAATGGGTCTAACATACTCCATCCTCCATCTCACCCATGCTCTACACTTTCCCAAGAGGTAACAACTGGCACTTGTTTTATATGTACAAAACCTTTTCCACACAAAACTTTCAACCAGGCTACCTACCTATCTGACCTATTAATTATCCATCCACCAGTAATACACACATATCCACCCCTGTATGCACACACACACAAAAATACACACACCAATTTCTTAAAAATAAAGGTGCCGGGGCTTCCCTGGTGGCGCAGTGGTTGAGAGTCAGCCTGCCGATGCAGGGGACACGGGTTCGTGTCCCGGTCCGGGAAGATCCCACATGCCGCGGAGCGGCTGGGCCTGTGAGTCATGGCTGCTGAGCCTGTGCATCCGGAGCCTGCGCTCCGCAGTGGGAGAGGCCACAACAGTGAGAGGCCCGCGTACCACAAAAAAATAAAAAATGAAATAAAGGTGGCGTGGTGCTATACATATTGGTCTGCAAATTACTTTTTATTTAGAACCAATCAACCTATCCTACCTATTTTAATACATGACTAATATTTAAAAGCACTGCATAATATTACATAGCATAGCTATATAGTATACTGCTACAGCATGGATGAATTACAAACATGCCGTTGAGAAAAAGAAATCAGATACAAAAGAATATATATGATTCCATTTACATGAACTTCAAAAACAGGCAAAATGAAATTGATGGTAACAGAAATCAGAATAAGAACTAACTATAGAGGTGATCAGGAATGACTTGCAGGGGAGCATAAAGAAGATCCTTATTACTGAGTCTGAAAACTCTGAAATTATTTCTGGTTCTAAGACATAGAGTAAGACCATTTATCAACAAATCATTTGATATCTTTGCTTCTTTTTCTTCACCTTGCAAGTAAGTAACCCTCTCAAAATGCTAAGTCGTTATTTTCAACACTTGGAAAGAGTGGAAGAAACTGAGGTTCTAAGAGGTCAAGTAACTTAACCAAAATTCCATGACTAATCACGTAGAAGCCACATCCAGAACTCAAGCGTTCTGTCTTAATTCAGAGCTATTTTTCCTTTCTCTTTACTACTGTAATTTCTAGATTGTATTATGAATTTTATTCGAAGTTTTCAGCTGTTCTAAGTAAAAGTAGCAGGAAAAACAAAGACAAGTCTACACTCAAAATAGAGGGGTTTAAAAAAAAAAGATTACCTATAAATTAGGAACTTGAAATAACTGCAAAATCTTCCTCGCGAGGTAAAAATAAACTTTAGCTGCTTATACCACAATTGATGTAATGAACTGGAAAAAGCAGATAATGAGAAAAAATAATTGGAAAATTATGCTGTGATTTATCACATTGATTACATTTTGGTCACAGATTTATGGATGACTTTTATTTCATTCCATGTTTTATAGTAATTCCCATATTCTACAACCTATTTTTGTAATAAAAAGGTAAACTGTTATATTTCTTCAAAAGAAAATTCATTAAGCTGAAATTCATATTCTCTTTGACCTACAATCTCACATTTTAGATCCATCTCATAGAAAGAAAATCAAAACTGTAGAGATTTTATATGCAAAGTTATGTTGCACCACCACAAGTAGTGGCAAAAAGGAGGAAAACCTATATGTTCATCAAGAGGGCAATGAGTGAATAAATAATAGTACTCCTATATTATAAAGTAGCATGCAGATATTTAATAAAAGTTATATTAATACTACAATGCTGAAAAAATAACCATAACATGGTATTAAGTGAAAAGGGCAGGTTCCAGAATATGCATACGATCTCACTGAAATACATACACATACCCAACGCAAACCTACAAATGTGGGGTGCTTTTTTCTCCATGCTCCTAATTTATCCCTCCTTCCCTCTCCCCTTTGGTAACCATAAGTTTGTTTTCTGTCTGTGACTCTATTTCAGTTTTGTATATATATTCATTTTCATTACTTTCTAGATTCTTCATATTAATGTTATCATACAGTATTTGTCTTTCTATATCTGACTTACTTTACTAAGTATACTATTCTCCAGGTCAACCCATGTTGCTGCAAATGGCAATATTCATTATTTTTATGGCTGAGTAATATTTTATTGTGAGTGTGTGTGTGTGTGTGTGTGTATCATCTTAAGCCAATCATCTGTTGATGGGCATTTGGGTTGTTTTCATGTCTTGGATGTTATAAATCATGCTGCTAGGAATACTGGAGTGCATGTATCTTTTTGAATTAGTTTTTGTTTTTTTCTGGAAATATACCCAGGAGTGGGATTACTGGACCATACTGGTAGCTTTATTTTTACTTTTTTAAGGAACCTCCATACTGTTTTCCATAGTTGTTGCACCAACTTACACTCCCACCAACAGCATAGGAGGGTTCCCTTTTGTCCACACCCTCTCCGGTATTTAGTATTCGTAGACTTCTTGATAATGGCCATTCTGCCCTGTGTGAGGTGATACCTCACTGTGGATTTGATTTGCATTTCTCTAATATTTAGTGATTTTGAGCATCTTTTCTTATGCCTGTTGGCTATTTGTATGTCTTCTTTGCAGAAAAGTTTATTTAGGTCCTCTGCCAATTTTTTAATTGGGTTGTTTGGTTTTTTGATACTGAGCTGTATGAGTTGTTTATATATTTTGGGTAATAAACTGCTGTCAGAATCACCATTTGCAAATATTTTCTCCCATTCCATAGGTTGTCTTCTTGTTTTGTTTACGGTTTCTTTCCTGTGCAAAAGCATTTGAGTTTAATTAGGTCCCCATCTGTTTATTTTTGGTTTTATTTCTTTTGCCTTGGGAGACTGATTTAACGGAATACTGCTACAATTTAGTCAAAGAATATTTCACCATTGTTCTCCTATGGTGTCATGTCTTCTATTTAGATCTTTAAACCATTTTGAGTTTACACTTGTATGTGGTGTGAGGGAGTGTTCTAATTTCATTGATTTACATTTAGCTGTCCAGCTTTCCCAGCACCACTTGTTTAAGAAACCGTATTTTCTCCATTGTATATTCCTGCCTCCTTTGTCATAGATAAACTGACCAAAGGTACATGAGTTTATTCTGGGCTCTCTATTCTGTTCCATTGATCTGTATCTCTGTTTTTGTTGCTATACCATGCTGTTTTGATTACTGTAGCTTTGTAGTACAGTATGAAGTCTGGAATGGTTATGCCTCTAGCTTTGTACTTTCTCCTTAGGATTGCTTTGACAACTCTGCGTCTCCTATGATTCTATATATATTTTAGGATTATTTGTTCTGGCACTGTGAAAAATATCATGGGTATTTTGATAGCGATTGTGTTAGATCTGTAGATTGTTTTGGATACTATGGCCATTTTAACAATATTAATTCTTCCAATCCAAGAGCAGTGGTATCTTTCTATTGCTTTGAATCATCTTCAGTTTCCTTTATCAATGTTTCATGGTTTTCAGCATACAGGTCTTTCATCTCTCCAGTTAAGTTTATTCCTAGGAATTTAACTTTTGAATGTGATTTTAAACAGGTTTTTTTTTTTTTTTACTTTCTCTTTCTGATATTTTGCTATTAGTGTAAAGAAATGCAACAGATTTCTGACTATGAATCTTATATCCTGCTACCTTGCTGAATTCATTTATTAGTTCTAATTACTTTGGGGTAGAGACTTTCGAGTTCTCTGTATAGACAATCATGGTGTCTACAAATAGTGATAGTTTTATCTCTTCCTTTCCAATTTGTATACATTTTATTTCTTTTTCTTGTCTGAGTGTTGTGGCTAAGGCTTCCAATACTATGTTGAAGAGAAGTGGTGAGACTGAGCATCCTTGCCTTGTTCCTGAATTTAGCAGGAAGGCTTTCTTTCAGCTTTTCACCACAGAGTATTATACTGGCTGTAGGTTTGTTGTAAATGGCTTTTATTATATTGAGATATGTTCCCTCTATACCCACTTTTATGAGACTTTTTATCATGAATGGATGTTGAATTTTGTCAAATACTTTTTCTGTGTCTCTTGAGATGACCACGTGGTTTCGTCTTTCCTTTTGTTAATGTAGTGTCTCACAAAGATCAACTTGCATATGTTGAACCATCCTTGCATCCCTGGAATGAATCCAACTTAATCATGGTGTATGATCCTTTCTATGCATTGCTGGATTCGGTTTACTCATATTTTGTTAAGGATTTCTGCATCTATATTCATCAAAGAATTGGCCTGGTATTAATTTTAACTTAATAAAAAAATTTAACAGTAAAAAACAAAATAAATGCCTAAGCTTTGTATCTTTTATGAGCAACATATAAGTAAGGAATAACCAAGATTAAAAACAAAGTTATTCTCTTACAAAGTCAGTTAGAAAAATATGGTGATTATAACTAATAATAATGTATTATATACTTCAATGTTGCTGAGAGTAAATCTTTATAATGTTCTCACCACAAAAAAGGAATGGTAATTGTGTGCCTGGATGGAGGTATTAATTAATGTTGTGGTAGTAATCACTTTGCAATGTATAAATGAATCAAATTAACACCTTGTATACCTTAAACATATACAATATTCTATGCCAATTATATCTCAATAAAGCTTGGGAAAAGGTTAAAAAAGAAAAGGAAAATATACTGCTATATTACGTTTTTTTAAGTGACTATCCTTTAAAAACCAAATTGACAGTTTACCAGAGATTATTAAGCTGTACTTACTATCAGGATATGGCATTGGTGGAATGCCAGAAATACCAAAGTAAACTATGCAAGATAAATAAAGATAAATAATTATTATTTAGACTATCAAACATTGCAGCCCTTTATAGTAATATTGTTCATTTTTATTTTTCCACAGACTATAATAAACAAAAAGGCTTATAACACAATTTATTCTGGAAAGGCGGGTACCCATTGGATAAGTATAAAGTACTTGGACTGATTTTATCAATCCATATACAAAGCTTCATGCATTCAAAGTAACATCCCATTCAATGTCCTTAAGAATATTCAAAACTAATGAAAGAATGGAGAGTACTGTTCAAAAGAACTTCAGGCTTATGCAGAATGTATCAGTCCTGCCACTAACTGGTCAGGAGAGTAAGGGTCAATAACTAGTATCATAATTGCTTGGATACTCATTAAAAGTCAGATGCAAGGGCATTCCTACAAATGGGCCTGAGAATCTGCATTTTAGAATCCAAGTGATTCTTATGCAGATGAAAGTTTGAGGTATTTTCTCATGTTATTTGGCTAAGTCTTTCAACCTGAGTTGAATTTTTTGCGGAGCGGAGAGAGGTTTTATGAAATCCTAAAAGATATATCTAAAACATACTATTATCATTCATTATACTAAATAAATCATTATAGAACAGTAAAATGTCACCATTAGGTGTATTATGTGTTAAACATAATGCTATTTATTCTTCAATACCCGGTTAATCTCTTAGTGCTTATAACTATTTTTTTCTAATTCTTTTCATTTTAACATGAACTGAAATAAGATAAACTGGACAATAACTGTCAGTATTAATGTGAAGCATCTGCACATTTTGGACTATCTTTTTTATATTTTTCATATGAAATTAATTTCTTATAAAATTTTTACTTTGTCCAATATAAATATGAATTTTATTATAGGCCAGCATCCCTTGGCTTCTTTTTTATTCTACTAAAATCCTTCCAGAATAAATAGAAAAAAAAATTCATAACAAAATTTAATCTATTTTTACCAGCTACCAGATCCAGATTCACTCATCTTTTTTTTTTTTTTTTGCGGTACGCGGGCCTCTCACTGCTGTGGCCTCTCCCGTTGCAGAGCACAGGCTCCAGACGCGCAGGCTCAGCGGCCATGGCTCACAGGCCCAGCCGCCCCATGGCATGTGGGATCTTCCCGGACCGGGGCACGAACCTGTGTCCCCTGCATCGGCAGGCGGACTCTCAACCACTGCGCCACCAGGGAAGCCCTCACTCATCTTTCAAAACTCAATACAGGCATCATTTTCCCACCTAACCCTGCCTCACGGCCACTGGTTCTCTCCCATTCCCACCAGGCAGGACTAAGAGGTAATATTTAAGAACTTAATAAATGTTTCCTAAATTTAAAAACTGGTAAATACTAGAATCAGAACACATTAATTCAAAACATTTATTTTGTGCTTACTAACCACAGACATTGTCATTTCCCACAAAAACTGTCTAAAACTTATTTAGAGAAATAAATAATTAAGTCAGGAATTACAATGAAATGTGATAAGTATGATGGGAGAAATATAGGGTACTTTAATTCTTTTATTGAAGTATAGTTGGTGTATAATATTATTTAAATTACAGGTGTATAATATGGTGATTCAAAATTTTTAAAGGTTACGCTCCATTTATAGTTATTTTAAAATACTGGCTAAATTCCCTGTGTTATATCCTTGTACCTTACTTTATACACAATAATTTGTAGCTCTTAATCCCCTGCCCTCTTCCCTCTCCTCACTGGTAACCACTAGTTTGTTCTCTAAATCTGTGAGTCTGTTTCTTTTTTTGTTATATCCACTTGCTGGCTGTATTTTTTAGATTTCACATATAAGTGATATCATACAGTACTTGTCTTTCTCTGACTTATTTCATTTAACATAATACCCTCCAAGTCCACCCATGTTGTTGCAAATGGCAAAATTTTATTCGTTTTTACGACTGAGTAGTATTCTATTGTGTGTGTGTGTGTGTGTGTGTGTGTGTGTGTGTGTGTGTGTATACCACATCATCTTCATCTGTTTATGGACATTTTGGGTGCTTCCATATCTTGGTAACTGTAAATAATGCTACTATGAACACTGGGATGCATGTATCTTTTCAAATTAGCGCCCACTCACAGCACTTTCATTCAACATAGTATTGAAAGTCCTGGGGCTTCCCTGGCGGTGCAGTGGTTAAGAATCTGCCTGCCAATGCTGGGGACATGGGTTCAAGCCCTGGGCCAGGAAGATCCCACACGCTGTGGAGCAACTAAGCCTGTGCACCACAACTACTGAGCCTGCGCTCTAGAGCCTGCAACCACAACTACTGAAGCCCACGTGCCTAGAGCCCACGCTCCGCAACAAGAGAAGCCACCGCACTGCAATGAAGACTAGCTGCCGCTTGCCGCAACTAGAGAAAGGCTGCGTGCAGCAACGAAAACCCAGTGAAGCCAAAAATAAATTAATTAATTTTAAAAAAAAAGAAAGTCTTAGCCACAGCAGTCAGACAAGAAAAAGAAATAAAAGGAATCCAAATTGGAAAGGAAGAAGTAAAACTGTCACTGTTTGCGGATGACATGACACTATACATAGAAAATCCTAAAGACGTCACCAGGAAACTACTAGAGCTCATCAATGAATTCAATAAAGTTGCAGGATACAAAATTAATATACAGAAATCTGTTGTGTTTCTATACACTACAAACGAACTAACAAAAAGAGAAATTAAGGAAACAATCCCATTTACCATTGCAATCAAAAAGAATAAAATTCCTAGGAATAAACCTACCTAAGTACATAAAAGACCTGTACTCAGAAAACTACAAGATACTGATGAAAGAAGTAAAAGATGACACAAACAAATGGAAAGATATACTGTGTTCTTGCATTGCAAGAATTAATATTATTAAAATGACCATACTACCCAAGGTAATCTACAGATTCAATGTAATCCCTATCAAAACACCAATAGAATTTTTCACGGAACTAAAAAAAATAATTTTAAAATTTGTATGGAAACAAAAAAGACCTCAAAATAACCAAAACAATCTTAAGAAAAAAGAACAGAGCTAGAGGAATCATGCTCCCTGTTTTCAGGCTATACTACAAAGCTACAGTAATCAAAACAGTATGGTACTGCCACAAAAAGACACATAGATCAATGGAACAAAATAGAGAGACAGAAATAATTCCATGCATTTACGGTCAATTAATTGATGACAAAGGAGGGAAGCATACACAAGGGAGAAAAGACAGTCTCTTCAATAAGTGATGCTGGGAAAACTAGTCAGCTACATGTAAAAGAATAAAATTAGACCATTCTCTAAAATCATATACAAAAATAAACTCAAAATGAATTAAAGACCTAAATGTAAGACCAGAAGCTGTAACTCCTAGAGGAAAAATAGGCAGAACACTCTTTGACATAAATCGTAGCAATATCTTTTTGAATCTATCTCCTAAAGCAAAGGAAATAAAAGCAAAAATAAACATATGGGACCTAATTAAACTTAAAAGCTTTTGCACAGCAATGGAAACCACTGACAAAATGAAAAGACAACCTTCCAAATGGGAAAAAATATTTGCAAATGATATGACCTATAAAGAGTTCATATCCAAAATATATAACCAGCTAATACAACTCAAAATCAAAACAATAAAAAACAAAAACTCAATTTAAAAATGGGCAAAAGACCTGAACAGACGTTTTTCCAAAGGAAATGCACATGGCCAATAGGCATATGAAAAGATGCTCAACATCACTAATCATGAGGAAAATGCAAATCAAATCCACAATGAAATATCACCTCACACCTGTCTGAACGACTATCATCAAAAAGAACTCAAATAACAAATGTTGGCTGGCATCATATACTGTTGATGGGGATGTACATAGCTGCAGCCACTGTGGAAAACGGTATGGAGGTTTCGCAAAAAGCTAAAAACAGAACTACCATATGACCCAGTAATTCCACTCCTGGGTATATATTTATACAAAAACAAAAATACTAATTTGAAAAGTATACGGTACTTTTAAATTATATAGAAAGGGACCCTTAACCCGATCTAGAGAACTGAGACTAAAGGATAAAGACAAGTAAATCAGAAAAAGGAGTGAGGGCAGAGTGAATTGGAGTACTCCAGGCAATGTAAAAGCACTATCCAGGAACCTGAGGAAACAGCTAGGACTGTCTGCAAGAGTTGTTATAGAAGCTCAGTGGAAATGGAACTTATTGGAGGGTGGGGTGAGAGTGATATGAGACGAAGCTAGAGAGTTTTGTAAGGAATTTGACTACTCCTAAGTTTAAAAAAAACAAAACAAAACACCCCAAACTGCATTACTGTTGTAGTCAAGTAACAGAAATGCTTCCTGATTACATATCATTACAGTGTGCCCATCGTCCAAAGGCATCCATGACACTGTTTCTGTCTTAATCATGACTTTTTATTAATATTTATTCGTTTCTTACTGACAATATATTTTCATGACCTGTTTTCCTGTTAACTAAAATAAACCTATTACTCTGGTCACTAGCCCCCACCATTTTCACATAAGACCTTAATTGTTACCCTTGCATTGACAACATATTGAAAGATAATTGTGATAGAATTTTAGAGTTATAATCTTCTAATTTCATAGCAATTTTTAAAGTTCTTATCAAGTAATCCAAAAAGTATCTGTAATAGCAAAACTAAACATTTGCAGATTATTTATATATATATATATATATATAAAATCAGGTATCTCGTTTACTCCATAAGTTAAAATGATCATAGAACTGGATTTTTTTGTAAATGCTTTATGCATAAGACAGTTGACACAGACTATGAAATGGTAAGAGTTTCTGGGATACTCTACACATAAAAAATACAATCCTTTTCTCTCCATTGTCCACTTGCCTCCTTTTAGCAATATAGGTTATTTTATAGGGTGAATGTAATAGGTCATGATGATCACTACTGACTGAGCTAGAACCGAATTCTTCTAATTCAACTGTTCTCTGCTTCAGCAAACATGGTAAAATCAACAGTTTCACACTTAAAAGTCATTAATAACAGATTTTAGAAATTCTGCTAAGTTGATATCAAAAAATGAATTATAGATTAGACTTATCATTAAAACAAAATCCATGGGGCTTCCCTGATGGTGCAGTGGTTAAGAATCCACCTGCCAATGCAGGGGACACAGCTTCAAGCCCTGGACCGGGAAGATCCCACATGCCGCAGAGCAACTAAGCCCATGCTCCACAACTACTGAGCCTGCGCGCCACAACTACAGGAGCCATGCGCCTAGAGCCCGTGCTCCCCAACAAGAGAAGCCACCGCAATGAGAAACCCATGCACTGCAACAAAGAGTAGCCCCCGCTCGCTGCAACTAGAGAAAGCCCGCATGCAGCAACGAAGCCCCAACACAGCCAAGAGCAAAATAAATTTATAAAAAACAAATCCATGAGAACTGTTTTCCAGACCTTAGATAATGCCTCTATGATACATTTGGCCAATAAAAGTGGATGAAAACAGTAGTGCTTTGAAGCATCAGCCAGTAAATGCCACTGTGGTTTACCACAAGTGGGATGCACACCATATTAGACCTCAGTTAATTAAATTAAACCAGTTTGTGTATTGTTAAAATATGTCCTGTATTACTTATTTGGATACTACACAATTGCCTTTAAACTTTAGGAGCTCCATCCCCCACCTATTCTGTTTCATCTATTGCTAATGGAAGCAATAGACCACAGTGTTCCACTGCAGGAAAAACAAAAAAGCAAAATTTTATTTTATTTATGTATCACCCTCTATTTCACAGTTAGTGGTTTAATAACTATCTTATGAAAGAACTGGGAGTAAATATTGTAAGTATTGACCTAAGGGGAAAACGAAATAACGCGCAGAAAATGTTTTCATGGTAGTATTCTTTGTATGTAAATTATGTTAGAAGGTACTTCAGTTTCTTTTTTTCAATGTGGATTCAAGGTAATAAAATAAGCAAGAAGAAAAATATTTGGCAATCGTTCTGATTGAACATGTATAATATACAATCTACTAAATTATTAATTAAAATAGAAACTGGCCTCTGAGTATCTGTAGAATGAAAATGCAAGATTTTGATGTTAAAAATTTTTCTAAAATTACCCAACATTCTATATACCTTTGGTAAACTGATAAATGTTTTAGGCACATAGAAGGGAAAACAGAAAAAGTTTACTACTTTCCTATATTATTAAAAAAAAAAACAGCATACCACTCATCTCTAGCCAAAGCCATATATCATCATAACAGAATGGATTTCTGAAATGAGTAAATATTCCAGTAAAAAATTATCATTATAATTTTTTATTAAGCATTTTAAGAGCTGACTTTTGACGGTATAGTATACGATTTCTCATCTGCTGTCAGCTGCTAGGTTATTTCTGTAGTCTCTAGTCTACACATACTCAATACTAAATAAATGCTCAATTCCCACTGAAGTAGATGGGGGTACAAGACTTTTTTTTGGCTAACACTGCTATGCTGATGTTTCCACCAAGTTATTAAGCTTTCTTACCTCTATAAAATAATTAGTTTAAACTTCCATAGGAATGGCTATAAAGTATTCTTGTAAAAGTTTTTAATTTTGATCAGGAAAAATAGAATGTGTTCTAGACATCTTACTTTTCTCTAACACTTTCTTCTTTTCATACTCATTATTATATTTTTTCACTTTTACATTTTAATCAAAGATTATTTTCTTAGATATTAATGAACATCATTTTGAGTTATCCCTCCTCAAACATTCTGATTTCTGTGTTTAATTAACCTTATAAGATTTGAATTCCCAAATAGGATCTTATCTTGAGAGACTTGTTGCTAATTTTAAACTAGAAAACAAAGACAAATTTAAAGTTTTATTAATGCTAGCACATTAAAAAATTGTGTAGATTCTACAAAGAATGAAACTATAATCCAACCTCTATTAATCTATTTTTATTAAATGTTTAAGGGCATTTTTAACTTAGAAAAATTATAAAGATCTTCATAAAGTTACCTAAATAAGGTATGCTATTAATATTTACATTAACTATCAATCTCTACACCTAATCATTGAACTTTCAAAACAATAATTACTGTTGCACATAAAATTAACACTGTTTAAAACCATTGGTACTTATAGTATTTTACTCTTATAATAAATATTTACATTTCAACTCATTGACAGAATTTCTATACATAAAACCAAAGAGGAAATGCTCATTCTCGGTTACATAGAGAATGCTTACGTGTAATTGAAAAGTGAAAACTGAGACATTAATAATAAATCCAAGTGGCATGACTCATTTATTAAACTGATGCTGTTAGGCTGTAAGCATTTTTACACACCAATTTAAGAACGCCAAAAATGACACTGAAGTGGCTATTCTACTATTCAATCTTTCAAAGACTGAGGCCAGAACTAAAGCCAAAGAGCAGATTTTAGGTGAATATCCAAACTGAATCTGTACTTCCATACAACCCTAATAAAGTAAAAACTACAATTAAAGGAAGAGTGAAAACAGTAACAATTTTCATTTATAGAACAGTCGTGGTACGCCAGACATTTTGTATTACTTCACTTGCTTTTCATGATAGGCCTATAAAAACAGGTCCTACTGGTCTTCCCCATTCTACAGAGAAGGAAACTGAGTCTTAAAGAGGTAAGGAGAGTTACCTAAGTCAAATGGTTAATAAATAGTGGGGCCAAGGTTCAAACTTTAGCACTGAGAAAACGCTTCTCAGAAAACTAAAACTTACAGTTTCAGCAAAAATTACAAGCCTTAAATAAGAATCATAGATAACTAAAATCATTCTCAATTAGGCAAGTCAATAATGTGGGTGGAGATAGAGTCTTAAAACTTCCTATGGGAGGAGGGCAAAATTCTGATCCCAAGAAAAATAAGAGCAGCTCTGGGAGCCAGCAATGTGCAGGTCTCTGCTATCGCAAGAAACCCGGGATCTTTAAATTTTGTCCTGCACTACACCAGAGAGCTGTATGGATTCAGTAAGGGACTAGTTAAACTTTAAATACTCACAACACATTCTCATGAAGAGTTTCAAATGCCTAAATAAAATTCCAACAAAGAAGTTTACTTACTTTTTTCAGAGCTAAGAATAGGCCAAAAAAAAAAGTCTATACATAGTCAGCTAAAAATTATAATATGACTTGTAACTGAGTATCAAATAGTCACTTAAAAACAAAAGAACTGATTAATGAGTTACTATAGAAATAAGGGAAATGGGTCTAAACAAACTGATAAAGGAATTAACATGTATATATGTGGGTGTGGTGTGTATGTGTGCATCTTTTCTGCAGATATTATACCACTGCCAGCAATGTAAAAGAATTCTCCTAGTGACTACATGGTGTATCATTAAGTCAAAAGTCAAGACATATTTGCACCATGACTATTAAATGTGAAAGCTGGTAAACAGAAGTAAACTTTCAAACCATAAGTCAAATTGTGTCATTCCTCTGGTTAAAACCTTCCAATGACCTCCCATTGCAATTAGAAGAAAATCCAAAGTCCTTACTGTGGCTTGCAGGGGTTTACTGGCTCCCTCCAACTCTCTGACTTCATTTCCCTTCTCTCTTTCTCTCTCTCTCTCTTTCAGAACTCTCCAGCCAAAGTGGCCTTCTTTCTTTCTCTCCTTTGCGCCAAGTTGTTGCCCATAACAGGGGCTTTATACCCAATGTTCCTTTTGCTTGAAATATTCTTCTTCCAGATCTTTGCCCTACATGAGAACAGCAATGTATCTGCTTTGCTCACAAAACCCATGCCCAGCACTATTCTTAGCACATGTGTCCAGTGATAGTTAATGAATGAATGCTTAATATCCCAAGGTCCACCCCACCCTTGTGGCAGACACATAGATCACCTTCGATTACCCTTCAACAAAAGACGCACTGCCCAGCTGCAAGGAGTGTTATTAGCGGACAGTCTCCAGCTGTTAGCTTGCTTAGAGTTTGCTTCAGCTCTCCAGTCAATGACGCACAATCTTCCCTGGGTATCAGTGGGACGTTGGTTCCAAGACCCCTGTTCCCACACCCCTGAAGGATACCAAAATCTGCGGACGTTCAAGTCCCTTACAGTTGACCTTCCCTCTCCACGGGTTCCACATCTGCAGATTCAACCACCCATGGATCGAGTAGTATTTTCCACCGGATGCAGGACTCCTCCAACAACTTTGTTCCGAAGGTCCCTGATTGGGTCAGCAGAGACTTTGCCAAGTCAGCTTCACAATGTGAGGGCTGCTCCTGACCAATCCTGCTCCCATTCTTTTCTTTACACAGGTGCTACTCTCTAGTAAACAATCTGCAGTCCGAACTTCATCTCAGTGTTTGCTTCCTGGAAAACCCCACAAGCACTGTTTCCAACTCAAAAAATCACTCTTAATGCCTACCAATTAAAATAGCCATTTTTAACAGTGCACAGAACATTCATTTAATTTCAAGCATCTGATGAAATAACTACCACCACCCTCATTCCCCACTAATGTTCATACACACAAACACACAGACACACCCATACACTCCCCCAAACTTGTAACCACATGGCACTTAGCAGATTCTTAGTTTATTTACATGTAAGTCTTTGGTGTTTTTTTTGCGGTTCGCGAGCCTCTCACTGTCGTGGCCTCTCCCGTTGCAGAGCACAGGCTCTGGATGCACAGGCTCAGTGGCCATGGCTCACGGGCCCAGCCGCTCCGCGGCATGTGGGATCTTCCCGGACCGGGGCACGAACCTGTGTCCCCTGCATCGGCAGGTGGACTCTCAACCACTGCGCCACCAGGGAAGCCCCTACATATAAGTCTTAATTCAAATGTTACTTCCCCCATGAAGTCTTCAAAAACAATTAACTGATCTTTTTTTGTGCCTCTCCTTTGAACATCTAGCAGTACCTACCATACTACAATTATCTGCTTATTTATATATCTATTTCCCTATTAAAGATGGGGCTCTTTTAATCTGTTCCTGCCTCATAGTAATAACCCCAGTGCCTTACAATGCACCTGGTTCAACTACGATGTTCTATAAATTTCTTGATGAAGAAAGGATATGAATTAAATGAACTAAAATAAGAGTAATTTTAAAAGATAAACTTTTAAAAGCATATGATTTTTACATAAATTTAATCTGTAAGCTTAAGTAACTATGGTCAGCATATTCAAGCCCCAAACATTAACATGTTCTAAAAATAAAATAACTTTATTCTTCTTAGTGAATAAACTTCATTTTGTTTTCGAGAGGGAGTTATTGTTAAAATTGAAAGCTACTAGGCAATTTAGAGGCCTATTCATTTTGAACTTTTTAGGACACTTCCTTACAGATAACATATTAGTTACCAAGGAAAAATGAAGCACTGATTTTTACAACTCATTAAATTTATTTTCAACTTCATATAACCTGTCAGTTCTCAATTACACCCTCCTGGGACAAAATCAGGCCAAACATCCCTAGCGTATAAGCATAAAACAAAACTAAACCATGAAACACACACACATACACAAAAGAATAAAGTGTCTACTAGAAAAGCATTTTATAAATCCGAAAATTTTAATTTTGAGAATTGTTTAACACCAATGGTTAAGCCATACTAATTTTCTTTTTAAATTCAGTGAGCTAAAGTGGGCAAGTAGCATTACTCCTCCACGCAGTAATCAGAGAATAGGTGAACGATTTAAAAATCCTAGTATTTTAAAGGAAGGCTAAGTCTCCCATAGGAAAGAGAAGTGGAAAGGAGTCCAAGGGAGAAAATGGCTTGGTTCCACACCCTTAAAAATGCCTACAGCAATGCATCAAAAAATAAAATAAAATAAGCCCCGAGAGTCTGGGTCAGCAGCATAGTGTTACAGCTTAAGCACTGGGTCATCAGTGGCAATGGTAGGCTGATTAAGGGCTGAGGTAATGTATTTACTTACTATAGTAAGGAACTGTGTAACAGTGACGCCAACAGTACAAAGAGTTCTTGTGTGGGTATCATGTACAAAGAAATACTATAACCATCTGCTTATATTTTAATATTGAAATATGTAACATACCAGAACAGTTTAGGTAAAGAAATAAACACAGGTAAACTATATTATAAATACTATTAGTTCAAGCTGTTAAATAAAAAATAACTTCATTCAGCAATCTATTATATTTTCCAACAAAAAAACATCATTTCATTTTTATTACTCATGAAAAACTGATCCTAACTGAAACAACCTTCCTCTAATATAAGGGATAAAAGCAAAAATACTATGTTAATACAGAAAAAGGCAATTTTACATGTAATGAAGCCACTCTCAAATATAAACAACAAAAAATTTGTTAAACTTTTATGGCATTAATAGGTTAACTTTAACATTGATCCATCTTCCTATTTAACAGACAGGCTCCAATTAGTGGAATAAACATGTATGAATTATATCACATGTATTATGTACAAAGCTCTTGGGAAACCTATTTTGCAATTAACCAAGAAAAGAATTAGGGCGGAATCTTACTATATTTGTGTTCCCAGTGACTGGCACAAAGAGCGACATACAACGGTGCCCACGTATGTTTACTAAATGCAAAAATTAATGAATATACCGAGGTCAGTTTCTTCGTAAGGCTAAAAAAAAAAGTCTTTAAACTGAGATAATGTTACCAGTAACAATATTCTTGATTTTGAAGATCACTATACCTATTCTCTAACATCTATTTTGGTCAAGATTGATATTAAAAATCATTACCCAAAGGATGATGTCCAAGAGCCATAAAGTGTCCTTACCTTTAATTCAATTATTTCTTGGAATAGTTTTGCAGGAAAATAACTTTAAAAAATATTAACATGTGTGAAGATGCAAAAGACTTTATCCAATAAATTAATCACCTAAGTTCCAAGTGTTAATGGATTCCCAAAACATTAACTCAGAAGAATACTATTTAATAATTCAATTATAAACATTTTTGAGGCATATACTATATATCTGGCATCATGTTAGACAGCATACTCTGGGAATATAAAAGAAGTACACCTAACTCAGACTGAAGGCTATGAAACTTCAGTTAAGTCTGAAATGAAAAGTAGTTAAGCAGATAAGAGGAAGAGATGGTTATGAGGCTAAGAAAGGTGTTCCAGGCAGATGCAATACCATGTGCAACAGCAAGGATGTTTAGGAGACGTGTATTTGGGCACCTAGTAGCTCAAAATGGCTAAAGGAAGGGACTTGAAGAAAGTTTCTAGAGATGAGTCTGAGAGATCATGAAATGACCTTGGACTGACACACAAAGAAGTTCCAATTTTATCATGAAGACAAATGGAAAGCCACCAAAGGACATAATCAGAATTCTATTTTATAAAGATCACTTAGACTGCAATAGAGAGAAAGAATTGGAAAAGAACAAGAGAGGACTGAGAGATCACT
The DNA here is from genome assembly GCF_059928025.1 of Delphinapterus leucas. Taxonomy (NCBI): domain Eukaryota; kingdom Metazoa; phylum Chordata; class Mammalia; order Artiodactyla; family Monodontidae; genus Delphinapterus; species Delphinapterus leucas. Next base: position 38,238,200 of record NC_143145.1, read on the forward strand.
TGATATAATACTACAATAATCCCAGTTGGAAATAAAGACACAGTTAATACAAAGCAGCAGCCAGAGATCAGAAAGATTTAAGAGGAAGAACTGACAGAACATGATGACTCCTAGGTGTTTTGCGTTAGACAATGGGTAAATAGTGATACCATTAGCTATGATTAGAGAAAACAGTTAAGTTTCATTTTGAATATAGTCAGTATTAGACACCATGGCACATCCAAATGAATTTATCAGTTTTGGGATAAGTTCTGGGCTAAAGAATTAAATAAAGCACTTGTCAGTGTATGGCTGGTAGCTGATATCACACAGGAAGAGATTACTCCATGTACTTCCTCAAGGTCAAGGATGAAAGACAAAGGAGAAAAGCCCACAAATCAAAAAGAGTTCTATATGTCAAATATGTAGTCAAGGAAGATAAAAACTGCAAAACATACACTGGATTCAGCATCAAAGCTAAGTGGAATGGCAACAAGTTTATCATTCTAAGTTATTTCTCTGTGAAGGGAAAGAGGAAGATAAAATGAGAAGTTGAGAGGGATTCAGAATCCAAGGAAATTTTCTTTGTATGCTTTCACAATGGGAAAAACAAAAGTATGTGAGCACCAAAAGGAAAAAAAATGTTAATATAATGTTATAAAAGAAAAGCATAACATAAAATGGTATATACATAATAAATAGAACCATGTAAAACTTTATATATAGGGACATGGGTTAGAAGGGAAAATGGAAAATTAAAAAGTCATGTTTTACTTGTGGTATTTTTCCCTTTTATGATTTCCTTTAATGTTGTCCTATGCTGTTACAATTTTTAAATGAGCAAAAAGAGAATAACACTCTATACATCTCTTCACCAAATCCCATCATGTTAAAATAATTAATTAGAGATGGATAGTCTTATGATTAATCATTTAAGGAAAAATATATCCAAGATTCAATCCTAGTTTTCTAATAATCATCTAATCTAATTCTAAAATGTACATTCCTAAAAGCGATCTGGTTGTTTCAAAACATCCCAGTTCTATAAGACTTCTATGTCTCACTAAACTTGGAAAATATGAGGCAAATGACATATAAACTTAAACAATCATAAAAATGCTTAGAAAGTAAAAGCCTCATTTAATGAAAAAAACTTAGAAATGTTTCCATATGTTTTTATGAAGTATTCTTTCCCCACTAAATGAACACATTCAAGATTTTGTTTCTGGCTTTGTTTCAGAAAAAACCCATCTGCATAGTACGGCACTTACAAGTACATCTCAGTCATGCAATAGTTATGTCACAGCTCATATATCAAATAAAAATCACATTCAAGCCCACACAACCTCACAGACCTAAAGTCTTCCTTTCTATTAAGAGTATTCCTGAGAGAGCTTTCACTGCACCTCGCTGCTGATGTCACATGACTTTTGCTGGGAAGTTAAATCCTAAAACTAAAATATCAAACAGTTTGGAATACAGTTGTAAATTACCTAAAAAAAATGTTCTCTAGTTATAAAGTACGAATATTTCCTTTTCACAGAAACAGGTGTAGAAGTGGTGAAAAAACTGTTACTATATCTCACAACACTGTGATTTCTTTTAATACAGCATTATTTCATTATATTAAAGGCATGATAAAGTGATAATGATTCATTTAATACTTAGAATAACCTTGGTAAATATTTTGAAAGCATCTCTATTTGATTCCACATACGTATATATGGAAATATATTCATTAGAGATTAGAAATATTATATTATCTAGAGCAATTTTCACAAACTTCATGTATTTGTGTACTAATGATATTACTGCTACCCTATCCATGTATCATTTGTACTATTATTTACTTAATAAAGTAAAGAAGCAGCAATATTGCACAGTGGCTAAGAGCTTGAAAACTGTCAGAGCACATGGACTGATGTTCTAGCTCTGCCACTCGATCTATAACCAAGGGCAAGACAATCTCTCTAAGCTGCAGTGTCTCATTTGTACAATGGGGATAATAACAGAACCTCCCTCTCAAAATTGTTTTGAAGATTAAATGACTCAATAGATATTAGGCACTCAGAAGAGAGCCTGGCACATAGTAAGCACTAAATAAGTAATTAACTAATACTATTGTTAATATTTTTCTTTATATTTGCCCACAGATTTTTACTTTTACTTCATGATAAATTCATTTCATGAGCAAACTCTTTTTCCACTATTATCTTAAGCAATAATATCTGAAATAATGGGTATAACATAGGGGAAAAATTTTTTCCAATGTGCAGTAAAAAAATAATTTTTATAATTAAAAAACTAAGTTTCCGGGCTTCCCTGGTGGTGCAGTGGTTGAGAGTCCACCTGCCGATGCAGGGGACACGGGTTCGTGCCCCGGTCCGGGAAGATCCCACATGCCGCGGAGCAGCTGGGCCCGTGAGCCATGGCCGCTGAGCCTGCGCGTCGGAGCCTGTGCTCCGCAACGGGAGAGGCCACAACAGTGAGAGGCCCGCGTACCGCAAAAAAAAAAAAAAAAAACTAAGTTTCCAACATACTACTTAAAATCATCTCCAATACCGACAGTGATTTGTTTATCACTCAGATAAGCTCAGAGCAGTAACGAACCCTTAATAATTATATAAGGGCCATCTTTTGTAGTACGCATTAAAAATTACGTGTCTCGGGGAAAAAAATACATTCAAAGGAAATGGAGATATTTAAATAACACCCTATGATCAGTACATTGATAGCTATTACAAGAAAAATACACAATGATTTCTGTAAGAAAGGAGTATTTAAAAACAAGTAAATAATGCAACACCATTCAATGAAGAACTGTCATCCTGTTCTTTTCCAGTTTCAGAGATTTAAAAACCCCACTGGTTCTTCTTTCCATAAAACTAAATTCCTCCTAGTTTTAGCTCATTATTTTCCTTTTCAGAATTAGAAAACCCTGTACCTTTTGTAAAATCATGAAATAATCCAAGACATATTTTATTATTTCTATCAATATAATTAATAACAGTAGCTACCAATTATTACACCAGACACTGCGATAAATGCAATTTATCACAGCCAAACCATGAAAAATGTATTATTATCCATATTTTGCAATGAAAAAACTAAAACTTCAAGAATCTAAGCAACATGTCTAAGATCCCACAACTAGTAAATGGAATTGGATAAGAGGGGGCTCCACGGGAGTAGAATTTAAACCATAGGTCCTGACTATGCTATAGTGAATTAGCAGACAGCCAAGAACTGTCCTTCAAAGTAGTCAGAAAATAACTACATCAATGTTTCATTGATCAAAACATTTTTGGTACTCCTTATTTACAACTACATTTATGGCCTATAAGTCATTCTTCTGAATTGTCCCAATGATGACAAATCTTGATCATTTGAGGGGTGAGTCTGAATATTTGAAAGAAATAAATACACTTCAGAGTGAAGAACAGTGAGTAAGGTGACACCAAATCGCAACAACTCTTTATATTCTAACACAAGGCATCGTTCTAGATACATATTCAAGATTACATTTTATTTCTTTGACACTGTCTTTAAAAGAAAAGGAAGTGTGTATTTAAAGCTAAGGTACTAATTTCCTCATATGTCTTCTAAATTGGCTAAAAAAACAATTTCAAAGAGACTTTTAAAATCTGTGAACATGACAGTGTCTATGGATTGGAAACTACAGACCAAAAGAATCACTTAGAAAAGCAACAGTCATTAGGATATATAAGTTTTGTTTTCACTGTAACAGAATAAGTTTCAAAGACTTATTCTTTAGAGAACACTCATTAAAACCCCTCTCTGGCTTTAAAAACTTGAAACATTATTCTCATTTTATAATTGCCTTCATTTTTCCTCCTCTTCAAATAGCTTATCTAAACCTGTTCAGTACTTTTTTTTTTTTTTTCTTTCTTCTTTTTTGCGGTACACGGGCCTCTCACTGTTGTGGCCTCTCCCGTTGCAGAGCATAGGCTCTGGATGCGCAGGCTCGGTGGCCATGGCTCACGGGCCCAGCCGCTCCGTGGCATGTGGGATCTTCCCGAACCGGGGCACAAACCCGTGTCCCTTGCATCAGCAGGCAGACTCTCAACCACTGTGCCACCAGGGAAGCCCCTGGTACTTTTTAAAAAATATTTTCTAATGTGTCATCAGCAATACTGCTCAAAATTCTGATCACTAAAGAATAAAATTAAGAAGAGTTTCTTAGTTCTTCCTGGTGAAACTTTTGATTTGGAATCAATCCAAAATTAGGTTGTCTCTTTCACCATGGAACTGACTCAAGTTCAAGCTACAGCTTCATACTCGCTTAGGTGTCCAGTATAGCGCATAACTTTTCTTGTTTGTTCCAATCAAATCTTTGCTTTCTAATTTTATTTTTTTGTTTTATTTTTGATTTTTATTTTAAAAAGCTTTCTATTTTAGAACAGTTTTAGATTTACAGAAGAACTGTGAAGAGAGTACAAACAGTTCCCAAATACCCAGTTTCCTCTATTAACATCTTACATTAGTATGGCACATTTGTCACAATTAGTACTAATTTTATTACTTTTAATCCAAAGTACATTGTAACCTTTTATACTTCTCCCTGGTCTTAGAGATTCACTTTATATGAATAACAACTCTGACCAATTTAGAAATAATACCTAATTTAATGTGCATATATTTTTCATTCTCTCCTCCATGGTATCAATATAAATAAATAGAAATGGGTTTAGGTGAAATACCAATTAATATATCTCTGATAAAGATGCCAAACCATCAATAATTATACTTTGCATTAGACAGTGATAGGTATTTGTTAGGACTCATATTGATCAGAAACAGAAATCCAACTTAAACTAGCTTAACCCAAAAGCTGAGATTAATTGGTTTACAGAATACAGAGAAGGGTTGAAAACCCAGTGACGATAAGGAAAAGACAAGGCCCCAGAAAAAACTGGTACCAGAGTCTCAAATGACTCCAGAACTCTTGTCTCCTTGGTCTCTTTAGATCACTTTACTTTTCTGGAGTTGTGTTTCCTTGCCATGGTAGGAAACAAAAACAATAATAACTCCCAATTCCTACATTTTATGTCTTCTACCACTAGAGAAAACTAACCTCATTTTCTCTGGTTCCAAGTTCAAAACCCAAAAAAAAAGATTCTGACTGGCGCAATTTGGGACTTGTGGACTTTGAACAAGTAGGCACCCTAACTGACTCAGTAAGGTGCCCTACCCCGAGGCCAAACGGAAATAGCAAATCAAAAAGCATTTTTAAAATGATATAAATGAACTTATTTACAAAACAGAAACAAACTCACAGATTTTAAAAACAAACTTATGGTTACCAAAGGGGAAACATGGGGGAGAGGATAAATTAGGAGACTGGGATTAATATACACACACAACTATACATAAAATAGATAACCAACAAGGACCTACTGTATAGCACAGGGAACTATAGAAAAAAGAAACTATAGGAAAAACAAAAAAAAACCTATAGAAAAAAAATCGCAGGCGATCAAATCATCTGGGTTACTCAAGCTGATGCCCACAGCAGGGACCCTTTCACTGATGAGACCATCTGGAATAAACATGCACCACCCAGACTGCCACCACTGCTGCCTGAATCCATCACTGTATCAGACATGGCAAAACATCCACAATCATGGATTGGGCAAAAAGTAAAGGACTCTTTCTGATGCAGAGGTCACCGTAGTATGATCCACTCATGACCCAAAGTCAAGCAGTTTATAATGTGGTGATGAAGGCCTCACTGCCCTAGGTGTTGCCACCCCATCCCTGCCCAGCCTACTCCTGCCAAATTCACTATATCAGACATTTTACCCCTAACTCTCAGTCTGATCAGCAAATTCCAATGTGCACATACCAACGTGGCCAACAAAATTAAGCTGTTACATGTTCAAGGCCATTTACCAGCTAACAATGGTGTGCCTTCTATTAGAAAGGGCACACACCATGTCAAAAGTTGGAATATCTGATGAACATTCCATGCTCCCTACCTAATCCAGGGCATCCAATATTGTTGAGCACTGGAATGGCCTCCTCATAACTCAACTAAGAAAGATTTCTGACTCTACCTCTTTCACCTTCTTTAGGTCCACATAATTCAGTAAAGTACCTAACAAAGAGTTCATCTCCTCTTGACCACCTCCCAGGGTAATAATCAGGAAAAAAGTAGTGGGAATTATAAAGACAACAGGGGTCAGAAAACATTCCCTGTAAAGGGCCAGAAAGTAAATATTTTAGGCTTTGTGGACAACATACGATCTCTGTCACATTACTCTTTTTCTTCCCCCAACCCTTTAGAATTGTAAAAAAAACAGTGTTAGCTTATAGCCCTTCTTTATAGAAGGCCACGAGCTAGATTTGGCCTAGGAGATTTAGTCTGCCAACCTCTGGTATGTACTTATTTTGAAACCTCGGCTTTCTACCCTGAACACTCCTAAGCAGGATGTACCTTACGTTCCTATGACAGTGGTCCCAAGCAAGCCTAACTGGTATACCACCTTCCAGGTAACAGCCCAGACAAAGGAAATCTAGGATTCAAACTTAATTGTGGTCCAGCCACCTGGATTCTCTTATTGGACTGATATGGTCCTATATTAGGCAAGCATCCTATGAAAAGGGCCAGATAGTATTTTAAGCTTTATGAATCATAGGATCTCTATTGCAACTACTCAAATCCAGCACTAGAGTGCAAAAGCAGCCACAGACAGTAAGTAAACAAATGGGTACAACCACATTTGGCTCAAAGCAAGCCAAGCTGCTAGTGGTTTTCTTTTTCTATATGGCAGGGGGAGGGGGAAGCCTTGTAACAGCTCTATTTCTATCCTGGAAGGATTTGCATAGAAAAGGAGTCAACTCATATGTCTTTTATAATAGTAAGGATTATAAGCTTCATATTTATGTTCTTTTGTTTTCTGAGATTCTACACTATATTACTAAGAATAAAGGACACAAAAACACCCATATATACTATAGCTGAAAAGTATGAACGAAAAACTATGAATTCTTAATTTGATTCAACTCAAAACTACTGAATGCTTGGTATGTGATAAATCACATTCCCAGAGATCCGAAATTATATTACATCAGTTAATCATGCAAATCACCTTCTGAGGTACTATCATTACCAGACATGACTGTATCCTTGAACATGTTATGTAATGTCTGTGCTCCAATTTCCTCATCTGGAAAAAGGGAATAATTGTATATCTAAGAAAAGAACTTCTAAGTATTAAATGCGTTAATACATATAAAGCACTTAGAAAAGTGGACATGCTAACCACTCACATGTTAACAATTATTATTACTATTATAATTTATTATTCGAAGGGGTATACAAGGACTACTACATTTTAATAAACCTGCCAAGTGATCTCTTGTAATTGTTTTGATCATTTACTTAAATGATATTTTAAAAGTAAACAGCAAATTTTGTGTCACTTTTACACCCAAACTACTTCTAATCCAATATAAAAGAAGCACTGATGCGCTGTTTTTCTCGATCAACATATAATTTAAAATTTGTAGTAACTACATTAAAAAGGAAAATTAGATGAAATTTTAATAACATTTTTGTATATCTAAGATATTATCATTTAATATTTAATAAATGCAAAAAATTTATATTTTACATACTTTTGGTTTATAAAAAGTGTTTGAACCCAGTTAAGTATTTTACACTTACAGCCATCTCAATTCAGACTAGCCACATGTGGGTAACAGCTACCATACTGGATATCACAATTCTGAGTTATTAAATACATAATTCTCAAAAATGTTGCACAAATTTAAATCTTTCTTCCTCCTCCTCTTCTTCCAGCACTCCCCTTTCCTTCTCCACCCAAATTTTAAACTCATTCATTCATTCATTTATGTGATATGTTAGGATGAGATTATATTCCTCTGGAAATGGAGAAAGACAAGCAAACAGTCTTAGTACAGTTGGAAAGTGATCTGGGAGCTCCCTTTAAGAGATTTGGGGGAGAGGGTAGACAGATACAGATAGATACAGTCTAAATTGAAACACCAAGGTAAGTGGGAATAAGCCAAGCAAAAAAGGGAAGGACATGGCAAAGAAAACAGCATGGAAAAAGTCCTTAAGCAGAAGAGAGTTTAGAGTACACGTGTGAAGAAAAGAATGAAGATCAATGCAGCTTAAGCAGAGCAAACAAGAATAAGTGTTGCACATGACTTGCCCCATCAGGCATTCAAATTTTCCCTATAGGAAACATGAAAAAAAATCTTAGAATAAAGTGACTGATAGTTGTCTACTTAAAACTCATTCTCCAACTTTGTTCAGGGTAGGAATGTATCTAGCTAAAAATACTCACCTCCCTAAGTAGAATAAAAAGCAGATGCTGTCAGGTAATATAAACACTGTTTTAAGAACTGTGCAGGGACTTCCCTGGGGGTGCAGTGGTTAAGAATTCACCTGCCAATGCAGGGGACACGGGTTCAAGCCCTGGTCCGGGAATATCCCACATGCCTCTGAGCAACTAAGCCCATGCACCACAACTACCGAGCCTGTGCTCTAGAGCCCACAAGCCACAACTACTGAGCCTGCGTGCCACAACTAACAGTAGCAAGCTTAAGGCTGCTATCCTTAGAAAGCCCTACCTGGGAAGTTGGCCCTTGACTGACAGCATCTGGGAACCTGACTTGCCTTCATTCTTAACTGATAAGAATGGTCTGTTCTCCTTAGACTTTTATACAAAAAAATATAGTTTATACTAAACGCCTGCTTTCCTTCTGGGAGTCTGGAATTTTGGAATGTGCTAGATAGAGGTTGCCTGCATGAGGAGCCCCCAGTAAAAGTCTGGGGTACTGAATCACTAACAGGTTTCCCTGGGCAGAAACAGTGCACGTTACTGTATATTTTGTTGGTAGAGAAAAGCAGTTCAAGTGTACCTTCTTCACAGGAGGGAGAGGGCAGAAGGAAGGTTGTGTATGGATTTCTCCAAACTACCTGTCTTTTTCTCCTTTGATCAGACAGGTATCCCTACTATCTTGCTACAATAAATCGTAGCCATAAGTATAACTGTATGCCAAGTCTACTGAGTTCTTCCAGAGAATTTCCAAATGCAGGGGTCCTGAGAACCCCAGACATAAGAACCCATATAGCAATTCTATTTTAATCATTTTTCACAATTAACTTAAATCACAGTATTCTCTTACTAACAATTATCTCCCAAATTTAATTATATTGTTTAAGTGGCTGACTTTGCTCATTCACTAGCAAAGAGAGACCTCCTAGCTCCTATCTACTGTACTACAGATGATGTTGGGGGTTGCAGGATGGGGGGAGGGGGAGGGTAGGGAAGAGAGATGATCTTAAAAATTGGTAGAATTTACCGACTATTTACATTCTGAATGCTCACTCAAAAAAGCAGACGAGGGGGCTTCCCTCGTGGCACAGTTGTTGAGAGTCTGCCTGCCGATGCAGGGGACATGGGTTCGTGTCCCGGTCCAGGAAGATCCCACATGCCGCAGAGCGGCTGGGCCCGTGAGCCATTGCCGCTGAGCCTGCACATCCGGAGCCTGTGCTCCGCAAAGGGAGAGGCCACAACAGTGAGAGGCCCGCGTACCGCCAAAAAAAAAAGCAGATGAGGAAACACCATCTTTAGACACTCTCAATAGTAATTAGTACCTACTGGAGATACAGCAAGACAAATTGAAACATGGTACCTAGTCTCATGGAACCTATTTTCTACTTTTGAATCTTCTGAAGAACTGACATTTGAGCTGGGCTCTGAAGGGTAAGTTGATATAAATAGGTGAAACAGAGGGAGAAGAGCATTGCAGAAGGATGGAAAAGCTTGAGAAAAGCCCTAAGACAAAAAGAAGCACAGCTCTTTTGAGAAACTGAAAGGTTAATAAAGTATAGAGCCAGATTTGAGTCTTCATCCTACAGTTAATAGGAAATCATTGAAGGCTGAGTGCTACAATCACATCAGAATTCTTCAAAGCTTACTCGGGCACATGGTAGAGAATGGATTGGAAGGGGAAAAAGAAATGATGGAGTTGCCCTAGTGTGACAGAAGTAAAAATGGAGAGAAATAGGTATATTGTAAAAGTACTTAGAAAATAAATTTGACAATACTTGGTGACTGATTTATTGTGGGTAGATGATTAAACAGAGGTAAAAAGTATCAATTATCATAATCACTTAATTCTACCTATTTTGGGGTTTTTTTTATTGCGTTGGGTCTTAGTTGTGGCATGCGGGATCTTTCGTTGTGGTGCATGGGCTCTTCGCTGTGGCACGCGGGCCCTCTAGTTGTGGCACACAAGCTTAGTTCCTCCAGCATGTAGGATCTTGGTTCCCCAACAAGGGATCAAACCCACGTCACCTGCACTGGAAGGTGGATTCTTAACCACTGGGCCACCAGGGACGTCCCAATTCTATTTTGGATGAAACACTTTAACAAAATGTTGGTTAAAATATGAAAAAAGTTGGGGCTTCCCTGGTGTCGCAGTGGCTGAGAGTCCGCCTGCCGATGCAGGCGACACGGGTTCATGCCCCGGTCCTGGAAGATCCCACATGCCGCGGAGCGGCTGGGCCCGTGAGCCATGGCCGCTGAGCCTGCGCATCCGGAGCCTGTGCTCCGCAACGGGAGAGGCCACAACAGTGAGAGGCCCGTGTACCGCCAAAAAAAAAAAAAAAAAAGAAAAGAAAAAAGTTAAATGAAGATTATCTAAAGTCTAGGACATCTTCTGCCTAATATTTGAGTAAGTGAATTTAAAAATTACATGGAAGTCACAAGAATAAATATGCTAATTTTCTCATAAAATCTCTACAAAATAAAAAGTACAATGTTTTAAACAGGCATCAAATGAAGAGTACAAAGTTATAACCTATACCAACAGTCAGCAAAATGTTTCCGGTAAAGAGCCAGACAGTAAAAGTTTTTGGATTGTGAGCCATTTGATCTCTGTTGCAACTACTCAACACTGATATTATAGGACAAAAGATGCCACAGACAATATCTAAAGGAAAAAGTTAGTTATGTTCCAATAAAATTTTATTTACAAAAACAAGCAGTGATCTAGAGTTGCCAACCCTGATCTAGAGAAAGCAGAAAAAATGCAAAAGTTGAAAGCCACGTAGTCAGATCAGATACCTGTCCAATGAGAAACAATGCAGTAAGTATTCCAGCAGACAAATGTAATATAATCAATAATTACCTTTTTAAAAAAAAAAGGTAAAATTGGCAGTGAGTATGTAGATCCTTTAAAAATGGTCTGGTAACATTTAGTGGGGAGTACCACATCCACAAGGCTGAAATTAGGAAAAAGCCTCCAGAATCTATGGCAGTCTAGAAAAGGAAATTCATGTCCTTAGTCTTTGATGAGACAGGGAATGGCCCAGAAGAACAAACTGACATCTAGGAACTGAAATGGCAGTTTAACATGGAAGCTTGGACAATTCAAGTAGAAGTTCAGTCAATAGAGCTAAGGCACATGGTCAAAGCAGGATTAACTGCAAAGTTTAGTAGATGCTCCTGAGTCAACCTGGAGGTGTATTCCTTATATCATTCCCAGATTAATGACAGAATCAAACCCAGACATGAGGCAGGAATGAAAAACCAAGCAGAGATCAAGTGGCTGTAGCTATTGAGGAGAAGAGTAAGGTGGTGCAGAGTATAAGCAGGCTCTTAGAAAACTAAGGAATTACAAAAAAGTAACTATTTCTTATGGAGAAAGATCTACAAAAACAAGTCAAGTCAGATAATGGAAAAAATTATTAGCTATTTTACTGATGAGTTCTGCTTTCTAATTTACAAATATTAAGCTAAAATCACATGAAATTTTCTAATGCTTTCTTCTCATAATCAATTGAATTTCAATAAAACAGAAAAAAGCTGTTTCTACTTACTAATAAAAATTTTTGTAAGAGAACCATCTGTTATTTACTTTTGACAATAAAATCTGGAGTAAATGTTGTTATATTTGATACGTAAAACCAATGACTTATTGAATTTACTTTAATTGAATATTGGCAATACATTTTTAATCCAGTTATTATGATTAAGTAATAACTGAAAGATACTTCATATGAGTGTCTAAACAATATGATCTATTACAGCATATTAGATTTTGTCAGAAAACCTCAGTACAGAAATAGCAACAGTATAGAATAATGCGTGTAATCAAACATCAAATATTATATTTCCCAGGTAGACTGAGAGATCTTTGAAAACAGGGTCCAAGTCTAGCAGTTACTAGGTACTAAACATCTGTTGAAATGAGCTGATATATTAACCACAATGATACCACAAAGGAAAAAATAATTAACTCTGCTTGGGTGAATGAGAGAAGTATTTGCAGAGGAAATACTAATGCTAATACTAAATATTAATATTAATGTTACATTTCAAGTAGAAAAGAGGTAATAAATCAGGACTTCTTTTTTGGGGAGGGGGTGGGGGCGGGGGGCGGTGAGCATGAAGGCAAGGAAATTTGTAGAGCAAGGTATGCAGGATTTGATTCAACCAGAGATGAGGTATGAGGTTAGGGAGAACCCAGGTCCTAAGAGGCCAAGTCAAAAGTCTTTTGAGTTTAGCCTGAGGGCAACGGACAGCCACTGATAATTCTTAAGAAGTGGATTGATCAGGTAATCCTTGCCCTCCTGATGCAGAGTTTAGAAAGGGTGAGCCCAGAGGTACTTCAGTAGCCAGATAACGGCAGATGGAGGCTAAATCTGGTCTTGGCAGGGCCATGATCCAAGAGATGAAAGACTTCAGGGAAAGGAAGAGAAAAGAGCATGAAGCCACTCTGCCAGGAGTCTTCCAATCCTAATTCACTGACATGGCTCCAGCCCCAAACCTATTATCAGGGTCTGCTATGGTCTTCTTAAGGGGTCCCAGAAGACACAATGTTGGTTAAACAATTTGCTCAGTGTTTAATTTACCCAAAGACCTAACAGATGACTCATCAGAAAGCACAGCCCTGCCCACATCCTGAGATTCAGAATCCACAGGTGGTGCTATCCTTGGTTTTGCTGCTTCCTTGACATCTCCTCTTCAATACTTCCATATCGTAAATTGTAAAGATTTTGTCCAAAAAGACAAACATATACTTTTGCCACAAGCTATCACGCTCACTGAAATGTTTCCACTCAGCAGTTTGTATGCACATGTGGTAAGGTGTTGTGCATCCATGGCTATCCACTCATCCATCATTCATCTATTTGACTGTCCATCTGTGACAAGACAGCAAGTTCTGACCAGTCAGGCCCAGGGTTGACAACCAGGCTCTCAAACTCTTCCAGAAAATGAAAAAGGAACACTCTCAAACTCATTTTATGAGGCCACCATTACCCTGATACTAAAGCCAGATAAGGACACTACAAGAAAACTATCGGCCAATATTCCAGAGGAATATAGACGCAAATATTCTCAGCAGAATAAGAGCAAAACAAAATCAGCAGCACATTAAAAGGATCACTTACCACAATCAAGTGGAATTTACCCTGTGAGGCAAGGACGGTTCAAAATATGCAAATCAATAAATGTGACACAATCATATCAATAAAAAAAAAATATATGATCATCTCAATAGTCACAAAAAAACATTTGACAAAATTCAAATTGCATTCATGATAAACACCCTCAACAAATCAGGTATGGAAGGAACATATCTTAAAATAATAAAGGCCATACATGACAAGCCAACAACTAACATCATACTCAATGGTGGAAGGCTGAAAGCTTTTCCTCTAAGATCAGAAACAAAAGGACACCCACTCTTACCATTCCTATTCAACATAATACTGGAAGGCCCAGCCAGAGCAATCAAGCAAGAAAAAAAAAAAAAGGCATCACATTTGGAAAGGAAGAAATAAAATCGTCTCTATTTGCAGATAACATGATTTTATATAGACAAAATCCTAAAGACTCCACCAAAGAACTGTTAATCGAATGAACAAATTCAGTAAAGTGACAGGAAACAAAATTAACATATAAAAAAGCAGCAGCATTTCTATAAACTAATGACACATTATCTGGAAAAAATAAAGAAAATGATTCCATTTATAATAGCATCAGAAACAATGAAACATTTACAAACAAATTTAATCAAGGAGGTGAAAGGTCTTTACACTGAAAATAACAAGACATTAATAATGAAAGAAATCAAGGAAGATGCAAATAAATGAAAAGATACCCCACGTTCATGGATTAGAGGAATTAATACTGTTAAAATGTCCATACTACCCAAAGACATCTACACATTCAATGCAATGTCTATCAATATTCCAATAGCAATTTCTCTTTATAAATACGTAAAAAAAAAATCCTAAAGTTTACATAAAACCACAAAAAAAACCCAAATAGTTAAAGCAATCTTGAGAAAGAACAACAAAGCTAGAGGCATCACACGTTCCAGTTTCAAACTATTTTATAAAGCTATAGTAATCCAAAAAGTACAGTACTGACATAAAAACAGACAAATAGACCAATGGAACAGAATCAAGAACACAGAAATGAACCCACGCATACTAATAATTGGTAAGGAGGTAAGAATACTGAATGAAACAAAAGACAATCTCTTCAATAAATGATTCTGGGAAAATTGGATATTCAAATGTTAAAAGAATGAAACGAGACCCCTATATTTCACACAACTCACCGAAAATTAATTCAAAATGAATTAAAGACTTCAACATAAAACCTATAAAATTCCTAGAAGAAAACATAGGGAGCTCCTCGACAAAGGTATCAGCAGCCATTTATTGGATATACAACTAAAATACAAGCAACAAAAGCAAAAAAAAAAATAACTGAGAGCACATCAAAAATAAAAAACCTCTACACAGCAAAAGAAACAATCACCAAAATGAAAAGAATACTCAGGAAATGGGAGACAATAATTCAAAATCACCTACCTGATAAGGGATTAATATACAGTATATATAAAGAATTCATATAACTCAATGACAGGAAGAACAAATGACACAATTTAAAAATGGGTAAAGGACCTGAAAAGACATTTTCCTAAAGAAGATATACAGATAGCCAACAGATACATGAAACTGTCCTCAGCATCACTAATGATTAGGGAAATGCAAAACAAAAATCACAAGGAGGTATCACCTCATACCTGTTAGAATGTCTATCATCAAAAAGACAAGAGAGGGGCTTCACTGGTGGCGCAGTGGTTGGGGGTCCGCCTGCCGGTGCAGGGGATGCGGGTTCGTGCCCCGGTCCGGGAGGATCCTGCATGCCGTGGAGCGGCTGGGCCTGTGGGCCATGGCCACTGGGCCTGCACGTCCGGAGCCTGTGCTCCGCAGCGGGAGAGGCCACAGGAGTGAGAGGCCCACATACCACAAAAAAAATTTTTTTTTTAAAGACAAGAGAGAAGAGTAACCAAGATGGCGCAGTATAAGGACATGCTCTCACTCCCTCTTGCGAGAACACCAGAATCACAACTAGCTGCTGGACAACCATCAACAAGAAGATACTGGAACTCACCAAAAAAGATACCCCACATCCAAAGACAAAGGAGAAGCCAAAATGAGATGGTAGGAGGGGTGCAATCACGGTAAAATCAAATCCCAGACTGGAGAACACTTATACCACGGAAGTCCACCCACTGGAGTAACGGTTCTGAGCCCGTCAGGCTTCCCAACCTGGGGGTCTGGCAAGGGGAGGAGAAATTCCTAGAGAATCAGACTTTGAAGACTAGTGGGAACTGATTGCAAGACTTCGACAGGAAGTCGAAGTCTGGGGGAAACAGAGACTCCACTCTTGGAGGGCACACACAAAGTAACGTGCGCATCAGGACCCAGGGGAAGGAGCAGTGACTCCAGGGGAGACTGAAACAGACCTACCTGCTAGTGTTAGAGGGTCTCCTGCAGAGGCGAGGCAGGGCGGGTGGGGGGGGGTGGCACACCATGGGGACAAGGACACTGACAGCAGAAGTTCCAGGAAGTACTCCCTGGCGTGAGCCCTCCCAGAGTCTGTCATTATCCCCACCAAAGAGCCCAGGCAGGCTCCAGTGTTGGGTTGCCTCCAGCCAAACAACCAACAGGGAGGGAACCTAGCCCCACTCATCAAGAGTCAAGTGGATTAAACTTTTACTGAGCTCTGCCCACCAGAGCAAGGGTCAGCTCTACCCACTGCCAGTCCCTCCCATCAAGCCTCTTAGATAGCCTCATCTACCACAGCGCAGACAGCACAAGCAAGAAGAACTACAATCCTGCAGCCTGTGGAACAAAAACCACATTCACAGAAAGACAGACAAGATGAAAAGACAGAGGGCTATGTACCAGATGAAGGAACAAGATAAAACTCCAGAAAAACAACTGAATGAAGTGGAGATAGGCAACCTTCCAGAAAAAGAATTCAGATTAATGATAGTGAAAATGATCCAGGACCTCAGAAAAAGAATGGAGGCAAAGATTGAGAGGATGCAAGAAATGTTTAACAAAGGCCTAGAAGCATTAAAGAACAAACAAACAGAGATGAACAATACAATAAATGAAAACTACACTAGAAGGAATCAATAGCAGAATAACTGAAGCAGAAGAACGGATAAGTAAGCTGGAAGACAGAAGAGTGGAATTCACTGCTGCGGAACAGAATAAAGAAAAAAGAATGAAAAGAAATGAAGACCAACTAAGAGAACTGTGGGACAACATTAAACACAACAACATTCACATTATAGGGACCCAGAAGGAAAACAGAGAAAAAAGGACCAGAGAAAAAATTTGAAAAGATTATAGTTGAAAATTTCCCTAACATGGAAAAAGAAATAGCCACCCAAATACAGGAAGCGCAGAGAGTCCCATACAGGATAAACCCAAGGAGAAACACACCGAGACACACAGTAATCAAACCAGCAAAAATTAAAGACAAAGAAAAATTATTGAAAGCAGTGAGGGAAAAACGACAAATAACAACAAGAGAACTCCCGTAAGGTTAACAGCTGATTTCTCAGCAGAAACACTACAAGCCAGAAGGGGGTGGCATGATATACTTAAAGTGATGAAAGAGAAGAACCTACAACAAAGATTACTCTACCTGGCATGAATCTCATTCAGATTCCATGGAGAAATCAAAAGCTTTACAGACAAGCAAAAGCTAAGAGAATTCAGCACCACCAAACCAGCTCTACAAAAAATGCTAAAGGAAATTCTCTAAGAGAGAAAGAAAAGAGAAGAAAAGTACCTACAAAAGAGAAGACCTACAAAAGAAGGACCTACGAACAAGAAGGACCTACAAAAGAAGAAAAGTAACTACAAAAACAAACCCAAAACAATTATGAAAATGGTCATAGGAACATACATATCGATAATTACCTTAAACGTGAATGGACTAAATACTCCAACCAAAAGACACAGGCTAGCTCAATGGATACAAAAACGAGACACATATATAGCCTATCTACAAGAAACCCACTTCAGATGCAGGGACACATACAGGCTGAAAGTGAGGGGATGGAAAAAGATATTGCATGCTAATGGAAATCAAAAGAAAGCTGGAGTAGCTATACTCATATCATATAAAATAGATTTTAAAATAAAGAATGTTACAAGAGACAAGGAAGGACACTACATAATGATTAAGGGATTGATCCAAGAAGAAGATATAACAAGTATAAATATATATGCACCTAACACAGGAGCACCTTAATATATAAGGCAACTGCTGACAGCTATGAAAGAGGAAATCGACACTAACACAATAATAGTGGGGTACTTTAACACCTCAATTACACCAATGGACACATTATACAAAATGAAAATAAATAAGGTAACAGAAGCTTTAAATGACACAAGATACCAGATAGATTTAATTGATATTTATAGGATATTCCATCCAAAAACAGCAGATTACACTTTCTTCTCAAGTGTGCATGGAACATTCTCCAGGATAGAGCCTATCTTGGGTCACAAATCAAGCCTCAGTGAATTTAAGAAAATTGAAATCGTATCAAGCATCTTTTCTGACGCAACGCTATGAGATTAGAAATGAATTACAGGTGAAAAAAACGTAAAAAACACAAACACATTGAGGCTAAACAATACATTACTAAATAACCAAGAGTTCACTGAAGAAATCAAAGAGGAAATCAAAAAATACCTAGAGACAAATGACAATGAAAACACGATGATCCAAAACCTTTGGGATGCAGAAAAAGCAGTTCTAAGAGAGAAGTTAATAGTTATACAAGCCTACCTCAAGAAACAAGAAAAATCTCAAGTAAACAATCTACACTTATACCTAAAGGAACTAGAGAAGAAGAACAATCAAAACCCAAAGGTAGCAGAAGGAAAGAAATCATAAAGATCAGAGCAGAAATAAATGAAATAGAAACAAAAAAATATATATAGCAAAGGTCAATAAAACTAAAAGCTGGTTCTTTGAGAAGATTAACAAAATTGATAAACCATTAGGCAGACTCATCAAGAAAAAGAGGAAGAGGACTCAAATCAATAAAATGAGAAATGAAAAAGGAGAAGTTACAACAGACACCACAGAAATACAAAGCATCCTAAGAGACTACTAGAAGGAAATTCATGCCAATAAAATGGACAACCTGGAAGTAATGGACAAATTCTTAGAAAGTTATAACCTTCCAAGACTGAACCACGAAGAAACAGAAAATAGGAACAGACCAGTCACAAGGAATGCAATTGAAACTGTGATTAAAAATCTTCCAACAAACCAAACTTCAGGACCAGATGGCTTCACAGGTGAATTCTATCAAACATTTAGAGAAGAGCTGACACCCATCCTTCTCAAACACTTCCAAAAAACTAAAGAGGGAAGAACACGCCCAAACTCATTCTATGAGGCCACCATCACCCTGATACCAAAACCAGACAAAGATACTACAAAAAAAGAAAATAACAGACCAATATCACTGATGAATATAGATGCAAAAATCCTCAACAAAAGACTAGCAAACAGAATCCAACAACACATTAAAAGGATCATACACCATGAACAACTGGGATTTTTCCCAGCGTTGCAAGGATTCTTCAATATACGCAAATCAATCAATGTGATATACCATATTAACAAAGTGAAGAATAAAAACCATGTGATCATCTCAATAGATGCAGAAAAAGCTTTTGACAAAATTCAACAGCCATTTATGATAAAAACTCTCCAGAGAGTGGGCATAAAGGGAACATACCTCAACATAATAAAGGCCATATGTGACAAACCCACAGCAAACATCATTCTCAATGGTGAGAAACTGAAAGCATTTGCTCTAAGATCAGGAACAAGACAAGGATGTCCACTCTCACCACTATTATTCAAATTCATTTTGGAAGTCCTAGCCACGGCAATCAGAGAAGAAGAAGAAATAAAAGGAATACAAATTGGAAAGGAAGAAGTTAAACTGTCACGGTTTGCTGATGACATGATACTACACATAGAGAATCCTAAAAATGCCACCAGAAAACTACTAGAGCTAATCAATGAATTTCGTAAAGTTTCAGGATACAAAATTAATGCACAGAAATCTCTTGCATTCCTATACACTAATGATGAAAAATCTGAAAAAGAAATTATGGAAACACTGCCATTTACCACTGCAATAAAAAGAATAAAATACCTAGGAATAAACCTACCTAGGGAGACAAAGACCTGTATGCAGAACACTATAAGACACTGATGAAAGAAGTTAAAGATGACACCAACAGACAGAGAGATATACCATGTTCGTGGATTGGAAGAATCAATATTGTGAAAATGACTATACTACCCAAAGCAATCTACAGACTCAATGCAATCCCTATCAAATTACCAATGGCATTTTTTACAGAACTGGAATAAATCATCTTAAAATCTGTATGGAGACACAAAAGACCCCGAATACCCAAAGCAGCCTTGAGGGAAAAAAACGGAGCTGGAGGAATCAGACTCCCTGGCTTCAGACTGTACTATAAAGCTACAGTAATCAAGACAATATGGTACTGGCACGAAAACAGAAACACAGATCAATGGAACAAGATAGAAAGCCCAGAGATTAACCCACACACCTATGGTCAACTAATCTCCAACAAAGGAGGCAAGGATATACAATGGAGAAAAGACAGTCTCTTCAATAAGTGGTGCCGGGAAAACTGGACCACTACATGTAAAAGAGTGAAATTAGAACACTCCCTAACACCATACACAAAAATAAACTCAAAATGGATTCGAGGTCTAAATGTAAGACCAGACACTAGAAAACTCTTAGAGGAAAACACAGGAAGAACACTCTTTGACATAAATCACAGCAAGATCTCTTTTGATCCACCTCCTAGAGCAATGGAAATAAAAACAAAAATAAACAAATGGGACCTAATGAACCTTAAAAGCTTTCGCACAGCAAAGGAAACCATAAACAAGACAAAAAGACAACCCTCAGAATGGGACAAAATGTTTGGAAAAGAATCAATGGACAAAGGATTAATCTCCAAAATATATAAACAGCTCCTGCAGCTCAATATTAAAGAAACAAACAACCCAATCCAGAAATGGGCAGAAGACCTAAATAGACATTTCTCCAAAGAAGACATACAGATGGCCAAGAAGCACATGAAAAGCTGCTCAACATCACAAATTATTAGAGAAATGCAAATCAAAACTACAATGAGGTAGCACCTCACACCAGTTAGAATGGGCATCATCAGAAAATCTACAAACAACAAATGCTGGAGAGGGTGTGGAGAAAAGGGAACCCTCTTGCACTGTTGGTGGGAATGTAAATTGATACAGCCACTATGGCGAACAGTATGGAGGTTCCTTAAAAAACTGAAAATAGAATTACCATATGATCCAGCAATCCCACTACTGGGCATATACCCAGAGAAAACCATAATTCAAAAAGACACATGCAGGACTTCCCTGGTGTTGCAATGGTTGAGAGTCTGCCTGCCGATGCAGGGGACACGGGTTCGTGCCCCAGTCCAGGAAGATCCCACATGCCGCGGAGCGGCTAGGCCCGTAAGACATGGCCGCTGAGCCTGCGTGTCCGGAGCCTGTGCTCCGCAACAGGAGAGGCCACAACAGTGAGAGGCCCATGTACCGCAAAAAAAAAAAAAAAAAAAAAAAACACGCACCCCATTGTTCACTGCAGCACTATTTACAATAGCCAGTTCATGGAAGCAACCTCAATGCCCATCAACAGACGAGTGGATAAAGAAGATGTGGTACATATATACAATGGAATATTACTCATCCATAAAAAGGAATGAAATTAAGTCATTTGTTGAGACGTGGATGGACCTAGAGACTGTCATACAGAGTGAAGTAAGTCAGAAAGAGAAAAACAAATATCGTATGTTATCACATGTATGTGGAACCTAGAAAAATGGTACAGATGAACCAGTTTGCAGGGCAGAAGTTGAGACGCAGATGTAGAGAACAAATGTATGGACACCAGGTGGGGAAAACCACAGTGGGTTGGGGATGGTGGTGTGCTGAATTGGACGATTGGGATTGACATGTATACACTGATGTGTATAAAACTGATGACTAATAACCTGCAGTATAAAAAAACAAACAAAAAAACAACTAATAATAAACTTTCTTTGGGTTATTTGTATGGAAATATGCTAATATATTTATTTCAGACATTACATGAAATTTCTAAAAATCTTATATGTTTTGGTATAATGTTATAAATCATAATTCTAGTTATTAATTTAAAATGTATATCTCAGGGCTTCCCTGGTGGCGCAGTGGTTGAGAGTCCGCCTGCCAATGCAGGGGACGTGGGTTTGTGCCCCGGACTGGGAAGATCCCACATGCCACAGAGCGGCTGGGCCCGTGAGCCATGGCTGCTGAGCCTGTGTGTCCAGAGCCTGTGCTCCGCAATGGAAGAGGCCACAACAGTGAGAGGCCTGCGTACCGCAAAAAAAAAAAAAAAAAAAAATGTAAATCTCAGAAATAACTAAATTTCCTTGTCAATTGCATTATTATGAACTTTCATCAAATCTTTAACCGTGGTCATTTTTAAGTCTTTTGTCATTTACAGACAGTTCTGGGTGTACTCTGATGCTTCTGCAAAAATGTTCCTATAGAAGGGTTTCATCTTCAAGGAATTCATGGAAAAGACTCTCATAAGTACAGCTTTCTGGTAACTGACTATACTGCTGAACTGAATGAATAAGCATTTTCAGAACTCTAATGGAAAACTGATGAATTCATAAAAGTGCTAACAAAACATCAATATAAAAAAAGTTAATTACATGGGACTGAGTGAACTGATGAGGATGATTATAATTTTTGTAACTTTCTGTTTGAATAAAAAAAATAAAAGAAAAATAAAAGAATAAAATAAAGTCAAATTCTAATTTGTAAATTTCAATACTGGTGTTGGTTGTCCAACAACTGTTTTATGTGTAAAAGAGAGAGCTTTTAAAAAAAAAAAAAGACAAGGGATAACAAATGTTGGCAAGGATGTGGAGGAAAGGGAACCCTTGGGCACTGTTGGTGGGATTGTAAGTTGGTGCAACCACTATGGAAAACAGTGTGGAGGTTCCTCAAAAAATTAAAATTAGCACTACCATATGACCCACAAATTTGCTTCTGGGTCTATATCCGAAGGAAATAAATCACTATGTCCAAGAGATACCTGAATTCCCATGTTCACTGCAGCATTATTTACAATAGCAAGATATGAGAACAACCTAAGTGTCCATCAACAGATGAGTGGATAAAGAAAATATGGTTTAAATACACAATGGAATACTATTCAGTCACAAAGAAACAAAGGAAATCCTGGCATATTCGATAAAAAACAAAACATGAGCCTTCAGGGGATCATCCTAAGTGAAATAAGTCAAGAAAGACAAATACTGTTTGATCTGACTTATATGTAGAAGAGGGGAGGGGAGGAAGCCTCACAGAAAAAGAGATAAGATTTGTGGTTACAAGAGGGAGGAGATGGAGGGCAGGGAAATTGGATAAAGGTGGTCAAAAGGTACATACTTCCACTTATAAAATAAGTAAGTACTGCAGATGTAATGTACAACATAATGACTAGTTAATAACGCTGTATGGTATATTTGAGAGTTACTAAAAGAGGAAATCCTGAAAGTTCTCATCACAAGGGGGAAAAAAATATTTTTTCTTTTTTATTTTATCTATACAAGGCAACGGATGTTCACTAAACTTACTGTGGTAAATCATTTCCCAACAAACGTAAGGCAAGTCATTATGCTGCATGAACATTATAACAATAGTGATCTCTCCAATTCATAAGCATGAATATCTTTTCCATTTTTGTCTTCTTCAATTTATTTTATTAAATTTTTATTCCAATTTAAACATCAAAAAGTCTTATTGGTACTTTTTAAAGCAAATCTAACTCAAGTCATTTTTACTTTTAGGCAAGGATACTTTATAATCAATACTTCTATCTGGAAGGAAAATTTTATAACAGATCAAAAATGTATATTTTAGGGCTTCCCTGGTGGCGCAGCAGTTAAGAATCTGCCTGCCAATGCGGGGAACACAGGTTCGAGCCCTGGGCTGGGAAGATCCCACATGCTGTGGAGCAACTAAGCCCGTGTGCCACAACTACTGAGCCTGCGCTCTAGAGCCTGCGAGCCACAACTACTGAAGCCCGCGTGCCTAGAGCCCAGGCTCCACAACAAGAGAAGCCACCGGAATGAGAAGCCTGCGCACCACAACGAAGAGTAGCCCCCGCTCACCGCAAATACAGAAAGCCCACGCACAGCAGCGAAGACCCAGTGCAGCCATAAATAAATAAATAAATAAATAAATTTATTAAAATATATATATATATTTTAGAACACACTGGAGGTGTCGGGGGGAAACGTAGTTTGAAGAATAGAAAAAGCATATCGTTATGCCTCAATCTTTTTCCTAAATGGTTAAAGAACTGTTCAACAACCCCAAAACCCTTTTTATATGCACACCTGGGAAGAATACCAAACGTGTAACTTTGCTCAGAGTTACACTGATGTGGTTTTAGACCAGATGTTTAAATGTTACAGTATGTACATTTTCTTCCCCTCTTCTAAGACAGAAGTAAAGTAAGAGGAGTATTTGACTTCACTCCACAAGAGACCTATTTAATAGTTTGGCGGTTATGTAAGTAAAGGTAGCTTGGCTAAGTCAATGTTGACGACATACAGAACGACATGATCCTAATGAGTTGGAAAATATTGGCTCTCATGAGAATAGACCAGATGCTACTGAGCTGAGAAAGCTACTGTATTATTGAATTTCATTTTTATGAGGTAAAATTTATTATTCAACCATTAAGATATCCCACATGAAATCTTGCATGAAATACTTTTACAGT
The DNA here is from genome assembly GCF_059928025.1 of Delphinapterus leucas. Taxonomy (NCBI): domain Eukaryota; kingdom Metazoa; phylum Chordata; class Mammalia; order Artiodactyla; family Monodontidae; genus Delphinapterus; species Delphinapterus leucas. The sequence continues at coordinate 38,262,461 of NC_143145.1, forward strand.
TACATTCTGGAAAGTAGATTTTTATTTTAACATTAAGACATCACTTAAATAACGGATTCAAATGTCCATGTGATCACCTTCAGCACAGATTTTAAAGTCTGTAAGTAATTTCTCTGCAAATACCAGATTAATGGAACTAGATTGTCAACAAAACAATGAACTACCTGAATAAGGACAAACTGGTAACAAGTCTTTGTTTCCTGAGCAAACAAAAGCCATGTGTGACTTTGTATTTTATCATCTAGCAAAAGGACAAAGGTTATAATTTCTGATTTGAGTACCATCAGAAACATGAACAATAAAAATGTGTAATTCAAGAATCTCAATTACTAATATGTTAAAGTCCAAACGTTAACATCTCTGCTTTATTCTTTATAATTTCTTTATATTTTTAATTAAATTCCCAATATTTGCTATTCTTTCATTACATAATTTCTAGTGGAATAGCAAACTTTAATTATTTTACTTTATTTCTAGTCTCATTTTCCAGAGAGGTTGTTTGATGTAGCACAAGTAATAGTAACAGAAAGGTCCAAAGGCCTGGCTTCAAAAACTAGCTTACTCTGTAGGATGATACTTAAGAAAAACACTAAATTGTTCTAAGCATAAACTTTCACACATGTAACACAGGAAACATAACATGCCAACATCAATATTACTGGGAAAACACAAGAGAAATTAATGCATGAGAAACATCAACCTAAAGAAGGTGAGCCAATTCAGACTATTCAAGTAAGTTTTATGGTATCTAGTCCCTACAATATGCAGCTCAGTAGAGGAAAAATGCTTAGAAGACAGCTGTACAGTACATGAAAAGGCAGATTAAAAAACAGAGTTTCATATGTATCTAGTCTCCCAGTGAAAATATTTCTAGTATCCCACTATTGTTCCACACCTCTTTGGAATCCCTAGCAGAAGAGAGAATATATGGTTCATCCTAGGTGACTGTGAGCCTGTGGTAGCGTCTTGTAAACAGTTACATTAAAGTGGCACAATACAGTCTGTTCAATAAGTCCAAACAATGAGAGCTAACCAACGCCTTGAATTTTGTTCTTCTCTTATCACGTTGACTACTTCGTTATCCTATTTACTTTCTTGCCTTACTTTGTATTTATCTTTGCCCTATATCTCCTTAGCTAAAACAATGGATCCGGAGGCTACAATTCTGATGTTGGGTGTCTCAGTCTCCAAGAACCTCCAACCCTACAACTACCTCCATAGGTAATAACCCCATTTGTGTGATTACAGCAGTAATCTATAGCCAGGACAAGAATAACAAATAAACTCCACAAATAATACTATATTTTGCACTCACAAGTACTCTGTGAGTATATCTAAAGATATCATCACAGCCGCTCGCCCACAGGGCAAGGCAGGGATTCTGGTGCCGGGAGCCCAGTTAGAAGAAGTGATACATTTCCTAACTGCCCTCCTGTTCTCTTTGTGAACAACAACATGCGTTTTCCAAGAAGTTAAGTGAAACTAAGGATCCAACTGGTGGCCACTGAACAGAGTGAACCTGTGTGGCTGACAGCGTCCTGGTCCTCCACCCTGGTGTCAGGCCTAAGCCTCCAAGGTGGGAGAGCCAAGATCAAGACAAGGACCACCATAGACCTCCCAGGCCCACGTAATATCAATCAGCAAGAGCTTTCCCAGAGATCTCCGTCTCAATGCTAAGACCCAGCTCCAAACAATGGCCAGCAAGTCCCAGTGCTGGAGGCCCCATGCCAAACAACTAGCAAGACAGGAATACAACCCCACCCAATAGCATACAGGCTACCTAAAATCATAAGTTCACAGACGCCCAAAAACACACTGTGGGGCGTGGCCCTGCCCGACAGAAAGGCAAGATCCAGCCCCACCCACTAGAACACAGGCACCAATCCCCTCCACCAGGAAGACCACACAAGCCACTGAACCAACATCATCCACTGGGGAAAGACACCAAAAACAACGAGAACTATGAACCTGCAGGCTGCAACAAGGAAAACCCAAATGCAATAAGTTAAACAAAATGAGAAGACAGAGAAACACACAGTAGATGAAGGAGCAAGGTAAAAACCCACCAGACCAAACAATGAAGAGGAAACAGGCAGTCTACCTGAAAAAGAATTCCGAGTAATGACAGTAAACATGATCCAATATAATGGAAATAGAATGGAGAAAATACAAGAAACGTTTAACAAGGACCTAGAAGAACTAAAGAGCAAACAAACAATTATAAACAACACAATAAATGAAATTAAAAATTCTCTAGAAGGAATCAATAGCAGAGTAACTTAGGCAGAAGAAAAAATAAGTGACCTGGAAGGTAAACTAGTGGAAATAACTACCACAGAGCAAAACAAAGAAAAAGCAATGAAAAGAACTGAGAACAGTCTCAGAGACCGCAGGGACAACATTAAATGCACCAACATTTGAATTATAGGGGTCACAGAAGAAGAAAAGAAAAAGAAAGGGACTTAGAAAATATTTCAAGACATTATAGTTGACAACTTCCCTATATGGGAAAGGAAATAGTCACTTAAGTCCAAGAAGTGCAAAGAGTCCCATACAGGATAAATCCAAGGAGAAACACCCCAAGACACATATTAATGAAACTATCAAAAATTAAATACAAAGAAAACATTAAAAGCAACAAGAAAAGCAAGAAAAAACATACAAGGGAATGCCCATAAGGTTAACAGCTGATCTTTCAGGAGAAACTTTTCAACCCAGAAGGGAATGGCAGGACATATTTAAACTGATGAATGGGAAAAACCCACAACCAAGATTACCCTATCCAGCAAGGATCTCACTAAGATTTGACAGAGAAATAAAAAACTTTACAGACAACCAAAAGTTAAGAAAATTCAGCAACACCAAACCAGCTTTATAAAAAATGCTAAAGGAACTTCTCTAGGAGTAAAAACAAGAGAAAACAAGAACTACAAAAACAAACCCAAAACAATTAAGAAAATGGTAATAGGAACATACATATTGATAATTACCTTAAATGTAAATGGTTTAAATGCTCCAACCAAAAGACACAGACTGGCTGAATAGATACAAAAACAAGATCCGTATATATGCTATCCACAAGAGACTAACTTCAGACCTTGGGACACATACAAACTGAAAGTGAGGGGATGGAAAAAGACACTCCATGCAAATGGAAATCAAAAGAAAGCTGGAGTAGCAATTCTCATATCAGACAAAATAGACTGTAAAATAAAGACTATTACAAGAGACAAAGAAGGACACTATATAATGATCAATGGATCTATCCAAGAAGAAGATATAACAATTGTAAATATTTATGCACCCAACATAGGAGCACTTCAATAAATAAGGCAAATGCTAACATCCATAAAAGGGGAAGTCAGCAGTAACACAATCATAGTAGGGGACTTTAACACCCCACTTTCACCAATGTACAGATCACCCTAAATGAAATTAAACAAACACAAGCTTTAAATGACACATTAAACAAGATGGACCTAATTGATATTTATAGGACATTCCATCCAAAAACAACAGAATACATTTTATTCCCAAGTGCTCATGGAACATTCTCCAGGACACATCATATCTTGGGTCACAAATGAAGCCTTGGTAAATTTCAGAAAACTGAAATCATATCAAGTATCTCTTCTGACAACAACGCTATAAGACTAGATATCAATTACGTAAAGAATACGGTAAAAATTACAAACACATGGAGGCTAAACCATACGCTACGAAATAACCAAGAGATCACTGAAGAAATCAAAGAGGAAATCAAAAACTACCTAAAAACAAATGACAATGAAAACACGACAAACCAAAACCTATGGGATGCAGAAAAAACAGTTCTAAGGGGGAAGTTAGCAATACAATCCTACCTCAAGAAACAAGAAAAATCTCTAATAAACAAATTAAATTTACACCTAAAGCAATTAGAGAAAGAAGAACAAAAAAAACCCGAAGTTAGGAGAAGGAAAGAAATCAAAACGATCAGATCAGAAATAAATGAAAAAGAAATGAAGGAAATGATAGCAAAGATCAATAAAACTAAAAGCTGGTTCTTTGAGAAGATAAAAAAATTGATTAACCTTTAGCCAGACTCATCAAGAAAAAAGAGGGGGAGAACTCAAATCAATAAAATTAGAAATGAAACAGGAGAAGTTACAATGGACACCGCAGAAATACAAAGCGTCCTAAGAGACTATTACAAGCAACTTTATGCCAATAAAATGGACAACCTGGAAGAAATGGACAAATTCTTAGAAAGGTATAACCTTCCAAGACTGAACCAGGAAGAAATAGAAAATATGAACAGACCAATCACAAGGAATGAAATTCAAAGTGTGATTAAAGATCTTTCAACAAGCAAAAAGTCCAGGACCAGATGCTTCACAGGAGAATTCTATCAAACATTTAGTGAAGAGCGAACACCCATCCTTCTCAAACTCTTCCAAAAAACTGCAGAGGTAGGAACACTCCCAAACTCATTCTACAATGCCGCCATCACCCTGATACCAAAACCAGACAAAGATATCACACACAGAAAAAGAAAATTACAAACCAATATCACTGATGAAAATAGATGCAAAAATCCTCAACAAAATACTAGCAAACAGAATCCAACAGCACATTAAAAGGATCATACACCATGATCAAGTGGGGTTTATCCCAGGAATGCAAGGATTCTTCAATATATGCAAATCAATCAATGTGATACACCATATTAACAAACTGAAGAATAAAAACCATATGATCATCTCAATACATGCAGAAAAAGCTTTGGACAAAATTCAACACCCATTTATGATAAAAATTCTCCAGAAAGTAGGCAAAGAGGGAACCTACCTCAACATAATAAAGGCCATATATGACAAACACACAGTCAACATGGTTCTCCATGGTGAAAAACTGAAACTATTTCCACTAAGATCAGGAACAAGACAAGGTTGCCCACTCTCACCACTACTATTCAACATAGTTTTGGAAGTCCCAGCCACGGCAATCAGAAGAGAGAAAGAAGTAAAAGGAATTCAAATTGGAAAAGAAGAACTAAAACTGTCACTGTTTGCAGGTGACATGATACTATACTTAAAGAATCCTAAAGATGCTACCAGAAAACTACTAGAGCTAATCAATGAATCTGGTAATATTGCAGGATACAAAACTGATGCACAGAAATCTCTTGCATTCCTATACACTAACAATGAAAAATCTGAAAGAGAAATTAAGGAACCACTCCCATTCACCACTGAAACAAAAATAATTAAAATACCCAGGGATAAGCCTACCTAAGGAGACAGAAGACCTGTATGCAGAAAACTATAAGATACTGATGAAAGAAATTAAAGATGATACAAATAGATGGAGAGATATACCATGTTCTTGGACCGGAAGAATCAATATTGTGAAAATGACTATACTACCCAAAGCAATCAACAGATTCAATGCAATCCCTATCAAACTATCAATGGCATTTTTCACATAACTAGAACAAAAAATTTCACAATTTGTATGGAAACACAAAAAAACCCAAAGAGCCAAAGCAGTCTTGAGCAAGAAAAAAGGAGCTGGAGGAATTAAGCTCCTGACTTCAGACAATACTACAAAGCTACAGTAATCAAGACAGTATGGTACTGGCACAAAAACAGAAAGATAGATCAATGGAACAGGATACAAAGCCCAGAGATAAACCCACGCACATATGGTCACCTTATCTTTGATAATGGAGGCAAGAATATACAACGGAGAAAAGACAACCTCTTCAATAAGTGGTGCGGGTTAGCTGGACAGCTACATGTAAAAGAATGATATCAGAACACTTCCTAACACCATACACAAAAATAAACACAAAATGGATGAAAGACTTCAATGTAAGGACAGACACTATCAAACTCTTAGAGGAAAACACAAGCAGAACACTCTATGACATAAATTACCACAAGATCCTTGTTGACCCACCTGCTAGAGAAATGAAAACAAAAATAAACAAATGGGACCTAAAGAAACTTAAAAGCTTTTGCACAGTAAAGGAAACCATAAACAACACGAAAAACAACCCTCAGAATGGGAGAAAATATTTGCAAATGAAGCAACTGACAAAGGATTAATCTCCAAAATATACAAGCAGCTCATGCAGCTCAATATCAAAAAAACAAACAACCCAATCCAAAAATGGGCACAAGACCTAAACAGACATTTCTCCAAAGAAGATACACAGATTGCCAACAAACACATGAAAGGATGCTCAACATCACTAACCATTAGAGAAATGCAAATCAAAACTACAACGAGGTATCACCTCACACCAGTAAGAATGGCCATCATCAAAAAATCTACAAACAATAAATGCTTGTGAGGGTGTGGAGAAAATGGAACCTTCTTGCACTGTTGGTGGGAATGTAAATTGATACGGCCACTATGGAGAACAGTATGGAGGTTCCTTAATAAACTAAAAATAAAAGTACCATACGACCCAGCAATCCCACTACTGGGCATATACCCTGAGAAAACCATAATTCAAAAAGAGGCATGTACCACAATGTTCATTGCAGCTCTATTTACAATAGCCAGGACATGGAAGCAACCTAAGTGTCCATCAACAGATGAATGGATAAAGAAGATGTGGTACATATATACAATGGAATATTACTCAGCCATAAAACGAAATGAAATTGAGCTTATTTGTAGTGAGGTGGATGGCCCTAAAGTCTGTCATACAGAGTGAAGTAAGTCAGAAAGAGAAAAACAAATACCGTATGCTAACACATATATATGGAATCTAAAAAAACAACAACAAAAAAAAAGGTTCTGCTGAACCTAGGGGCAGGACAGGAATAAAGACGCAGACATAGAGAATGGACTTGAGGACACAGGGAGGGGGAAGGGTAAGCTGGGACGAAGTGAGAAAGTAGCACTGACATATATACACTACCAAATGTAAAACAGATAGCTAGTGGGAAGCAGCCATATAGCACAAGATCAGCTTGGTCCACATGTCCGTTCTCTACATCTACATCTCTATTCCTGCCCTACAAATAGGTTCATCTGTACCATTTTTCTAGATTCCACATATATGTGTTAATATATGATATTTTTCTCTTTCTGGCTTACTTCACTCTGTATGACTCTAGGTCCATCCACGTCTCTACAAGTAACCCAATTTCGTTCCTGTTTATGGCTGAATAATATTCCATTGTATATATGTACCACATCTTCTATATCCATTCATCTATTGTTGGACAATTAGGTTGTTTCCATATGCTGTCTATTGTAAATAGTGCTACAATGACCATTGGGGTACATGTGTCCTTTTGAGTTATGGTATATGCCTAAGGTATACACCCAGTAGTGGGATTGCTGGGTTATATGGCTGTTCTATTTTTAGTTTTTTAAGAAACCTCCATACGGTTCTCCATAGTGGCTGTATCAATTTACATTCTCACCAACCGTGCAAAAGGCTTCCCTTTTCTCCATACCTTCAGAATTTATCTTAAACTTTTCATAATAAGTATCAAGAGTTTTCGTAATAAGTATCAAGAGTTGCATCAAAATAAGCTGGCATGAATTCCATAGACTCCAGTTTGTATTTCCAGCTTCTAACATTGTTTTTGCTACTAATGGTTAAGATGCATGTCCAGTGAAAACTTTTCTCTAGCATGTGGTTAAAGCTGAAAGACAACAAGAGGTAACCTGCCTTTTGCATTCACCTTTTCCAGATGCAATGTAACTAGCACCTTCTTTTTTGTTGTTTAATTTGTATTGGAGTACAGTTGATTTAAAATGTAGTGTTTCAATGGAATGTTACTCAGCCATAAAAAGAAATGAAATTGAGTTATTTGCAGTGAGGTGGATGGACCTAGAGACTGTCATACAGAGTATAGTAAGTCAGAAAGAGAAAAACAAATACTGTATGCTATCACATATATATGGAATCTAAAAAAAAAAATGGTTCTGAAGAACCTAGGGGCCTGATGGGAATAAAGACACCGATGTAGAAAATGGACTTGAGGATGCAGGGAGGGGGAAGGGTAAGCTGGGACGAAGTGAGAGAGTGGCATGGACATATACACACTACCAAATGTAAAATAGATAGCTTGTGGGAAGCAGCTGCATGGCACAGGGAGATCAGCTCTGTGCTTTGTGACCACCTAGATGGGTGGGATAGGGAGGGTGGGAGGGAGACGCAAGAGGGAGGGGATATGGGGATACATGTATGCATATGGCTGATCCACTTTGTTATACAGCAGAAACTACATTGTAAAGCAATTTATTCCAATAAAGATGTTATAAAAAATAAAATTAAAAACAATAAAGATATTAACACCACTTTTATAGATAAGTTAACTGAAGCTCAATGAAACAAACTGTACTTCCTTTAGACATATAATCAGATTTCCACAATACAATTCAGTAATTTTAATAGTTGAAAAGTAAAAATATTCTTTTACCTGAGAAAGACATTCACCACACCAGTATCTACGTAACATACGGATTAATAAAGTTCAGTGCACAAAATTAAATCTCTAAGAAGCATTAGCACAGAACTTTTTTACTATTTATTTTAGTATCTTTTAATTTTATTCTCTTTTTAGAAGAGCTGAGGAAGAAAAATCATCAGTGTAACTTTAAAGAACATGTAGTATAATTCAATATTCACATAGATATTCTCTTAAAGCCTCTTAGATAAACTCATCCACATAATAGAAATTAGAATACTTGACTGTAGAAAAATTATTTCATTTTTGTGACATATTATAATACAGTCTATCAAAGAAAACATCTTTTGTTCCTTAAAGGCATTTGCAGTTTTGATGCTTGCAACGAAATTTGGTATCTCAGTTGTGAAGCACAATTATTACTCCAACATTTTAGAAGACTGGCGCACGAGCTTGTTGCATATTCTACGGCCCAATGAAATCCAACAACCTAATGTTACTTGATTTTACATACGCTGACCTATTTAACAGTTTTGGTTATTAAAAGAAAAGAATAAAATTAAATAGTTATTTTTTTTAAAAAAACTAATCAGGTTAGTAAAACAGTGAAATAATCTTGTACCTATAAACCAAGAATAAAAGACTATTTTTGTGCTTAGTTTTCTTTATATAAAAATGCTACATAAATAGGACACATATACAACTTCACTATCAAACTACTTACTTCCTTTGAGTGATAAAATTATATTATTTCACAACTTGATATCGGTCACTCTTCACTGAGAATCGATTGTTATTATAATCAGGAAATCAGTAACCATTTTATTTTGGCTCTCAAGATTGCGTAATGAATATTTTTCACATTTTAAATTTTCCAGGAGTGTCCTATGCTTTATGTGTACATGTGTTTTGTCAGTGACCCTGTGCATTCCCCTGACACATCATCTAAAATATTATAAAAATCAATAATGCATTTTCTAGCTAAGGAATTTTAAAATTTCAAATGCATGTCATTAATTATTTATTATCAAATTCTTTTAGTTCTCTCTCTTTGGGAAAATACTAGATTTTTTTCCTTTTGTTATTCAGGGCATCTCCCATGTCCTCTCAGTTTCCAAGACTCAAACATTCAAGAAGCAATTGCATAGAATTTTAATTCCTAGTCTCACCAAGAAAAAAATTAAAGCATAATTGTATTTACTAACAACGTACACCTTTCACGTTTATGGATATAACAAACATAATCCTTTTTCTTACTATTGGGTTGGCCAATAAGTTTGTTCAGGTTTTTTGTAACATCTTACGGAAAAACCTGAAGGAACTTCTTGGCCAACCCAATATACGGCATTCATTCTACTTCATTCTCTTTTATTCTTTTCAAACTCTTAGTGGTTACCAAAGACATTGATTTCAAAGGCAACTAATAAGTTACAATCTGCACTTAATGAAATGGTAAGATAGGAACTCAATTATAAATGTATTTTTCCTAAAAGTCCTCAAAATAAGTAACAGTTCAGTTCAGAGAGCACAGTGTTGTTCTGGTGACTGAAGAGGTAGGACACACAGAAGTTTCTTATTTGCAAGCAGAACATGTTGCAGAAGAGGCACAGAGAAACCAAAGATGAAAGGAGAAAGGAAGAAATGAATCTAGAAGGGTAGCATCACTGAAATTGCCGGCCTCAGGAATCAAGCTGAGTAACAAGAGCAGTGAGGATTCTGTGATATTAAAAAGGCTGAAAGAATTAAAAGGGCTAAAAGTAATGATGAAGATCAAGAAGCAGGATCAGGAACAAAGAAGAAACAAAGCATTTCTATTGATAAATGATAACAAGGTCCAATGTAAAGATGTACTTGAGGCTACAGGTGAAAAAGTTAGAAGATCACCATCAGGAAAGTAAAAGGACAACCCACAGAACTGCAGAAAACATTCACAAACCATGTATCTGATAAGGAAATTGTATCTAGAATATATAAAGAATTCTCAAAACAAAAAGATAAAAGAACCAATTCAAAAATGAACAAAGGACTTGAACAGACATTTCTCCACAAAGATATACAAAGAGCCAACACCATTAGACATGAGGGAAATGCAAATCAAAATCACAATGAGACACTACTTCATAGCCCCTAGGACAAACCAGAACCAGAAGGACAGGTAATAACATTATGGTGAAAATGTGGGAAAAACTGGAATCCTCATATACTACAGGTGGGAATATACAATGGTACAGCTGCCTTGGAAAACACCCTGGCAATTCCTCAAAAGGTTAGAGTTACCATATGACCTAGCATTTCTACTGCCAGAAATACACCCAAGAGAAATAAAAGCATATGTCCACACAAAAACTTGTACATGGATGTTCATCGCATCATCATGCATAAATATCAAAAGTAGAAACCACCCAAAAGTCCAACTGACAAATGGATGAACAAAATGGTATATACATACAGTGGAATACTGCTTGACAATAAAAAGAAACTCATATATGCTATAATATGGATGAACTTCAAAAAAGTACCCTAAGTGAAAGAAATCAGTCACAAAGGACTGTATTTTACATGATCTATTTACATGTAATGTCCAGAATAGGCAAATCCATATAGACAAAAAGCAGATTAGTGTTTGCTTATGGCTTGGGGAGATGGAAGGCTTGGGGAGTGATGGCTAAAGAATGTGGGACTTCTTTTGGGGGCAGTGAAAATGTTCTAAAATTGATTGTGGTGATGAATACAGAACTCTGAATATACAACAAGCCAAATACTGCATACCAAAAAAAAGTGAATCATATGGTAGATGAATTATATCTCAATAAAGATGTTTTGAAAAAAAGACTGAACAGAAGGAATGGGAAGGAGAAGAGAAACCAAGTTAAAGCATTTCTGGCATATGGTAGAGGGGTAAACCTGGGCAAAGGCATGAATGTGGAAGCGAATGTAATTTTTAAGGAACACACAGACTATACCACAGTGTTTAATCCAAATGAAAAAACTGTGTTGACTTGTGTTAAAGAAACAGCTATTAAAGAAAAAAGGATAATACAGGAGAATTCTATCAAGTCAGAATTATGCTCAATAGATACAGAGGGAAAAGCCACTAGAATCATGGACAGGAGAAAACTGGATGCTATGCGTTAGTAACTATCAATAACAAGATAGCAAGAAGTAGGAAGGTAGGCTGGGGCAAAAGATTATGATGGAAGGTGAGGCAGAAACATTGAAGACAAGCGCTTAGCTTCGAGTCAACTGTAAAATAGAAGAATGTTTCTTCTTCCAAACATTATCAGAATATAAGTCTGAGAAGTCTAAAAACATACATAGCCTGCATAATCACTCCATTAATATAGTAAATGAGAACTAGTTGCAATGTAAAGCAAAGGATCACTGGTTAAACCAAACACATTAAACAAAGCTTAACACTGCTGAGGGTTGTCTACTGACCGCCCACAGATGTAAGATAATAAAATGCTAACAACTTTATACCTTAAATATATATTTCCTGGATCTTAAGACAGAAAATTTAGAGGACAATATAAGCAAGCACTGTACTAAGACTAAAATAAACAGAATAAGATTTGGGGGGGGGGGGCAAAAAAAGACATAAGAAAACTAGACACTTGGAAATCTAGCTTTTTAAAAATATTTTAGCTGATTCTTGTAATTCATCTATGATAAATTTTATAGCTGCTTCATTTGATAAAAATAAGATTCCTTGTCAAAGAGATGAATCTTCCTAACATTGTTCCACTTTCCTCCACTCCCTTAATCTCCAAAAAATTTGTTCTACTAATTTTAGATTTCTCAGTGTCAGAACATCAGGTTATTAATCACTTAATCTGTGATTACTTGTCTGTTCCACTTTTTAAGACCTATGCCAGCATTCTATTAGGAAAGAATATTTTCAGAGTAAGAAATTTTTTAAAAAATGTTTTTGCATAACACAGTCCATTTGATAAATTCAAAGAAGGAAATATGGAATTAGTTTGTCAGAATAAAAATTATAAACTAAGCACCATCAAAATTTAATATGAATTTTTAGGCTATCTAAGCCAGTTGACAAAAAACAAAAATTTTAAATAAAGGAAGATTAACACTGTGAGACAGTAAACCAAAAAAAAAAGACAAAGAAACAAAAACTCTGGAGAGAATATCACAGAAAACAGAAACCTGACAAACAAAAACATGAATTAGATAATTTCCAACAGTGATAAATGCTATTGCCAATGAAGGCTTCACTATAGGCATTATGGGTGAGGATCTGAAAGAAAAGCTTTTGTACAGTAACTCCACATAAAATAATGGCCATAACAATGGCAATAACATAATGCTTTAGCCTATTAGGGCTGCTATACCTAAATGCCACAGACTGAGTAGCATATAAACAAGAGAAATTTATTTCTCTCAATTCTGGAAGCTGAAAGTCCAAAATCAGGGTGCCAGCATGGTCAGGTTCTGGTGAGAACCTCCTCCTGCTGCAGACTACTAAATTCTCATTGGGTCCTCAGATGGCAGAAGGATCAACGGAGTTCTTCTGTGGCCTCTTTTAATAAGGACATTAATCTCATGTGTGAGGACTCCACCCTCGTGATCTAATCAACTCCCAAAGGCCCCCCCAGTTCCTAACACCATCACATTGGGCATTAGAATTTCAACATATGAATTTTGGCGGGACACATTCAGACCACAACACATAATTTAGTCCAATTAAATATACATCAATTTAAAACATTTTTTTAAATGAGATAAAATTCATATAACACAAAATTCACCCTTTTAAAGTGTACAATTAAGTAGAATTTAGCATATTCACAAGTGTGAAAACGTCACTACTAATTCGAGAACATTTTCATCAATCTGAAAGAAACTCATGCAGTCATTCCCCATTCCTCCTTTTCCCCAGACTCTGGCAAACACTAATCTACTTTCTGTATCTGTGTATTTGTATATGCTAAGCATTTCATAAAACTAGAATCAAAATATGAGACTTTTTGCATCTGGCTTCTTCTACTTAGCATAATGTTTTCAAGGTTCATCCACAGCATGTTATCAGTACCTCATTCCATTTTATGTCTGAATAATATTCCATCATAAAGATATAACACATTTTGTCTATCCATCCATCGGTTAAAAGACATTTGTGTTCTATCCACCTTTTGGCTATTGAGAATAATGCTATGTGAAATCCTTTATATGTGGACTCTAAAAAGTCAAATTCATAGAAGCAGAAGCCAGAATACTGTTTACCAGGGCCAGGAAGTGGGAGAAATGAGATATGTTGGTCAAAGGGTACAAAATTGCAGTTATGTAGGATAAGTTCTAGAAATCTAATGTACAGCATGATGATTTTACTTAATACTGTAACGTATACTGGAAATTTGTTAAGAGTAAATTTCAGGTGCTCTCACCACAGGAAAACAATGTAACTATGTGAGGAGATATATATGTTAGCTTGACCCTGGTAATAATTTCACCATGTATATCAAAACATTCTTAAATTGTTGCATACCTTAAATATATAAAATTATTATTAAAAAAATATACTTTTGGAACTTCCTTGGTGGTCCAGTGCTTCCAAAGCAGGGGGCATGGGTTTGATCCCTGGTTGGGGAACTAAGATCCCACAAGCCACGCGGCATGACCGAAAATTAAAATAATTTTTTAAATAAAAATAAATAAATAATACTTTTGCATGCAAAAAGGAAAAAATAATGTTATGAATTCATGTACAAGATGTTATGTAGATATATGTTTTCAATTCTTGGGTGTATTTATAGGAGTAAAATTGCTGGGTTATATAATAATTCTACATTTAACTTGTTCAAGAACTAACAAATTGTTTTCCAAGGCAGCATCAGTTATTTCTTAAGTTAATAATTCTAACACATATATATGGAATTTAAGAAGAAAAAAAAATGTCATGAAGAACCTAGGGGTAAGACAGGAATAAAGACACAGACCTACTGGAGAACGGACTTGAAGATATGGGGAGGGGGAAGGGTGAGCTGTGACAGGGCGAGACAGAGTCATGGACATATACACACTAACAAACGTAAGGTAGATAGCTAGTGGGAAGCAGCCGCATGGCACAGGGATATTGGCTCAGTGCTTTGTGACCGCCTGGAGGGGTGGGATAGGGAGGGTGAGAGGGAGGGAGACGCAAGAGGGAAGAGATATGGGAACATATGTATAACTGATTCATTTTGTTATAAAGCAGAAACTAACACACCATTGTAAAGCAATTATACCCCAATAAAGATGTTAAAAATAATAATAATAATAATAATTCAATAGGAATAGCCTCATCCACTAGACTGTAGACAACAGAAGCAAGAAGAACTACAATCCTGCAGCCTGTGGAACAAAAACCACATTCACAGAAAGACAGACAAGATGAACAGGCAGACGGCTAAGTACCAGGTGAAGGAACAACATAAAACCCCAGAAAAACAACTAAATGAAGGGGACATAGGCAAACTTCCAGAAAAAGAATTCAGAATAATGATACAGAAAGATGATCCAGGACCTCGGAAAAAGAATGGACGCAAAGATCGAGAAGATGCAAGAAATGTTTAACAAAGACCTAGAAGAATTAAAGAACAAACAAACAGAGATGAACAATACAATAACTGAAATGAAAACTATACTAGAAGGAATAAAAAGCAGAATAACTGGGCTTCCCTGGTGGCGCAGTGGTTGAGAGTCCGCCTGCCGATGCAGGGGACACTCGTTCGTGCCCTGGTCCGGGAGGATCCCACATGTCGCGGAGCGGCAGGGCCCATGGGCCATGGCCGCTGAGCCTGTGCGTCCAGAGCCTGTGCTCTGCAACAGGAGAGGCCACAGCAGTGAGAGGCCTGCGTACGGCAAAAAAAAAAACAGAATAACTGAGGCAGAAGAACGGATACGTGACCTGGAACAGAGAATGGTGGAATTCACTGCTGTGGAACAGAACAAAGAAACAAGAATAAAAAGAAATGAAGACAGCCTAAGAGACCTCTGGGACAAAATTAAATGCAACAACATTTGCATTATAGGGGTCCAGAAGGAGAAAAGAGAAAAAAGGACTGGACAAAATATCTGAAGACATTATAGTCGAAAAATTCCATAACGTGGGAAAGGAAACAGCCATCCAAGTCCAGGAAGAGCAGAGAGTCCCATACAGGATAAACCCAAGCAGAAACACGCCGAGACACATAGTAATCAAACTGGCAAAAATTAAAGACAAAGAAAAATTATTAAAAGCAGCAAGGGAAAAATGACAAATAACATAGAAGGGAGCTCCCATAAGGTTAACAACTGATTTCTCAGCAGAAACTCTACAAGCCAGAAGGGAGTGGCATGATATACTTAAAGTGATGAAGGGAAGAACCTAGAACCAAGATTACTCTACCTGGCAAGGATCTCATTCAGATTCCATGGAGAAATCAAAAGCTTTACAGACAAGCAAAAGCTAAGAGAATTCAGCACCAGCAAACCAGCTCTACAACAAATGCTTAAGGAATTTCTCTAACTGGGAAACACAGAGAAGAAAAGGACCTATTTAAAAAAAAAAAACCCAAAACAATTAAGAAAATGGTCATAGGAATATACATATCGATAATTACCTTAAACGTGAATGGATTAAACGCTCCAAACAAAAGACACAGGCTTGCTGAATGGATACAAATATAAGAGCCATAATATGCTGTCTACAAGAGACCCAATTCAGAACTAGGGACATATACACACTGAAAGTGAGGAGATGGAAAAAGATATTCCATGCAAATGGAAATCAAAAGAAAGTTGGAACGGGCTTCCCTGGTGGCACAGTGGTTGAGAGTCCACCTACCGATGCAGGGGACACGGGTTCATGCCCCGGTCCGGGAAGTTCCCACATGCCACGGAGCGGCTGGATCCCATGAGCCATGGCCGCTGATGCTGCACGTCCAGAGCCTGTGCTCCACAACGGGAGAGGTCACAGCAGTGAGAGGCCCACGTACCCGCCCCCCAAAAAAAAAGGAAGTTGGAAGAGCAATACTCATATCAGATAAAATAGACTTTAAAATAAAGAATGTGGGCTTCCCTGGTGGCCCAGTGGTTGGGAGTCCGCCTGCCGATGCAGAGGACGTGGGTTCATGCCCCGGTCCAGGAGGATCCCACGTGCCGCAGAGAGACGGGGCCCGTGGGCCAAGCCGCTGAGCCTGTGCATCCAGAGCCTGTGCTCCGCAACGGGAGAGGCCACAGCAGTGAGAGTCCCGAGTACCGCAAAAAAATAAATAAATAAATAAATAAATAAAATAAAGAATGTTACCAGAGACAAGGAAGGACACTACATAATGATCAAGGGATTGATCCAAGAGGAACATACAGCAATTATAAATATATAAGCACCCAACATAGGAGCACTTCAATACATAAGGCAACTGCTAACAGCTATAAAACAGGAAATCAACAGTAACTCAATAATAGTGGGGGACTTTAACACCTCAGTTACACCAATAGACAGATCATCCAAAATGAAAATAAATAAGGAAACAGAAGCTTAAAGTGGCACAATAGACCACATAGGTTTAATTAATATTTATAGGACATTCCATCTAAAAACAGCAGATTACACTTTCTTCTCAAGTGCGCACGGAACATTCTCCAGGATAGATCATATCTTGGCTCACAAATCAAGCCACAGTAAATTTAAGAAAACTGAAATCATATTAAGCATCTTTTCTGACCACAACGCTATGAGATTAGAAATGAATTACAGGGGAAAAAACGTAAAAAACACAAACACATGCAGGCTAAACAATACGTTACTAAATAACCAAGAGTTCACTGAAGAAATCAAAGAGGAAATCAAAAATTACCTAGGGACAATAACAATGTAAACACAATGACCCAAAACCTGTGGGATGCAGCAAAAGCTTTTCTAAGAGGGAAGTTTACAGCTATACAACCCTACCTCAAGAAACAAGAATAAATGGACAACCTGGAAGAAATGGACAAATTCTTAGAAAGGTATAATCTTCCAAGACTGAACCAGGAAGAAATAGAAAATACGAACAGACCAATCACAAGGAATGAAATTGAAACTGTGATTGAAAATCTCCCAACAAGCAAAAGTCCAGGACCAGATGGCTTCACAGGTGAATTCTATCAAACATTTAGAGAAGAGCTAACACCCATCCTTCTGAAACTCTTCCAAAAAATTGAGGAGGAAGGAACATTCCCAAACTCATTCTATGAGGTCACCATCACCATGAGACCAAAACCAGACAAAGATACTACTACAAAAAAAGAAAATTACAGATCAATATCACTGATGTAATATAGATGCAAAAATCCTCAACAAAATACTAGCAAACAGAATCCAACAACACATTAAAAGGATCATACACCATGATCAAGTGGGATTTATACCAGGGATGCAAGGATCCTTCAAAATACACAAATCAATCAATGTGATACACCATATTAACAAATTGAAGAATAAAAACCATATGATCATCTCAAGAGATGCAGAAAAAGCTTTTGACAATATTCAGCACCGATTTATGAAAAAACTCTCCAGAAAGTGGGCATACAAGGATCCTACCCCAACATAATAAAGGCCATATATGACAAACCCACAGCAAACATCATTCTCAATGGTGAAAAACTGAAAACATTTGCTCTAAGATCAGGAACAAGACAAGGATGTCCACTCTCGCCACTATTATTCAACATAGTTTTGGAAGTCCTAGCCACAGCAATCAGAGAAGAAAAAGAAATAAAACAAATACAAATTGGAAAAGAAGAAGTAAAACTGTCACTGTTTACAGATGACATGATACTGTACATAGAGAATCCTAAAAATACCACCAGAAAACTACGAGAGCTAATCAATGAATTTGGTAAAGTTGCAGGATACAAAATTAATGCACAGAAATCTCTTGTATTTCTATACACTAATGATGAAAAATCTGAAAGAGAAATTAAGGAAACACTCCCATTTACCATGGCAACAATAATAATTAAAATACCTAGGAATAAACCTACCTAGGGAGACAAAAGACCTGTATGCAGAAAAGTATAAGACACTGATGAAAGAAATTAAAGATGATACCAACAGATGGAGAGATATACCATGTTCTTGGATTGGAAGAATCAATACTGTGAACATGACTATACTACCTAAAGCAATCTACAGACTCAATGCAATCCCTATCAAATTACCAACGGCATTTTTTACAGAACTGGAATAAATCATCTTAAAATCTGTATGGAGACACAAAAGACCCCGAATACCCAAAGCAGTCTTGAGGGAAAAAAATGCAGCTGGTGGAATCACACTCCCTGACTTCAGACTGTACTATAAAGCTACAGTAATCAAGACAATATGGTACTGGCACAAAAACAGAAACACAGATTAATGGAACAAGATAGAAAGCCTAGATATAAACCCACACATCTATGGTCAACTAATCTATGACAAAGGAGGCAAGGATATACAATGGAGAAAAGACAGTCTCTTCAATAAGTGGTGCTGGGAAAACTGGACAGCTACATGTAAAAGAATGAAATTGGAACACTTCCTTACACACAAATAAACTCAAAATGGATTAGAGAGCTAAATGTAAGACTGGACACTATAAAACTCTTGGAAGAAAACATAGGAAGAACACTCTTTGACATAAATCACAGCAAGATCTTTTTTGATCCACCTCCTAGTGTAATGGAAATAAAAACAAAAATAAACAAATGGGACTTAATGAGACTTCAAAGCTTTTGCACAGCAAAGGAAACCATAAACAAGACAAAAAGACAACCCTCAGAATGGGAGAAAATATTTGCAAATGAATCAAAGGACAAAGGATTAATCTCCAAAATATATAAAGAGCTCATGCAGCTCAATATTAAAAAAACAAACAACCCAATCCAAAAATGGGTACAAGATCTAAATAGACATTTCTCCAAAGAAGACATACAGATGGCCAAGAAGCACATGCAAAGCTGCTCAACATCACTAATTATTAGAGAAATGCAAATCAAAACTACAATGAGGTGTCACCTCACACCAGTTAGAATGGGCATCATCAGAAAATCTACAAACAACAAATGCTGGAGAGGGTGTGGAGAAAAGGGAACCCTCTTGCACTGTTGGTGGGAATGTAAATTGATACAGCCACTATGGCGAACAGTATGGAGGTTCCTTAAAAAACTAAAAATAGAATTACCATATGAGCCAGCAATGCCATACTGGGCATATACCCAGAAAAAACCATAATTCAAAAAGACACATGCACCCCAATGTTCATTGCAGCACTATTTACAATAGCCAGGTCATGCAAGCAACCTAAATGCCCATCAACAGACAAATGGATAAAGAAGATGTGGTACATGTATAGAATGGAATATTACTCAGCCATATAAAGGAACGAAATTGGGTCATTTGTTGATACATAGATGGATCTAGATACTGTCATAAAGAGTGAAGTAAGTCAGAAAGAGAAAAAGAAGTATCGTATATTAACGCATATATGTGGAAACTAGAAAAATGGTACAGATGAACCGGTTTGCAGGGCAGAAGTTGAGACACAGATGTAGACAACACACGTATGGACACCAAGGGTGGAAAGCTGTGGGGGGGTGGGGGTGGGGATGTGATGAATTGGGCAATTGGGGTTGACATGTATACACTGATGTGTATAAAATGGATGACTAATAAGGACCTGCTGTATAAAAAAAATTAAATTAAATTAAAAAATTTAAAAAATAATAGTTCAATAGGAGTATACAAATTCCAAACAAGTGTAAAGAGGATATTAAGTAAGAAATAATAGCAATTTTTTAAAAAGTAGTGTAGCTATATCAGTATAAAAGGGAAGAAAACAGTAACATGATAGAAACAAAGACAAAAAGAAACTATAGTCACAAGTATAAATGGATTGAATTTACTAGCTAAAAGGCAAATTAGAAAACTTGATCTATAATATCTAGTTATACGTTATTTCCAGGACATATACCTAAAGATAAAAACACATAGGTTTTAAGTAAAGAATGCAAAAGGAATTACATCAAATTCCAACCAAACAAAAACTAATTGTAACTATGTTAATATAAGAAAAAATAGATGTGTCAAAAGGCTCTCTAAGGAATAGACTCACTACATTTAATAAAAGAATCAATTAAAAAAGAGAACATAAATATGTGTGACCTTAGGGGTATATGTTTATACACACATAAGATCTGCACACTATTTCAGGGTATTCACAGAATTCGAAGCCCTTTCATAAGCCCCAAGTTAAGAACTTCTAAACAAATGAAACATTTGTCCCATCATTTCTTTATAGAATCCTAAAAACCTGTTCCAAAACAACTGTACAATTTTACATTAGGCAATGGCTATATCAAATGAAAAGGCTCTAATTAAAATGAATTTTTTAAGAATTTATAAGATATTCCCCATAGTAAGGTCTAAACTTAAAACCTTAGAAAGCGTCATATAACAACAAAACCAGTTTTATTTTAATAAACAAATGAGGTATAAGATAAAAATAATGTTATCATTTTAAGCATGATTGCACTTAATAAAAATATATCCTTTTTGTGTCACTGCAAAAGTAACATTATTTTGAGCTGAAACAACTAAAAGAAGCAAGCCTTCTGCAATTTTTCTTGTTTATCTACAAAGTGAGTGACAAGATGAAGATAATAAACTGGCATCAAAGCAGATTTTTAATTTTCCATAGTTAATTCATTCATTCAGGGTGTAAGACTAATATTTTCCACATTAAAAAAATTAACTTGCTTATGAATTGCTAAAGTACTATAATTAAGAATTTTATTCCACTCTACCAGCATAATCAAACATATTGTATTTATACTTGACTTGGTTACCATTTCAACCATACAGACTGATCCCCTCAAAAGTTATCCAAGTAAGGCCAAAGGATGAATTGTACAAGGAGCTGGTGAAAAATAATCTCTTGCAACTACAAAATATATCCACAAGTTGGTGGCAGAGAACAAAACTGAATGGCTTAACTCATATCTTGGATTTTACACAGGAGCTATAAAAATCTGCTTTCATAGAAATACACTACAATTTAAGTTGATCATACTATACACATGAATTTGAATGATAAAATATTAGTCACCTCTAATAAAAGTTTTCCATACACTTGTCAAGAAGAGTGTGTTCTTACCTATAGTTTGGAAAACTTCATTCATCAAAGCTTCATTCACTGCTGAAGAGCTGACATTTCCAATATGAGACCAACTTTGATAAATTGCTTGCAGCAGAAGTGTCTGTGCTCTTGTAGCTTGAACTGTGAGATTTGGAAGTTCAAATATACCTTCAGTTATAGCAATCTGAGATCTTTTGGTCCTGCATAAGAAAATACAAAGCATAACAAACAATATATTAAATAACATTTATAAACAACACCATATAAAGTAAATTAGGATGCAAGGGAAGAAAAGGTATACACAGAAATTATTTTAATTAGAATTAAATCAAAGAGATACACAATTCTACTAACTTTAAATGTTTCACTATTTCAGAACCTCTAACAATAATAAAAAATAAAAATACAAACTAAAATAATGTCCACACACATTCATACACATATATTCAGCTCAAGCATTATACTTTTTAAATCAAGTCAATCATCAAAAATAACAGTGAAAATAATACTAATTAACACTTAAAATAGGATTTACTAACAGATCTGCCTTATTCCCTTTTTTAAATTTTTTTATACACTTTTGAAAGGTTAAATTCCAGTTACAATTATTACAAAATATTGGCTATATTCCCCATGCTGTACAATACATCCTTGAACTTATTTTACATCCAATAGTTTGTACCTCCCCCTCTCCCCACTGGTGACCACTACTTTGTTCTCTATATCTGTGAGTCTGCTTCTTTTCTGTTATATTCACTAGTTTGTTGTATTTTTTAGATTCCACATATAAATGATATCATACAGTATTTGTCTTTGTCTGACTTACTTCACTTAGCATAATGTCCTCCAAGTTGATCCATGTTGCTGCAAATGGCAAAATTTCATTCTTTTTTACAGCTGAGTAGTATTCCAGTGTGTGTGTGTGTGTGTGTGTGTGTGTGTGTGTGTGTGTGTGTGTACACACATTTTCTTTATCCATTCCTCTGTAGATGGACACTTACATTGTTTCCATATCTTGGTGACTGTAAATAATGCTGCTTATGAACACTGGGGTGCACATATCTTTTCATATTAGTGTTTTTATTTTTTTGGATATATACCCAGGAGTGGAACTGCTGGGTCATATGGTAGTTCTAGTTTTAGCCTTTTGAGAAATCTCCACACTGTTTCCCACAGTGGCTGCACCAATTTACATTTACAAAAACAAGTCTCAATAAAATTAAAAGGACTGAAATCAGAGTATATGTGCTGATCACAATGGAATTAAACTGTAAACTAATAAAAGAAAGGTATCTGCAAAATCCTCAAATATTTAGAAATTAAAAACATAAAATACAGTTAAGAACATAGTAGATAAAATTCAGAAAGTCACATAAGATAAAACTTTTGAAAAAGTATAAAATGATTTTAGAAAAGGACACTGATATGGATGACAGAAAATAATCAGTGTTCCTGGAGAAAAGAGCAGATAAAGAAAAAAATTCTATGGACATTCATTCCAATAAATGTAACATGGAGGAACCAGTTCTTCTCCAGAACTTCCCTTGTTTTATACTATCCTCCCACCTGTCCACTACAGACTAGTAAAAACAATCAGCGTATGTGCACTATTTAACCGTAAGAAGAATATAAAGGAATTTCAAGCAATAGTCCTATACAGTTGAGATACGGACAGAGTCTCATGTCAATTGGTTACCTTTGTATTTTCCAGGTATACTTTTAATTTCAGTCATCTTTCAAGTCAATGGGCTCCTTTTCTAGCCATTGCTACTGCAGCTGAGAACCACCTTGCTAATAAACCTAATATCCTTCAAAGTTAAGACTGGATTTTTACTTTGCAGTTCCTAGGTCTATAAAAAAAATGAGCTATAATGTTGCTGGGACTTTGTTTAGTTCTCAGATTAGGCCTAGCTGGTCTTCAAGCTTCATTTTAAAGCTGTTCTCTAGAAAATCTATAAAATCAGCATATATTTATTAATTGCCTATTCTGTAGCAGTCATGCACTAGCTACCTAGGAAGTATCTTAGCCGTTTTAAAACATCAATGAACAAAACAGAAAATTAAAATCCCAGTGTCCTCATAGTTTATATTCTAATGGGGACAGGAAACAAATTAAAAAGTTGATCAATATAAGTAATCAAATGATATAAGGAAGTTAGAAGAGAAATGCTCTTGGAAACAGAAAAAGAGAATGGAAAAACAGAGCATGGAATAGGAACTACTGAAGAGGGAGCAATTTCATATATGGTGGGTAGGTCATATTAAAAGGACAGGTTTAATTCCAAGCAAGACATGAGCAGACTTGAAGGAGGTAAGTGACAGTTGTGTGGGTATCTCTGGAGAGTGATTCAGGCAGATGAACAGTCTGTGAAAAGGTCCTGAGGTAGGTCTGAACCTGGCAAGTCCAAGCAATGGCAAGGAAGGCAGTGTGGTTGCAGCAGTTTGATAATAACCTAATTCACTAATTAAGTTGGTTTTCCATGGTTTTTATCCATAAGAATTATCTGAATAGGCTTTACACAGCCATTCATCTGAGACTGCATCGAAGTCTGACTCCATAGGGTTCACTTTCCTGGAATTTACTTTTATTTTTAAATCTCTTCAACCTCATTTTCAAAGTTTTTCATTTAAGGTACTAGAAGTAGGACATGAAATTTTTAAAATATCAATTCCAATTCTGGCGAAATCACTTATTTGTTTCATGTTTTTAGGGAAAAGATATATATAACTTCTCTGAGCTTCACTTCCCTCTTTAAAAGGCAAGTGTAATTATCCCTGCCCAATCTACCACAGATGACTATAGTGAAAATCAATTACATCTAATATTTAAAGCTTAACAGATACAAGGTTCTTTGCTAGGAACTGAAGATACAGGCACTATCTTTACACTCAAAGAATTCAGAATCTAGTTGTGAGACAAGTAAACCAGTAATTATAATTTAACATAATGAGTGCTATAACAATGTTATGTACAGGTTCCTGTGAGATACACTGAAATGGTTGAGGAAAAAATGCAGGTGTTATATTTAGAAATGACCCATAAACATGACTCTTAAGCCTCACCAGTAAAAAGGGAAATTCAAACTAAAACAATGTATGACTCTTTTAACCTCTCAGATTAGCAAAACCTCTCAGACTCTAACTCATCTTCTAGGAATCTATCTGAAAAGAATTTTCACACGAGCCTGCAAGAATACTTACACAAAGACAGTGTTTGCAGCATTATTTAAAATAGCCTAAACCTGAGAAAATCTCATCATTGAATAAATTCTGACACATTGACTTGATGCAAAACTATTCAGATATTAAAAAGAATGAAGTTAGATGAACCTACTGATATGAAAGGATATGCTGAAATATGGTAAAAATGTATGTAGTTGCATTATAATATGGTTCCATGTAATGGCAGGAAGTGGTGGGTTACCCACACATAAAAGTATGTCTGCATGTGTTTGTATGTTGAGATAAAAAATTCTGGATAGAATTATTGATAATATTCATTGCTGGAAGATGATAACAGAGGATGACTTTACGTGATCTTTTCCCTTTTTTCCCTATATAAATGTCTCTATTGTTTTGCTTGGTCCTTTGAGAAATATATATCATTATTTTTTCAAAAGAATTTAAGAGGGGGCTTCCCTGGTGGCGCAGTGGTTGAGAAACTGCCTGCTAATGCAGGGGACACGGGTTCAAGCCCTGGTCTGGGAGGATCCCACATGCCGCGGAGCAACTAGGCCCGTGAGCCCCAACTACTGAGCCTGCGCGTCTGGAGCCTGTGCTCCGCAACAAAAGAGGCCGCGATAGTGAGAGGCCCGCGCACCGCAATGAAGAGTGGCCCCCGATGGCCACAACTAGAGAAAGCCCTCACACAGAAACGAAGACCCAACACGGCAAAAATAAATTAATTAATTAAAAGCCTGAAAAAATTCAAAAAAAAAGAATTTAAGAAACTGCAATACTTCAAGAATGGACTATAGAAATCACAAACTATGTCAAAATGAATTAATTTCATAAAACATTTTTAAAATGTTTTAAAAATGAGCATTATCAATGTAACAAACTACCTCCACTCCCTGCTCCGACACTGAATTATCAAATGATTTCTTACCTTCTCATAGACATAAACTTCACCTTTAAGTCAAAGAAAGACAAATATCATGATATCATTTACATATGGAATCTAAAAAAATGATACAAATGAACTTATCTACAAGACAGAAATAGACTCACAGAGATAGAAAACAAACTTATGGTTCCCAAAGGGGAAAGGGGGGGATAAATTAGGAATTTAGGATTAACAGATACACACTACTATATATAAAATAAACAACAAGGACCTATTGTATAGCACAGGGAACTATATTCAACATCTTGTAATAACCTATAATGGAAAAGAATTTGAAAAAGAATATATATATATATATATATACATACACACACACACATATTATACAACTGAATCACTATGCTGAACCACTGTAAATCAACTATACTTCAATTTAAAACATTTTTAAATTAAAAAAAGAAATAAACTTCACTTAAAACCTCCAAAAGAGGAATTGTATCAACGAAGACAGTTGAGTAACGTATACCGAAAGTCTGTCCCTCCATAAAAGCAACACAAAAGCTGGCAAAAACTGTCAAAAATCAACTTTCTCAGAACTCTAGAAACTAACCAAAAGCCTGCAACAAACACGGGAACACGTAATAAAAATAAAGTAAAATTCTAAAAAAATTTTTAAACAGCTCAATCTCAGTAGGAACAGTGAACTCTGTGGTATTTTTATTTACCCATGTTACATCCCCTGGCCCCCAGGCTCAGCAGTAGTACCAAATAGCCCTTATCCCCAGTACGACCTGTACTTCTTGATAAACTGTTACTTGACGTCTCTGTATTCCTAAAAGATATAAATATTTGTAGGATCTCAACGTCAAGTCAGTGGAAGAGCTCTGGTACTTCTTGGTCTCATATGCATGGCTGAAAAATTAACAGCCATGACTGCCAGATTTATTAACAAATAATAAATTTATGAACTTAAAAAAAGAAATTGTGGTTGTTCGTTCTGACCTGTCTGGTGGCTACCTGGAGGACCAACTCAAAGAACCTGCTTTCTCTCTCTTAATTCAGAACTCTCCCAATACTAAAACAACTACCCAGGAGCATTTGTAGAAAACATTTACAGGCAAATGTACTGCAATAGTCCTTGCTGCCTGGAATAATAGATAGACAAGACAAGGGGGAAAAAAGAGACTAACCAAAATCTTAGAAAGGCTGGGAAATTATGCTTTCAGGAATAAAAACACTGAAAAGCTCAGACACCTTCCTGGGAATACGGAAGGCCACACACATGCTAAGCACTGTGCACTTGCAGAGAAAAGACAAGAGAAAGGCCTTAAGCTCTCACTTCTGGCTGACTTTCAGGGTATGCACAACAAGAAAAGGTGGCAGAGTTGAAAACTGCCTGGTTGAGCTTTGAAGACATTCCTTAGAAGAAGCCATGGAGGCCACATGGCAGTGGGATGAAATATTCAAAGTTCTGAAAGAAAGAACTGTCAATTAATAATTGTAATTCCAGGGCTTCCCCGGTGGCACAGTGGTTAAGAATCCACCTGCCAATGCAGGAGACACAGGTTCGAGCCCTGGTCCGGGAAGATCCCACATTCCGTGCAGCAACTAAGCCCATGCGTCACAACTACTGAGCCTGCGCTCCAGAGCCCACGAACCACAACTACTGAAGCCCATGTGCCACAACTACTGAAGCCCGTGCACCTAGAGCCCGTGCTCTGCAGCAAGAAAAGCCACCACAACGAGAAGCCGGTGCACTGCAACGAAGTGTAGCCCCAGCTCGCCACAGCTAGAGAAAGGCCACGCACAGCAACAAAGACCCAATGCAGCCAAACATAAATAAATAAATTTATTTATTTTAAAAATAATAATTATTATAATTCCGACTTAACTATTCTTCAAAAATAAAGTAGAAATCTCCCAAGAAAGTCCAGGATCAAAAGGCTTCACTTGTGAATTCTACCAACATTTAAAGAAGAAAAAAATACCAATACTCTTCAACTTTTTGCAAAAAAGAACAGAAGGGAATCCTTCCCAATTTCTTCTATAACATCAGTATTACCCTGGTACCAAAGCCAGACAAAAACAACACAAGAAAACTACACATCGATATCCCTTGTGAACATAAATGCAAAATCCTCAGTAAAACACCAGTAAATGAAATTTGGAAGAAGATTAAAAGCATTATACACCATGACAACTGAAATTTATCCCAGAAATAAAAGAATGGCTCAAGAACTCAATGCAATACATCATATTTATAGAAAGAAGAGGGGAGAAAACATGTCCATATCAACTGACACAGAAAAAGTACTTGACAAAATCCAATACTCTTTCATAATATAAAACACTCAACACACTAAAGAGAACTTCCTCAATATGATATAGGACATTTATGAAAAACACACAACTAACATCATACTTAGTGGTGAAAGGCTGAAAGCTTTCTCTCCAAGATCAGGAAGAAGTTAAGTATTTTTCTCTTGCCATTCTATTCAACATTGCAGTAAAGGTTCCAGCCACGAAACCAGGCAAAAAAAATTTTTAAGGCATTCAGATTGTAGAAAAAGACGTAAAACTATCACTACTCACAGATGACATGATCTCATACCTTGAAAACTATAAACACACACACACACACACCAATGAATGGAGCTAAAAACAAGTTCAACTAAGTTCCAAGATACAAGGTAACTACATGGAAATCAGTTTTATACCCATATACACTTAAAATGAACAATCTGACAAGGAAATTAAGAAAACTATTCCATCTATAATAGCAACAAAAAGAATAAAATACTTAGGAATAAGTATTTCACCAAAGAAGTGTAAGGCTTTTACATTGAAAACTACAAAGCACTGTTGAAGGAAATTAAAGAAGGGATTAAATAAATGGAAAGACATCCCATGTTTATTGGCTGGAAAATTTAATACTGTTAAGATGACAGTACTCTCCAAATTCAGCTATAGGTTCAATACAATCCCTATCAAAATCCCATCTATTTTGAATAAATGATTAAACTAATTCTAAACTAATTAAATTCATATGGATTTACAAGGAATCTTGAATAGTCAAAACAATCCTGAAAAAGAAAAACAAAGTTGGAAGACTCATGCTTCCCAATTTCAAAACTTACTACAAAGGTACAGCAATCAAATACACATGTAAATATAAATCAGTGCACTAGAGCTGAGAGTCTAGAAATAAACCCATACATCTATGATCAATGGACTTCTGACAAATGGTCAAGGCCAATAAGTGGGGAATGAACAGTCTTTTTAACAAATGGTTTTAGAACAACTGCATATTGAAAGACAAAAGAATGAACTTAGACCCCTACCTCACACCATATACCAAAATTAACTCAAAATTGTTCAAAAAGCTAAAACCATAAAATCTTAGAAGGAAACATAAGTGTAGTCTTCACAATCTTGGATTAAAGAACAATTTCTTAAATATGGTACCAAAAACAAAAGCAACAAAAGGAAAAACAGATAAATGGGACTTCATCAAAATTTAAAACTTTTGTGTATCAAAGGAAACTATCCAGAAAGTGAAAACACAACACACAAAATGACAAAAAATATCTGCAAATCATATATCTACGAAGGGTCTAGTGCCTAGAATATGCAAAGAATTCCCACAACTCAACAGCAAAAAGATATACAGCCCAATTTAAAAATGCACATAAACAGTCATTTCTCCAAAGAAGTTACACAAACGGCCAATAAGCACTTAAAAGAATGCTCAACATCATTAGGGAAATGAAAAGCAATACCACAAAGAGATACCACTTCACACCCACTAAGATAGACATAATAGGAGAAGAAAGAGAAAAAAAAAAGCAGAAAATAATGAGTCTTGGCAAGGATGGGGAGAAATTGGAACCTTCATACATTGGAGGTAGATGTATACAACAGTACAACCACTGTGTGTAACAATTTGGCAGTTTATCAAAAAGGTAAATATAGCAATTATATTCTTAGGTATATACCCAAGAGAACTGAAAATGTTGTTCATACTGGAGCTCATATATGCATGTTCAAAGCAGCATTATTTTTATTAGCCAAAAAGTAGAAACAACCCAAACTTGCAACTGATAAATGGATAAACAGAATGTCGTATATCACTATAAAGTAGTTATTATTTGGCCATAAAAAGTAATGAAGTACTGATACATGCCACAACATGGAGAAACCTTGAAAACACGCTAAGTAAAAGAAGCTAGACAGAAAATGCCACATATTGTATGTGGCATTCTCCATCCAGAATCACGGATAGAGTCAGGGTTTTCTTTCTGGAGTTTTGAAAATACTCTGGAGTTAGATGGTGATGATGACTGCACAACAATGTGAATATACTAAAAACCAACGAATCGTACAGTTTAAAATAATTATAATAGTAAATTTATGCTATTTTATCTCAATTAAAATTTAAAACCTCCCTGAAGTATTCAGAACTCTGTTCCTAGGAACACTGGTCCAAGCAACTAACGACTGCCCTTTCTTACTCGAAAATAACAAAATAAAAACAAAACCCTGGGATCACCTGTCTCTCTTAATTAGCATGCCTCATAATTTAAATATACAGTTACACATTAACACATCTACCACCCTGTCCATACAGCTCTCAAATATTTAATAGCAATATGTGGCTCTACCTAGATTTACCGTTCAATCCACAAGCCTGGTCACATTTTGCCACAAAATCAAAGGATTATAATAAATAGACAAGGAAATAAATATGCACTGAAGGGACTTCCCTGGCGGTCCAGTGGTTAAGACTCCACGCTTCCACTCAGGGGGCGTGGGTTTGATCCCTGGTCGGGGAACTAAGATCCTACATGCTATGCAGTGGGGCCAAAAATCTTTTTTTAAATCTTTGTAAATAAATTTTTTAAATGCACTGAATAGAAGATTCCTTAAACCAAGCAGGTAAGATAATAGAGATCAAATGAGGCAGGAGAAAAAACAATAGAATCTAATTCATAAATTTATATTTCATTATCATTACTGGTTCCTTTTGCTTTTCTAACATTGTGGCCATTCTTTACGTCACTTTCTTGTCTCTTATTACAGGTTTAAAAATTGAGTGGTGGTTCTCTTTCTACTATGTTCTCAAATTTCTGTTCAAAATTCTTGACCAAAACAAAAACAAAAGCACAACAGTTTACCAGTAGTGATACTAAGTAAACAGAACAGACATTGGAAACCTACAATATAAAAATGTATAATTAATCTAGCCACTTTATCTTTAGCCAGATATTCCTTGGTGTTTAGGAAGTCCTATGGTGTAGCAAGAGCCATGTTCTTGTAACTACAGCAATAATTACTTATAAGGCAAAATTACAGTCAGGATTCTTTTCACAAGTGGGTCTTTACTTATTTCATAAAAACTTCAGCTACTGTATATGGTACTCTTTCAAGCCATCAAATGTCACATAAAATGATTCCCAAATGGATAACACAGACTTGAATAAAAATTTAAATATATGCAAATTCAAAAAGATTAATTTATTCTACATTTTAATACTGCCCAAGAGTAGGGGACAGTTCTCTCCTTCAGGTTCAATTTAATTTAACATCAAAGGAAATAACTCACTTTACAAAAGCCAGAATTCAACAATAAACAAGTAAATTATAGCATACACGTATGGCATGTTTTTGTGGTTTATTTTCCAGCTATGACTGCAAATAAAAGTACATTTTATTATACTTCTGTTTAATATTCCAGTAGCATTTGAACTAAAATAAACCATTTATAAATGATTTGGCAATAGATGGTAGATTATAGAATGTACCTGCTAGTATAACAATATCAATGAAGAGGGGTTTTTTCCTCTTTTGTTTTTGTCAATGCTGAGATATTTCCAACAGGTTAAATAGTATAGAAAATAATAAACACCTATGTATCCATTTCATCAAACCATACCATCATACTGTATTTGCCTCAGAAATTTTTAATCAATAGCTTTTACAACTTTAAGCTATTTGGGGGGCTCATTAAAAAGTCAATGAAAATAAACAATAAAAGTAAAATTTTCCTTGTGATTTATACCACTACAAATTTATTTAAACTCGGCTTAAAATAAAACAGCTCAATAAAATTCATACTAAAATTATCTAACAACTTCTGGACTTACCTCATGTTTTTGAAATATCACTAAACCTACATTTTAACAGTTAAGTTGGTGAAAATAAAATAATTTATTTAACAAATGCCTATTTCATATATCCAGAAATCCTAGTCTGAACATATGTTCATATTACAGAATAGGTTTAAAAAACTATCAATTCAAACATTACTCTCTAGGGAAAAATAAATCCTAATGTAACTAGCAGGATAAACAACTCATTAAAACTCAACTTGGACAAACTCCAGGATAAATTTAAGGAAATAGAAACAAGTAGGTCTTGATTGTGTAGTAACGAAGACTGAAAATGAATATGCCCTAATTAACAAACACTTTAAAAGATTCTGTCTGTTCCATTTGCTGACAAATTACAATACGGAGCTGACAAAAGCTTTGGGCCAATCTGGCACTGCTATAAAAAAAATTCTTCTTTTGAAATTTTAAATAAAAAACATGGAAGTCATTCTTATTCCTCAATGCAAAGGAATTAACTTAAACAATCCATTCACACTCACAGCAGTACTATAAAATTTTTGCCATACATACACTTCAGGAACAACCATCCATTCTTTTAAAATCAACACACCTCACAGCAACTGAAGGAATATCCTCAGCAACAGCTGGATCTAAAGATTTATACAGAGTCCCCAAATGCAAGGTCTGAATGTACAAATTGGTTCCAAAAATGTATTTTTGTTATTACTCATATCCTGTACAGTAAAATAAGATTAGATCACTTTTTCCAAAATAAAATGAGTACAAAACTCACTTACTCAACTGAGAAATGAAAGCAGTTTAAAAAACTAAGAAATGTGTATTTAGTTCTGCACACAACGACTCTTCAACTTATGCAATATATCAATACTCGTGGAAGGGGAAAAAAATTTTTGACCTAAATCGTAGGTAAAATGAAAGGTTAAAGCTCCTCTTTCCTCCTCCTGATCCCACTCCACTCCCCACAGATAACCACTTTTTATGAATTCAGCATACATACCTACAGACCTCTATTGATTTTATGTATTCATAGATACACTTATAATTTTAATGGAGATATATATATATATATATATTTAAAAGTCTACAGCCTGTTTTTTTGTTGTTTTTTTTTTAGCGGTACGCGGGCCTCCCACTGCTGTGGCCTCTCCCGTTGCGGAGCACAGGCTCCGGACGCGCAGGCTCAGCGGCCATGGCTCAGGGGCCCAGCCGCTCCGCGGCATGTGGGATCTTCCCGGACCGGGGCACGAACCCGTGTCCTCTGCATCGGCAGGCAGACTCTCAACCACTGCGCCACCAGGGAACCCCTACAGCCTGCTTTTTATGACTAAGCAATATGTCCTAGTGATCAAGATCTTTGTACATCAGTACATATTCTTCCACGTTGGTCTCTTTAATGCATGCTTCACATTTTGCTGTCTGAATCAAGATTTACATTCATAGGCAGTGTATCAGTGTATTGCTTTCTCAACATCCCTACAAATATTAACTGTTATATTTATTTAATTAAAATAATTTTAGCATTTGCAAATAGCTGTAAAATACAAATTATATCCTGCTGTGTTGAGACTTGAAAATATTTTATCATTTTTCAAATTTCTGAAGTAAATATTTGAACTTAAATATTAGATAACAAATGGACAGAAAAAATGAGAAGTAAAATTTGTCTATCACTAAAATAAAAATATAATGAATGCCTTGATTATTATAATATATAAAGTTCAAAATCTTACAATGAACTACAGGTGGTAGCAAACAAACTAAATACAAAAGGAGGAAAATGTTATCTCTTCATTAATCTCATCATCTCCCAGACAAGTTATTCAATATAGACAGTTCGTCTACTTAAGTAAAAATGTTTACTCAGGGAAAGAGAGAAAGAGGAAGTGTGTTCATGCAATATATCTTATATATGTAATTAAAAACATTCAAATATTATCTTGAGAATTCTGATTAGGGAAATCACTAAAATTTTAGTTCAATTTCAGTAATTAATTAAAGTCATTGGCTTTTGCTTTGGCCAAGGGCACATTTTACATATATTATGTATGTAAGAAGAAGAAAAACTTGGTTATCAAAAGAGCATACAATCTAAAATCTAATCAATCAGACCACCAAAAAGCACAAAGATGGCTGAAAAAATTACCAAGTGCATGTCAATAAGTATTTAGTTGTGCTTTCCATAGTTTCAAGGTTTTGAAGATAAATGTCCTCCACAGAAAAAGAGATGGTCCTTACTGAACTTAATGTAAAAAGAATGGAAAAAGCTATTAAATAATCACAAAAAACAGTGGAAAAATCACCTCTATGAAAACTACAGTGAAAAATAGGAAAAATATCCCATTAAAGAAAATATTAGGGGGGCTTTCCTGGTGGCATAGTGGTTAAGAATCCGTCTGCCAATGCAGGGGACATGGGTTCGAGCCCTGGTCCAGGAAGTTCCCACATGACACAGAGCAACTAAGCCCGTGCGCCACAACTACTGAGCCTGCCCTCTAGAGCCTACGAGCCACAACTACTGAGCCCACGTGCCACAAATATTGAAGCCTGCATGCCTAGAGCCCGGGCTCTGCAACAAGAGAAGCCACCCACAATGAGAAGCCCATGCACTGCAACCAAGAGTAGGCCCCGCTCGCCGCACTAGAGAGAGCCCACACGCAGCAACGAAGACACAACACAGCCAAAAATAAAAATAAATAAAATAAATTTTTTTAAAAAAGAAGAATATATTAGTAAGATGTGATCTAGTCAGAGAAAATATCAATTGGACCAATATCTGAGGAGTAAGTAAAAATTATTTAGGCTATTGATTACTGAGACAATATGGTGAAAGACTTGGCTGAAAAAGAAACAATGAAAAAGGCAAGGAGGTGGGAGGGGATAGAGAGGAAGATACTCAGATGAATCTAGACAGCCAAGAAGGGGCTAGACCATGGAGGACATCACTGAAAGTTTTAAAGATCTTAATCTTTACCACAAAAGCTATGAGAAGCAAAGTATTTTAGGCAGGAGAAGGACATAATTAGGGAAAGCAAAGACCATATCTTACTCATAATGGGACTCCAAGGCCTATGACACAACAATTCTCACATGTTACCAAAAAATTATTTTTAAAACAAACAAACGACTAATTAACAAGTTGAAAGTTAAAAAGTGCTAAGTATTAACAAATTCAT
Source organism: Delphinapterus leucas (assembly GCF_059928025.1). Taxonomy (NCBI): domain Eukaryota; kingdom Metazoa; phylum Chordata; class Mammalia; order Artiodactyla; family Monodontidae; genus Delphinapterus; species Delphinapterus leucas. The sequence goes on from NC_143145.1 coordinate 38,297,387, forward strand.
CTAGGAAACTGGAAATATTTTTTAAAGTTATAAATCATAATAAAGAATAAAATCAAACCTATTATCAAGAACTTGCTAATAGCTACCAACATGCTATTAATGGCTCCAACACCAACACTAAACTAGACCTCTGGAACAACTGAAACAAGTGATTTCATCTTTCTCGATCCACAGTATCACCTTCCCTAATCCTCCATTTCCATATCTATAAAAGAGATAATAATACCTGACTTGTTTATTCCAAAGGTTGGTTGTGAGATTCAAATAAATCACTGTATGTAGAGGAATAAGTACAAAATGCTACACAAGAGTATTACAATGTTGTTCTTGGAGATTTTCTTCTTCTACTAACTATGCACTGTATGATCTTTTGAGCACAGGGACCTCCAATGATTATTTGTTCCTATATTTCAAGTTAGTATATTAAAAGAGATTAAATCATCAAACACAGGAAAGAAATTCAGAGGCAATTATTAAAAACAAAAACAACACTTAGACTAAATTTAGTGATTTCTAACCAAGAGATTTCTCTTTTAATAAATACACTGTATACTAACAACTTAGAATTCTTTTGAATATACTCAAGTTTCAGTCCCAAAAAAATAATGAAACACAGATGTATTTAAAAGATATTGTCACTAATATAAGATGTTGTCATATTATATACTGACATCGAGACAGTACAAAATGTCTCCCACTGTTGTACATAGGTAAAACCAAATACTGAGAAAAGGCTACTATTAATATTCTTCTTCTCATAGAAAGAGATGTAAGTCTTATAGTCATATTCTACAGTGCCGAAATTTAAATTTAAAGGCAATAATCTAAGAAGGAATTATAAATGTTCATTTGGCTACCACTAAACAACTTTACTAAGTTTAAAACTTTTAACAAGGGAAATAGATGGATAATTACCTATACAACTTTATACCCAACTGATCATAAAATTGCATGTTGAAAATACCAAATTTTCCAAAAGCAAAATCGAAGGAAACCTGTTCTCATTGGACCAACACTTTCCAGTTGTTAACATATGTTGCATGCTCTTTGTGCCCTTGCTAAAAGAATCAAAGGGAAAAATCTAACTAGTACAAAGATAAGTGCTATTTACTTGTAGCTGTGTTCTTCATGTCTTTTTTTTTTTTCTTAAATCTCTGAATGTAATTTCAACACTGTGTAGCAGGGAGCAATCCTTGTGAAATAACTTAGGCAAGAGTATTAGTAAACAATCGTCAGTTTAGCAGACAAGGTACACACAAGATTGTCTTAAAGGCCCAATCCTACTTCCCAACAAACTCCCCAGACTAGAGGCAGATTTGGGGCTCCTGGGCACTGGCCCAGATCAACTGCTGGCACTTGACCGTGGAGGTGAGGGCCCTTCCCCCTGGCTCCCTCTCGGCAATGTCCCCACATTCCTTTCTATGCCAATCAAACCCTTGCATTCTTCCTTAAGACCAGAAAACAGAAACCCTTTGTCCTTAAGCTGAACAAACATTTTGATAGGAAGCCCTTAATTATTCATAAAGTCTTGGTATTTAGCCTTGCACGGACCTAGACATTAGAAGACCACCAGTGCCCTCTACTCACGCAGAAAATAAGACCTAGATGAGTCTCACAGAAAAACGACAGGCTCTCCACTCAGAAACCTTAGTTCGAATTTTTAAAGCTAGGAATTCATAGTTTAGCTCTTGGCGTCTCCATAACCTTGCATGTTTAGCGCTGGTTTGTTCACAGCTTGTTGGCAGGTGTCGCTTTTCTGCATTAAAAATGTTGCTCATCAAGTCATTTACCATTTTAAAGGAAAGCGTAGAAGAACCTTCTGGTACTGCCATCAGAAACTCTCTGTTGAAGTTGCTCTTGGTTGAAATATTTTTTTAAAACCTGTGACCTCCCACAGTCGACTCTCTCCTCATAGGCGACTCCTCCCTCAGCTCCTGGCTTCTACCGCAAAAAGACGCTCTACTGAGTTGACGTCCACCATCCATTTAGGCCTCGCATGTGGGGTTCCTTTTAGGAGGACTCAGCTCTAGCTCAGTTCTGCAGGGGCCATGACTGACTCTTGAAAAACAAGCACCTCTGGTCGCCCGTGGTAGATGAGTGACTCATTCCTACTGCAGACTTCTGCAGACTTCATGTTTCTCTTTTTAAACGAGCAGCTCCAGTCAGACTTTGACTTTTAGAAGTTGTTTACATATGAGACATACATAGTTGTTGTGGCCACCCAACTTCAAGGGACACATGTCAAGCTCTCCAAGGGTTTTTTTGTTTGTTTTGTTTTTAAGAAATTTTTATGGCAGCCGCGGCAAGAAATCTCCGTGCTCTCCATTGGCTGCTTGAGTCCCACAGCTCAGATGCCAGGTGCCAGAGTGCTGCAATGCACCGCACAGACAGGCTTCTTCGGCTTCAAACATTCCTGCAGGAATGCAGGGCAAAAGATGCATCTGCAGGGCAACTAGCTAACAAGCTGCCAGCCAGTCATGCCCTGGTCAGCCTACAACAAGGGAATCGAGATAGGCCATTACCTTTACCATGAGCCAACTGCCCTCACCAAAAGCTGACACACTCCAGGGGGAGGAAAAGGAACTGAATGCAAGAGAGAAATTTTGGGGGTGATAGAAATGTTCCATATCTTGATTTTGATGATGGCTACATGACTACATACATCTGTCAAAAATCACTGAATTGTTGTCACATAAAATTGTTGAACTTTGTTGTATTTAAATTATAGTCTAATTTTAAAATGAAAATAATGTTACTGAAAACACTGGTATAATTAATATTATAAACCATTAAAGAGAACTTTATAAACCACATTCTACACAGCTCCAAAGTACTATGAAAGCTTGCTACAGTTATATAGTATTTTCAGGTGTAACCAGACCCCTAAGTATTTTTGTAATTTTTAAAAGTACTCACAGGGAGTTTATGAGAATAAAATAAGAATACTTTGAGAAATAAATTAAGTATTAAAAATTAAGTATTCACCTTCAAATATTATTCCTCCAAAAAAATAGTTAAAAGAAAAAACATAGTGAAACTAAAAAGAAACTAACATCTAGAAATAGAAACTCCAAGAGCACTCATATATCTGAATGTTTGCATTTATCAGAGAGAATAAAAACATAAGATATTCAAGAATGGTTCATTTAACTTATATTTCTCTTTAGATGCTAGAATCTATAAGAATAGTTGCTTTAGAATATTAGAGCTTCGCTTATTTAAAAAAAAGTAAAGATGAACAAAAAAAGGAAACTGAGTTTGGGTAGTTTGCCTACCTTTTCTTCCTTAAACATTAATATGATTGACTACACCTGTTCTTTTTTGCTGTCCTCTTCAAAAGATTAAGTTAACAGATTTTAAAATATTTATTAAATTAATTAAATTCTAGTTTGGTTCATTTTAATTAACATTTATTGAAAATCAACTATATGCTAGGTCCTGGGGCATAAATGCAGATGTGAAAAATAAAAATAGTCAAGATGCAAAAATCATAAAGTGCTATAATGACAAGACTAGGCATTTTCAAAGTGAGTTAATTTAGCAAAGATTAAAAAAAAAAAAAAAGGACCTACTACCAGCTATTCATCCCCCTGAGAAAGACAGACAAGTCTGATACAGATTAAATTCTGTATTTATGAGTTTTAATACCAATAATCACAGAGCAAGAAGGAGTTCAAACACCAACCCCACCTCTATAATTTCTCAAAAATTATGGCAAAAGTTTATGTCTACTTGAGATTGAAGAAGGGGCTAATGACACAAAAGGATATTCTTAGAACACCACAGTTAACAGCAGCAACTGTAACAAGGTTTTAAAACCCCTCATCCAACTCTGGAATTTAAATATCTCTGGATAACAGTAAGGACAGTTATTTGTAAGCCTCAATACATTTTACCCGGGTAAAGAAAGCAACATAGAGATGTAGCATAAAAGACAAGTTAGTTGCTGACAATGCTGTGTCAAGAATGATCTTCAAAAACATTATGGTAAGTGAAAAAAGCCAGAAACAGGATACCACATTTTGTATGATTCTATTTACATGACAGAAAAGATAAATATATGGAGAAAGAAAGAAGATTAGTGATGACCTAGGGCTGGAGATGGGGATTAAATGTAAATGGATTAAGAGGGATCTTATTGGAGGGATGAAAATGTTCTAAAACTGATTTATGTTAACAGTTGCACCACTCGGTAAAGTCACTAGAAATCATTGAACTCTACACGTGAAAAGGGTGAATTTTATATTATATAAAGTATGCCTCAATAAAACTATAACATAAGTACAAGTTAGCAAAGCTATTCCTATAAAATGATGTCTAAGGATGCGATCTTAATGCCAACTTGCAATACACTCTCTCATCAATGGTGGAAGGAACTGCTAATCTTGGGTCTGGATTCAAATAAACCTAAAATTGAATTCTAGCTTAACTATTTATAGATGTATTAGTATTCAGAAGCTAAGACAAAGATATGCATAAAATGTATATAATAGTATGTCTCTCATAACGTTACTATGAAGATTAAAGAGATAATGCATACAAGACTTAGCACTGCTTCTGGCACACATATGCTATTATTATTAATATTAAATCTATATTATTAAAATTCTCACAAATTTCTCACATAGACACATAAGTTGAAAAATAACTCTGTTCATGAGTTTTTCAAATATAAATTATATGCAAATTAGAAATACAAGTATTTCTCAATGAATATAGAAAGTAACTATCAGCATGAGCTGTGATGATAAAGTAATGATATTCTGAAAGTACTGCCAGAAAAATTAATCTCAGTAATTTGTAGTCAAAGAATATATCTTCACATGAACATATTTATCTTAATACAATAAATAAAGCTTTTAATTAGAAGGACTTTATGGATTTTTGAGGTGTATTCACACTAAACATTATAATGTAGAAGAGTGGATGTTAAGAGTATAAAGCAAGGATACAATTTAAAAATATGTGCATTTTATAAATAGGTCTTAAAGGCTTTAATATAAGTTAACCTCCATAAATACTGGAGACCGTGTAGATGTTAAAATAACTGCTGAGAAATCAAATTTTTAGAAAAGCTTATATAAAGCTGGAAAATAAAAAAACAATGTTTATTAATTCAATTAGTTTTCACTTATCTGTAGGAACCTATATTTCAGTTCCAATCACTGTTTGCTTTAATACTAATTAGATTGTTTTCACTTCAAACATAAATCATTAATAAAATTTAACAGAAAAATATTGAATAATGTTAAAATATTATGCAGTTAAAAACTATGTAAGCATCTCCTTCCAAGGCCCAAAACAGCAAAAAGGACAATTTTATAATTAGATTTTAAAAGACAATATACACTGCTTCTTAAAGCAGTTTTTCTCTCCTTAAAATTCCTTTAATCTATTGTGTATTCTCTGCTGACATGAGGGCAGGTATCTTGCCTATTTTGTTTATTGGTGCATCTCTAGCCAGGCCCTGCAGAGTGTATGGCATGCAGTGGGCATTCATCACCCATCTGTGGAATAGACCTGAATGAATAATAAAGAACAAGCTCAAGTATGCAAAAAGGCAGACAAACATAGTGGAAAAGCTCCCTGGAGTTTCAAAAAAAAACTGTAACGGATTAGGGAACATTGTTCAAAAATTGAAGAAAATATGCATCCTGTCTATTCTGGTCAGCCTTCCCTACTTTAATCAACACGATGAAGACACAAAAGAAGAATTAAGCATTTTAAAAAAGGCAGTAGAAGACAAAAACAGTATGAGCAAAACAAAAAAAGATTCTAAGAAATATGCAAAGAAATGCTTGATTTATAATGAAAAAATGGCTACATTAACAAAATAGGGCAAGTCACACAACACAGAATCCCATAATATGGAAGATTAAGTTTCATTAAGTACAGAGCATCCAGCATGAGTCCACTGTTGTATGCCTGACCTGAGATTACAGTTCATATAAAAATACAGCACCTTAGTACACAATATAAGTAAGACCTAACCATTTGCTACAAAGGGAGCTATTACAAGAAAAAAGAAAAAAAATTCAGCAAGTTATCCAAATCAAAAAAGAAAACTGCAATGAGAACAGTTTGCACTATGGACTTTCCAAATCAAATTTACCATATGATGTAATGGAGAAATTGATCAGATGGGCTATTTTCATTGTGATCACGTTTAACCACCTCTAATGTATAGGCTAATTAGATAAAATAAAGCACGCATATTTTGTTTCCTTTAAGGCTGTAAAATTTGGACTTACCCCACACTTAGGGTCTCACAAGATAGGACATTCTTGTGTGCTCAATCTAAAATTTCAGATGGACAAAAAAATGTATTTTCTAAGGAAATTCAAAGATGACACACAAAATGAATGCATGAATTGAGTCAAAGACAAATGAAGATTGCTGTATGTCTCAGTTTCAAACTTCCCTAAGCTTCTTTAAAAGATCTGTAAATTTTTAAGAACTGTACAGCTATTTGATTGGAATAGATGCCATTCACATATTTCGATAAGTTTGAATCTTACTTTGATGAAGAAATATTTGATTCGCCTCTCTTTCATTCACTTGATTCACCTATCTTTGAAACAGAAACCTGTATCTGCAATGTATGTCCATTTCAAGAGGATGTGACAGAGCAAAAAAGCAAACAATGCTGGATTTTTCAGAAACTAACATATGAATCCCAGTCTATCCTGAAATGTTTAGCTATGTGACTATACACAGGTAAGTGTTCATATCTGCTTGTATTTGTTAAAACATATTCTCTATCATCAGATTGTTAAACTCAACGTTAATATCTATCACTAGAGAAATAATTTGTAATCAGAGTATGTGCCTTGGCTGAACTGATTTACCATTTGATAATACTTCAAAGAGCTATATTTCAATATTCTCTTTGATTTCAAATTGAATAGCAATGAGCACTAGGCTTATGATAGCATTTTTTTTAATAAATAATACTCACGAAAATAATTTTGGATTCCTTTAGCACTGCCTATTTTTTAAAAAAGTTTCCATAATTAATAAGTCTTATTGCTAATAAAAAAGGTGATGAAGCAAATATGCATATGGATTTCAAAACATGACATATATATATGTCCACCCAGAATGGGAACCATGAGGTGTTTATAAATTCGTGTTAAAAATAGGTACTAAGAACCCAACCTTCCTACTATTTCTAAAACCTTCTATGTCCTCCTAACCTATTCCGAATAAAAGAAAGTAATGAGCTGAATGGTCATTTGATTTAATTGTTCATTTGTTTCATTTGTTCATTTGTTTTAATTTTTATTTTATTTTGCAGTACTGAACTTGTCTATAACCTAAAGACTTATAAATTCCATACGTCAAGCACTATACCTTTTGCAGAGCTTAACAGATATATAACTTTAAAACATGAGAAGAAAATTAAGCAGAAAAAGATCTCCCTATATCACAAAAAGTTACAAAATCATTTTGTAGAGAAACAATCTATTATAAGTAAGCCATCTCACAAACAGTAAGAGCAAAAACTACTGTGAAGATAAACTTGTAAACAACCCAAAGAATTCTAACAAATTCATCTCTTTCTTCTCTTCCCCAAATTAAGTAGACCTATTCCAAATAAACACATTACCACGTTTTACTTGCTTAAGCTATACCAATTCTTAAGAAAAACTGTGTCAAATCTAAAAGTTAGCATTTCAAACAAAAAGTAAATGATATAAAGGAGATAAACTCAGCTTCTGGCTTTGGAGTTAAAGTAGACAGACTTAACATTGAAAAGCAATGCAGTCCCACAGAATTGGATGAAAAATTTACAAAATCACATATATATAATAGGGGATTAATATACAGAATATATAAGGAACACCTTCAAATCAACAATAAAAACAATCCAATTTAAACATGGGCAAAGGACTTAAATATATGTTTCTCCAAAGATGATTATAAATGGCCAATAAGCACTTGAAAAGATGGTGGAAGTAGGGGGTTGGGTGAAACAGGTAAAAGGGATTGAGAGGTACAAGCTTCCAGTCATGAAATAAATAAGTCATGGGTACTTATATACAGTATAAGGTATATAATCAATAATAATGTAAAAACTTTGTATGGTAACATGGTCACTAGACTTACCATGATCATTTCATAATTTATTTAAATGCTGAATCACTATGTTGTGCATCTGAAACTAACATACTATTGTATGCAAACTATACTTCAAAAGAAACCAATAATCATTAGAGAAATGCAAATGAAAACCACAATGAGATATAATTCTATATTCAATAGGATGGCTATCATCAAAAAATGGAAAATAAGAGTTGGTAAGGAAGTGGAGAAACTGGAACCCTTGTGCACTGTTGATGGGAATGATGGTACAGTCACTGTGAAAAACAGAATAGCAATTTCTCAAAAAATTAAACATAGAATTATCATATGATTCAGCAATTCTACTTCTACGTATATACCCAAAAGAACTGAAAGAAGGGACTCGAACAGATTATTTGTACATGCATGTTCACAGCAGCATTATTCACAATAGCTAAAAGGTAGCAATAACCCAAATGTCCACTGATGCATAAATAAACAAAATGTGGTCTTTACATACAATGAAATATTATTCAAACTTAAAAAGGAATGAAAGGAAGGAAAGGAGGGGGGAAGGGGGGAGGGGAAGATATTTTGATATGTTCTATAGCATGGATGAATCTTGAAACTTTACACTAAATGAAATATACCAAATACAAAAGAACAAATATTCAATGATTCCATTTACATGTGGCATCTAAAATAGTCAAATTCATAGGGACAGAAAGTAAAATAGTAGTTACCAGGAGCTGAAGGAAAGGAGTAATGGGAGTTACTGTTTTAATGGGTACAGAATATAAAATTTCTGGATAGTGGTAATATGAATAGTGGTAACAGCAGCACAACAATGTGAATGTACATAATGCCACAGAACTTACACTTAAAAAAGGTTAAAATGGTAAATTTTACCATGATAAAAATTAAAACAATAATAATTTTTAAAGCGGTGTGATACAGTTGAAGGAGCCCTGAATCAAGAAAATGAAAATCAAATCGAGGCACTGATATTAACTGTGTGCTCTTAACTAAGTAACTTGACCTCTCTGGGATTCAGTTTTTTCATCTCTGAAATGAGAAGATTGTAATAGATGATGTCGGTGTCTCTTTTCAGTTCAAAACATTCCATGAAATCATATTCCAGACGCCAGAAGAACCAAAGCTGAAAATCAGGCTGCTGCCACTCAAGTGGAGATAAGAGAATTAACATCTCAGTTAAATTTTACCAGTTTTAAGACATTCTGCTACAGAGAATGTGAATCTGAATCACAAAAGCAGACAGATGAAAATAAACACAGCTTTGGAAACAAGGGAATTAAAAAGATCTATCTCCAGGAACATCAAAAACACCCAACTCTATGTTCCTAAGGCCTCAAACTGGGCAGTTAAGCAAACACCATTTTCAGTCCTGTTGGGTGGGTTACTTATTCTCTGTTTGCTAATAAATATTATGGGCATTTTTGTTATACTTGAAGGGCCCAGCTTCCATTAAAGCTAAAAGCATTTATTCTGGTGTTACAGCAGAAAAATGGCTGCTTCAGTTTCCATTTCAGGGAGGCAAAAGGATTACCTGTCCCTATCAATACCATGAACCTACTAGCACCAAATCCTGTATTTCCTATTTAACACTGAACTCAAACACAGATTCCACAGAAGCATCTTCCTCCCACAAATAAACTGTTCAATAACTTCACTAGTCAAAACCAAGTTATCTGGCACTGTGCTAAGTAAGGAATGGATACTTAGATGGATCCCTTAATCTTGTAAAGAAATACGTGTTTTCCCACATTCCTATGAGTATGAAAATGGCTCATGACATAAATAAGCAATAATTATGAAAAGGAAGAAACATGAAACAGATTTTCATTCAATATGAGAAAGAGCTTTAGAGCTGCCCAACAATGAATCTGGCTGCCTCAGAAAGTAGCTAACTCCCTTTGAATAAAATGTTCAAGCCTCGGATAGATGACCATAAATCAAAGCTATGTCATAAAGTCTCAGAAATTGAGATAATACCTAAGATTCCACCTAACTCTAATAAACTTCAATTCTACGAGATTAGCAGCATAGTAGTATCTATATACTATTAATTGCTACTAGGAGAATTCAGACTTACTAGCCGTACTATCATAACTAGCCTCTCTACACATGGAAATTCATATTTACTATAAGGCAAGAAAGTATATTGAGCTTTTCAAAGATGATTAACAAAAGATAATTTATATCTTCACTCCTTTCGGGTAAGGAAGGGATCAAGGACTTTGGAATCAAATAACCCTCCATGAGAATCCTTGTCTAGCCACTATGTGACTTTGGACAAGTTATGTAACCTCTCTGAGTTTTTTTAGTTTTATAAGAGGGAATATCACCTAACCTCACAGGGTTGTTATGAAAACTTTGTTAAACTAAGTGCCTAACACTGTATAAAAAAGTACAGTATTCTCTTTCAAATCCTACCCATTCTTTAATAACCTGCTTGAAAGTTACCTTCTCCATTCTCTCCATGACTTTCTAAGCCAAAGTAATTTTTCTCTGAACTTCCAAAATTTATTTATAAATAAGATCATATTTTTGAACCCTCAATTATAGGAGAAAGTGAACTTGAAACTATATTATGGTTGTAGTTTAACAGCCTGATCAGAAAGTAATGTGACTAATGAATATCTGATTAGCTGGTTTAACTATTTTTAAGTGTTCATATTAAAAAGTGTAGACATCCTTATTTGTGTACCAGTCCAGGCCCAAAGTAGTCTTCCAAATTCCTCCCCCACTGTATCCCTTCACAGATCTAAATGGACTAACCCTGACTTTGTCCAGACAATACTGTCACCTAGAAGCCTCTACACCCTAACCAGCCTCTGAATACCTGGGTATCTGATTCAGCCATTAAAGCCCAATTCCAATGCCATTTCTCTGAAGCCATTCCTGAGGTCCTAGAGAAATTCTCTAATTTTTTTAAACTAACAAGAAAGACATTCTGCTTAAGCATCAATTTTGCAATTTAATGACAACTGTTTTCATCTGTGTCTGTGTCCTCCCCTACTAGACTGTAAGTCTTCCTGGTGAGGGGATATTTTTTACCCTCACTGCATTCTACTTTATTCTTTCCCCAATCCCAACACTTAGCATAATGCCCATCAAGACACAGAAAAATGAAAAATATTTAATGACATCTAATATCCCCTAATACAACTGAAGCATCTTAAGGGAAAGAAAAAATGGCAAAGGAATAAAAAAAGAAATTGACACAAACTTCAGGCACCTATTTTTAAATTAAAACTGCAGATCAAGAATGTGTAAATCATCAATGTTCATGCAATATAACATTGTATAGTGACAAAGGCAAACTATCTTAAAAACTACATTACACAGTATAGACGAATCTGACAAATTATTTTAAGTGACAGAACCAGTCAAAAAAGAAATATATGTTGTATGATTTCCATTTATATTAAATCCAAGAATATATGCTATTAGATAATGGTTAACACTAGAGGAGGATGAAAGAGAGAGGCTTTTGGGATGCTGATAATATTCTGTTTCTTGATCTTGCAGCTGGTTACCAAGCATTCAGTTCAGTTATGAAACACCATAATATATGTACTTTTCTATAAGATATTAATATTTAAATCAGAAATTTTGAAAGAGTTGAAATGTTTATCATTTCTCTGTTTTGAAAAAAATGTTAAGGCCAAGAATATATCTAAAAGCCTAAAAGCATTATCACTGTAGAAATTTATAATATAACTATGGACAGTAGACCAATGCTTAATCCTGCTAGCAAAAACAGTGCTATGATACTTTATTGTCCTTTAACCAACCATTTACTGCCCTTTTTTAAACATCTCATATCAAAAAAAGAGTCAAGTTAAAATTTAAATTAATTGCTCAAGATTTATGTCATTAATTATTATTTGTCACTGCTTTTCTCACCACACCCTACACATTTCAGTCCTGTTCGAAGGAACTAAAAGAGCTAAAGTTAACCTGATATAAAAAAATGAAAAAAATTTTTTTGAAAAGTTTATTTTTTTTATGTTTGAAAACTATGTAATATAGAATGAAAGATACAATGTAACCAAAGTATTTTGAAAAAAAATAAAATCTAAGAAACTGGAGTTTTGTAATAGCTTGCTCATTCAGGTTAAAATATATTAACATGAACATTTAAATGGGAGAGAAATAACTTTTTTTAAATGTTACTTAAGCCACACATTTTAAAAATTACCAAACCCGATTAAATTAAATATTATTTGTTTGCAGCTTCATACATAATTAATATCTCAATTTAGAAATATTTTAAAACAAAAATTATACACTATTTTGCTGATTTAAGTAAAATCTAGATTTTCATTACTAACTCAAACGTACCAACTAAAATATTTTCAATATGCTATAAAATGCCTTTGTTTCAAATGCTGTGGCCTGTAGTAAATACGCTCTTCTCATTACTGCATGAAATATAAACACAGCTTCATAAATGTGCTTTAAGAAACTCTGAAATGTCAATTTTAAAAGTCCAAATGAAACAGCTTGTATAATTTGAGGAAGGGAGAGACCATGAATGGGGACAGAGCTGACATAATCCTCACTCACTGCAACAGTTAAATAGAATTCTCAGTTCTCATATGATTTCTATTTAATTCAAGTATTATATGATGTATTTTATCTGGTATTTTATTCATTTCATTTAACTAAGATACATCTCAATTTATTGAGTTTTGTACTGATTACTTTCAATTTAGAGCTGCTAAGAATAATTATAGTTTACTTTGTATTTGCTAAGGAAAACAATTTAAAGAAACTATTTCAAAACAACATACTTCTGTAAAGCATAGCAAAAATACCACTGAAATAATGTAGAAGTGGTCTTAACTACAAAAAAAGAAAATCACATCCAAATAAATATTAGCATTCTGTGATCTCATGCTTTTAGTATTTAATTAGAATATTTTCATTTAGATGTCAGCAGATATATTTTAAACCAAATTTGGCAATATTTAGAGTAAGCCTTACACATCCTTGACATAAGTCTTACCTATTTAAATATTCAGCTTTTTTCATAAAAAGGCTATAATTCACTTTGGAAATTTTGGCTGTTTTATTTTTAAAAAGAACTTAAGTGTTTCCCACGGTGAACTGCATTGTATCTAATAAACTTTTAGGGTCATGAGTGATAAATAAATCAGCAGATACAAATATCTATTAAAGTTGATATTGACTTCTCAACTGGGGCATATCCCATGGTATTTTGTAATAGATCAGAATATAATACTTGGCTCAAATGCAACATGTAAACAATAATAAAAAGTTGAAAAGTGAATCTCTACACAGCATAAGTGCCATATGAGGACTATGGATGACTAAGGACAAAATTAAACTTATCAAGAGAAATTAAGAATAAAGTAATTTAACAGTGATTTCACTTTATAGAAGAACTGGTTCCAAGACTGAATTAACTTCAAGTTCTGTATTTTTTTAATTTTCTGAATCAACAGGCAAATTTCTTTGAAAATGTTAGCATTTACTTTACAAATTTCATTTTAAAAGTTATATATTATTAAAGGAACTATATTTTTAACAAATGAAGTACTTTAGATAAAGAAGTCAAAACTATTTTCTGAAAGTTATGCTGCTTTTCATAAATAACTAATGAAAATACATCCTACAAAAATAAGCTTAATACTAATTAGGAGGAAAAAGCAAAGATGTATTCCCAATAATTGAAATGATTAAAATACAGAAATATTTCACTAGAATATAATTTCATTTATTTAAATCTTATTTCATACACTTAAACAATTATTTCTTTAATATTAAAAACACTGCTTTCAACTAAAAGAAAAAGGTATGATTAGTAACTATTGACTCTCTTTCTATAAATCTCTTTTAATTCAGGAGGAATGACCTCCAAATAAAGGAATCCAATACTAAATGAAAGTAAGGGCTAAAATCAGTTTCTGCCCAAATGCAGAGTGACTGTAAACAGACATGTCAAATATACTAAATCTATGTCATGGATATACTTTACTCAGTGGTTAGGAATACACATGAAATTGTTACTTAGTTGAAAAATACTTTGGCCTTGATATTATTTGCAACTTATTAAAAAAATCTTTGTAACCTCTCAAAAAAGAAAAAAAAAAAAAAAAAAAAGTACTTGCCCTGGAGTTCCTATACAATGTGAAAAAGCAACATTTTACTATAGCTGCGATATGGATTGATAGTTATTACCCCAACAACAGTTATCACCACCACAAATACTATAACCTAATAGATTTCAGATATTTAAAAGAGATTTTTAACGTCTCAGTAAAAAAAAGATACATGAAGTATTAACTTCACATATTTTTCTAAGGTTTTATATAAAACTAACACACTGGCATAAGACAGATACGATTGGGTTTTTTCCCCTCCTAAGATAAAAAGTGAAAATTACCATAAACCATACTTTAACACAATACTTACCAGCATGTGGACAGTTTCAGAAGTTTACCATAAAGAGCAGTGCTGAAAGAGGGAATAATCGGTACAGGTATGCAGTAAGATCCCCTACAATCCAAAGAGGTCAGTCCTGCCTGGAAACCAAATATCTGCAACAAAAAGAAAAGATCCAAATGTTCACAGAGACAAAGTTTTAGTAAGCACAGGATGAAATACGTCAGTTTCAATTTGCTCTACAACAGCTGCACACTAAATATGTTCTGATGTCTTTTTCCACTTCCCAAACATCAACATTTTCTTCTATTAAATCTGACATTAACTAAGTCAGAATTAAGAAATTTAAATACACAATATTTCTTTCATATCCCTGCAAGATTACTCTTCTTTTGACCAATTTTAGGTTTCACATTTTATTTCTATACATAACTCTCATTTAGCATTTTATTGTCTGCTAAAATGCACATATTCTCTGTTAAACTGACTACATTGTGCACATCACAGATATTGTTAATAAATCATTGTTGTATCATTTTATTCCTAAAAGAACATTAACTACAACAAAAACAATCTTAGAAAGTATTTTGCCTTCAACTTACAGTATGCACACACAAAAAGGATATCCAAACATATCCTAAATAATGTTACATCTTTTCCCTTTCTTTTGTGAAAATAATGGTAGGGCTGAGGTTTTTCACCTCAGGAAATTTGGTACATGGCATAAATTACTCTTTATAAGTTTATACTTAAAACTAGCATGTCACACTCAAAAATTTTATAAGCATTCCCTGAAATTCCTGAAAACTACATTTGCCTTAATAGGAAGAATCAATGTAACATCACATTTTACATGAAACGTTGCAGAGAACTGAATATATTTCTTCTTCCATTATTTTCAATAAAGTAAATGTCTCAAACAGGAAACACTGACACACAGAGATACAAAACAAAGAGTTACTGTTTTCCAACAACATGCAAAAGCCGTTTAACCCCAACATTTGTTTCATTATTATTTTTTATTCCTTGGGTTTATAAAGCACTAACTTTCTTATCTCTAGGATTAATATTAGCTGTTAAATTCTACAGTGAAACATGTTTAAAATATACCTCAGTAACTAATTTCCAATACAAAATACTTTCATTTAATGAACATAAACTAATGATCAATTTCTTAGAAAGTAATATTAAACTGCTTCCAAACAGTTTCAAAAAGCTATTCTGCTCCTACCATTCATCAAACTGACAATGTCAAATCTTTTCCTGTAAAGTCGGTTTTCAGTGAACGAAGTAACATTTTGGAAAATGAACATTAGTTAGAATTTTGTACTTTCAAAGAAAAACTGCATTTCAAAGGGCCTACCTACTTAATTACTATCAAGAAAAATGAAAGTGATATACCTATTGATTACTATAAATCCCACTATTAACCAAGATGCAAGAAATAAAGAACTGAGAAGAAAAAGAAAAAAGCATGTTTCTAATACTTAATTGATCAGCCTTAAAAATTAAGTTTTCCACATTTATATTCTTTGAAGACTTGCTCTAAGCAACACTACATGCAAAGAACTTCTGGGCACTGTACAATTTCAGCATTTCATATTTCCTCGGAAAGGGCCAATATTTAAAAGTTTCTGAAATTTGCAATTATTAATACCACTTAATACAAAGCATGATTATTCAAACGATGCCCAACCTCCAAATATTTCTAGAATATGAATCAGGGTAATACTTTATCAAACTAGATTATCTGTGTTCAACTAAGAACTCTCTCAAGTCACCTTCTAATACTCTATAAATGTCCCAACAGTATAATCACAGACACTATCATTAATGTAGTCAGATGGAAACTGGGTGTTGAGGAGATCCCCTGCTGGTTGTCTGCAGAACTGCAAAGGACTTTGGGGAAGGTCCTGCATATTATTCTGTAATTTTTTTAAGCTTTTACTAAATGTACATGTTGTCCAGAGATGACTCCAGAGAACATTCAAGCAAGTATAAATTACAGTGAAATCAAAAATAATTATTTCAAAATAACCAGCAAAAATAATTATTTCAAAATAACCAATTTCAACTCTCTTTTAAATCACAGCAGTAAGACACACAGATTTACAATACCTATATAACCAAATAACTTGTCAACAACCCTTGACCAAGATTACAAATACTTTATCTAGAAAAAGGAAAACCAGCACAGTATGAATTGAGGTTGTTTTCACCAGGATTGTTCATATATTCAGAAATAGAATAAAAATACTTATTAACAACACTGCAAACCAACAGTTTGAGGCATCAAGAATGTACGAAGCAGTAAGCGCAACTACTAATAGAAGTTTTAGCTGAAGGAAATGCCAACTTGACTAAGATGACTTACACATGACATTAAATGGAAAGTTAAATATGCAGTGCCACCTTTTAAAGAATCCAATAAGAAAACAATTTAACTAAATCACCTCATTTTACATATGGGAAAAATGAAGTCTAAAAAGGATAAAGGACTTCTTCATAATTACCTATTGCTGGAACAGCAATATGATGTTTCATTTGATTTGGCTCATCTATTAGCTCACAATTTCACTCTGCCTTGCTTCCTCTCTCTATTCCCTGCTTCCCCTCTCCAAAAAAATATGGCTGATTCACCACTTACTCTTAAAGAAAAAACAATCTTTCTCATCACTACCTCTCCCCTCCAACCATCAGTAAAATTCCATTTCTCATCTGTCATCAGCAAAAATCTTGAAAAAGTAGGCTGGAAAATGCCACCTTTTTTTTTCATTGCCTACTCATTCCTTAAACCCTCTAAATCTAGTTTCTATTCATGTATCCATTGAAACAAAAAGAAACACTGGACTGAAACTGATACTTATATTCTTTTCTTATGGAGAGAAATTAACTATTTTCTCCTAATTTTTTTCCACCAACAATTTAAGTAAGGAAACAATAAATAAGTAATTTTTTTCATCACCCAGAATTTTTTAAATGAATGTCATGTTGTCACCTATACTTTTAATGAAATAAAATCCTTCAGAATCCACAAGGAACGCTTACAACTCAACAATAAAAAAGACAAAATAACTTCATTTTAAAATGGGCAAAATATTTGAATATTCTCCAAAGAAGATATACAAATGGCCAAGAAGCAGATGAAAAAAAAATGCTCAACATCATTAGTCACTAGGGAAACATATATCAAAACCATAAGGAGATACCTCTTCACAACCACCTAGATGATTAAAATCAAAAAGACAGTAGTAACAAGTGTCAGTGAGGATGTGGAGAAATAAGAACCCTAATTCACTACTAGTGGGACAGTAAAACAATGCAAGAATCCCTTTGGAATAAAAAGTTTGGCAGTTCCTAAAAATGTTAAAGATACAGTTACCATAGAACAGGCAGCTCGACACCTAGGTATATACCCAAGGGAAATGAAACCTGTGTTTATACAAAAACCTATACAGAAATGTTCATAGCTATATTATTCTTAATAACCAAGAACTGGAATCAACACAAATGTCCACCAACCAGATAAATGGATGAACAAAATATAGTATATATCTAAACAATGCATTATTCAGTCATAAAAAGGTAATGAAGTACTGATACATGTTACAGAATAGATGAAGCTTGAAAAACATTATGCTAAGCGAAAGGAGCCAGCCACAAAAAACCATATGTTGTATGATTCCATTTATATGAAATATCCAGAATAGGCAAATACATAGAGACAGAAAGAGATTAGTGTTTACAGGGGGTAGGGGGAGTCAATGGAGAGTAAATACTAATGGTTTCTTTTTGGGGTGATGAAAATGTTCTGGAATTAGATAGTGGTGATGGTTGCTTTAACTCTGTGAAAATATTAAAAATCACTAATTTCTATTATTTAAAAAAGGTGAATTTATGGTATGTAAATTATTTCAATAAAATTATTTAAAACCTTACAACATAACTAAAGTTTACGTGATCCATGACCCTCACGCTAGTCTCATTGGCATCCCCACCAAGCCTAGATGCCCAGATCACCCAAATCTACTTTCAGGAGTTCAGAACGTATCCCGCCCTTTTGTTATACCTTTATAAACCCTTTTATATCTGTGAACAATCTTTAGCACTATTTTGTTTTCTTAATTTACATAAATGGCATCATACTATATATACCATTATGCTTCCTGACATTCCCACCAAAAATTATGCCTCAGAGAGCTATCCATGTGGGTATTTATAGACCTCTAGCTGTACATATCTGCATATGCAAAAATTTCTCTGGGACAAGGGTCAACAAACTACAGTATACAGGTCAAATTCTAACCACTGTCTGTTTTTGTACTACCTACAAACTAAGAATAATTTTTACACAAGTACATTTATAACTGAACTGATGACAGGGAATACTAAGTTGAAACCCCTATTAGGTGAAATGTTATCCCAAGAAAAAGAATTCCTTCTTCTCATTAGTAAAACTGTATTACAAAAAAAGAGTCCTATCTTACATTTTGAATTCTGTCCACTCAAGATTCATGGAAATTTGTTCTATTATTTAAGTACCTACACAATACCCTAAATTTTTCCTCTTGGCCCACAAAGCCTAAAACACTTACTATCTGAACCTTCAGAGAAAAGTCTGCTGGCCCCTGCTATAGTATATATATTGAAAATTGGAATGGATGGGTGTAAGGTAGATGTGTTTTCAAATTTATTAGATTCTGCGAAAGCACTCTCCAAAATGATACCAATTATATATCCACCAGCCATGTGTGAAAGCACAATTCCTTGAAACCCCCAGGGAAAACTATTTACTGGAGGTCAAAAACTCCCAAATCCAAAAAATTCAAAGGGTTTTGATTCTACTATAACCTTTCTGATCTCTCTGAAGCATCTGCCATAGCTGATCCTTATAAGTAAAAGGCCTTAAATCTATACATTTTTCTATAGTTTACATAATGCTTTCACTAACTTATTTTTTATATATGTTTCAAACTTTAGGTGCCTTTCAATGTCTTAGCTACTTGATGCCACACTTATTCAAAAATGGGTTTAGCATTTAAATACAGAGGACTTGGTAAGACATATGAAAGTTTCACCTGCATGTTTTCTTCCATGCCAACTCTCAATTAATAAACTTCATTACATGAAGTGGGAACTATATACTATTTTGTCAAATAGTCAATACAGTCACATTTACGTACACAAAATTAAAACTTAAGCATTTATTTGAGTATTTAATTGAAAATTACTTGAGTCTAAAATGCCAAAGACACATGAAATAGACATTTAAATCCTCCACTGTAATATTTCAACACTGTAATAATGAAAATTAAACTTTGAAAACTTCCTCAAAGGTTACAGTAATCATCCCAAGTAACATGAACTGCTAGAAACTTTAAAACAAATCGGTATTTTTCGCCAGTTCCAAACAGTCACAAAACTAAAACGCTCTACCAAGTCCTGAAAGTTTTTTTAAAATGTACTAGGCCACTGAAGAAGCACCAGAAATGCAATGAAATTTTTTTTAATGTAATCAAGTGGTCAAGACTAAAGGCTTTATTTTTTAGAGTATTCAATATTCTTTTTTTTTCTTTTTTTTTGCTGTACACAGGCCTCTCACTGTTGTGGCCTCTCCCGTTGCGGAGCACAGGCTCCGGACGCACAGGCTCAGCGGCCATGACTCATGGGCCCAGCCGCTCTGCAGCATGTGGGATCTTCCCGGACCGGGGCACGAACCCGTGTCCCCTGCATCGGCAGGCGGACTCTCAACCACTGCGCCACCAGGGAAGCCCCGAGAGTATTCAATATTGTTAATACCAATGAAAAGTTTTTCTACATATATTATACTATGCCCAACACCTGACTTCCTGGGACACTTAACTTAACCATTATAGCTGTAGTCAAACTTACCAAAACTTTATCTAGACTACACTGTAACTCTTACATTTCCCTGGAAATTCAAGTGAGCATTTAACATATTAACAAATAGTAGTGGTAAACAACTATTCCAATAACTTTTATGTCAGTATGAATGACAACCATATTGGTGACCAATAGCTTTGGTGACCATTTTCCTTGAGGACAGGGCATGCCTGTTTCATCTTTAATGCTGAGTGTCTGCAGTATGGAAAGAACTCAGTATTTACCAAATGAATGAATCCCACGAAAGTAGAATACCTTGGAAAGAACTGCCTAAAATTATACTTGCTTTGATAAAACAAGGCAAATATCTTAACAATATAACCTGATATTCAAGTTGTGCCAATATTAAAAAAAAAATCATACACCTTGGTGTATTAATTGTGGGAGTGAATAAAAAAGCTCAAGTATGTATCTAACTTTCTAAAATACCTTCTGCTACTCTCCGCATGACATAAAACACTTGTTACAGATCATTATAATAATTATGTCCAAAGAATCATACTTTCCTGTGTCCAAACCCCTTTGTAACATAATACTGTCAACTCCTCCATCAAGGAAGTAGAATTTCCTTCTCCATCATCTTAAAAATGGGCTTTGCATGGACATCTAGAAAAAGATGAGTTTTTCCACTCTACATGGTTTGAAAACAATCAAATTTTAACACCTTCAATTTAAATATGCCTGGAGGTGATCTAAAACTAATATCTTTAAATTGCTTTCTTTTTACTCTACAAAGACACAAATATTGGGCTTCCCTGGTGGCGCAGTGGTTGGGAGTCCGTCTGCCGATGCTGGGGACACGGGTTCGTGTCCCAGTCCGGGAAGATCCCGCATGCCGAGGAGCGACTGGGCCCGTGGGCCATGGCCGCTGAGCCTGCGCATCCGGAGCCTGTGCTCCGCAGCGGGAGAGGCCGCGACAGTGAGAGGCCAGCGTACCGGAAAAAAAAAAAAAAAAAAGACACAAATATTTAAGAACTTCAAAACATCAAACTATAAAGCACGAAACAATAAAGCCAGGAGTCTATTTTTGGAGTTCTCTAATTTTCAGTACTTTACATAAAATTTAGTGCATTTTTAGTATTTTTTTTTACATCTTTATTAGAGCATAATTGCTTTACAATCGTGTTCCACTTTCTGCTTTATAACAAAGTGAATCAGTTATACATATACATATGTCCCCATATCTCTTCCCTCTTGCATCTCCCTCCCTCCCACCCTCCCTATCCCACCCCTCTAGGTGGTCACAAAGCACGGAGCTGATCTCCCTGTGCTATGCGGCTGCTTCCCACTAGCTATCTATTTTACGTTTGGTAGTGTATATATATGTCCATGCCACTCTCTCACTTTAGTACTTATTCTTGATTTCAACTTGACATAGCTTCCTTTAGTCCATAAAACAGAATTTAATTAGGTACATGCTATCTCTACTTAGATTATACATGTGTATTTGCTTAGCAAAAACACTTATTACTCAACATCTGAGCTTATCTATTTGTAAGTACCTACGGTGGGATGTATCACATATTTATTAAAAAAAAAAAAAAGAGATGGAAGAGCTGAGCAAAGTCTCCAATAATTAACTTTACATAACTTGATTTAAAGTAATAAAGTTTTCCTTGGCATTAAGAAATTAACATGAATTCAACAAGAGGAAAATGACTAAAAAAAATGTATTAAACTTGCTTTATAAAACATTGTCTCTCACAAATATTCACCTCAAAGAAATCATGAATCTTTTAAAACATCCTTAGTGCTCTTTTACATTGCTTATAATCAATGATATACGCAATCTTCAAAAATTATAATTACTATTATCTTACGGATATCAAGCTATCAACACCAAATAATTGAAGAAATCTTTAAAATAGATACACTTTTATATTAATTATGCTGAATAATGAATATACCTATCATATCTTATTTAAATCTCATCTTACAGGGTACTAATTCTGTAAAATTACAACTCCAAGAAAAAAAAGATTTATTTAATTCTCCCGAAGCCAACGAAATACTAATAATACACAAGAAAATTCACTTTTCATACCTTAAGGTAGCAATGTGCATAGCAATAATGAAGCAGATTATCAGAAGGCTGAGTAAGGCTGCTGACCACATGCACCAAATGTTCAGCATACATCGGCACAGAATGTTCCAGATTAATTTTATCCACCAGTATCTGAATGGATGGCAAAGGCCGAAGAGACTGGAAGTTTGTAGTATTCATGAAATTACTTGAGTTCTAGAAAATAATAGTGTTCACTTTATATTTCAGGAGAAAGTGACTGATGTGCAATGCCCTCTATACAAGCTTCAGAGTGACACATTATGCAGTGATATCAAATCATCCTAGAAATGATGCCTTTCTATGGGACTCTCTTACTGTAACCAAATAGAAACACCTTCTACCTATTTTTAGGTATATCCCAGATTTCAAAGAATGCCTATTTACTGTGAAATTATCAATGCCCTTTTAGCTAAAGCTTTTTATTTTTTCAGTCAACTAGAATATTGTCACAACGTGCCTCAGTACATTGAAGGTATTTTCTTAAGCTCAATAATTCACACACACAAAAAAATCCTAGATATTTCAGAGCCTTTATCTTCTTTCCCTTTATACACATTTAGATGACTAAACGACTAAGTGCACTACTCAAGACAATCTGAAAGATACAATAAGCAAAGTTTGCAGGACAGAAAAATTTCCGATCCACATCATATCTACTAATATTAAACATGCTAAAGGCTCATAAAGTCCTAAGAATCTCGAGGTAGGCTTCATATTTTCAGCGTTACAGAATCTTTCTAAGCTTCCAAGTAAATGCAGATAAATTTCAACATGTCCAGGGTATGAACCCAATTAGCAAGCCACCCCTTCCAGCCCTTGAACTTATTCCCATACCTGTAGCTCTCAATGAGGAACAGTATGACCCTCCATCCAGAGGTGTGGAAAGAACAGTTTAATTGTTTTATCTGTCTTTCATTATCATAATAATAGGGGAACAGTACTGGCATTTAGCAGGCATTGGCTAAAGATGGTAAAACTACATAATACTTCCCTAGTCCAAAAAGCCAACAGTACCATTATTGAGAAACACTGTGCCTAAAAATAAGTTCTTCCTTTTTGACTCATTAATAATTTTTAAACCATCACATATTGAGCAATTACTTTACTAAGGGACTTTATTTTGGATTATTGAGATATAATATACAGTAAAGCACAAAATCTTAAACATAGAGTTCAACAAATTGTTATGTATGTAACCACCACACATTTCAAGCACCCTAGAAGGGTTTCCTATATCCCTTCTCAGGTAATATCAAATCCCCACCAGGGGTGGCCAATATTCTTTTGTCTGTTCTTCGACTTCATTTAAACAGAATCACACAGTACATACTCATGTCTGCCTTCTTTCATTCAACATATCTCTGAGAATTATCTACTGTTCACTCTTTAACACTTATCATTATGGAATGACTCTTTATTTCTATCAATACCTCTTGTCTTAAGCTCTACATTTTCTGATATTAAAATAGCCACTCTATCTTTCCTTTGATTAGCACTTAAATGGTGTATCTTTTTCCATCCTTTTATTTCTAGTTTGTGTTATAGTTTTCAGCTCCAGAATTTCATTTCGTTCTTTTTTTAATGGATTGAGGTCTTTTGAAATCTTCCACTTTTTTGTCTCTTTCTTGAACTTATTAACCATAGTTAAAGTTCATGCATATACTGTCATATTTCAATTCTTCTCCACTGAAATTTTCCCCAGATGATCTCTTTACCCAGCAATACAATGAACAATTATGAGTGGCTGATAGAGAGCAAATATACAAAATGAAACTGATGTATCTTAATTCTCTGCCATACTTCCATAAGTTCTTTTTATTTAAAGTTAGGACAATTTTTACTTCCATAATCATCATCATGTCACCATTAAAAGACATATAACCCCCAAAATAATAAATTAAAAATAACAGATAATACCTTATACGTATATGGCAGACTCAGAAAGCAATACATTGTATACAGACCTAAAATATTAAGCAACTAATAAGTCCTCATTAAAAAACACAGTAATAATCACTGGGTTCCTAATATGTGCAAAATGGTTTACATGCATTATCTCACTGAATATTCAAAATCATTCTAGGAGCTAGGTACTTTGGGGGAACTGCTCTATGCCAGCACCCAGACAATCTTAAAATCCACATAGCCCACAAGGCAAGGCTAAACCACACAAGACCTAAGCCTTGGTGGAGCACCCTATGATATTATCAGAACAGGGGAAAATAGGCGGTCTTGTGCAGAACTGCTAAAAGACCATTTCTCAGTCGACTTCTCATCTTGAGAAACACTGCTATGGGGGAATTTTCTCATCAGCATCCCTCATTCATGGGGCTTTCCATCTACTCTCTCAGAGTACAGCTGTAGGCTATATAACTGCTTAGCTGCAGTGTGGAACTGAATCCTTGTCAACAAGGTACCCTACCATGTGCCCTGCAGGTCATTTGGCTCTCTAGATTCAGGGTTGTCCTGAAAGGGACAAGGCAAGCCAACACCATTACTGATTTGCTTTTGCTGTCTATGTAAGTAATAAACTATCTGAATCTATCAGGGCTTGTTGCTTCTTTACTGGCTGACTGTCAGCCTACATGAAAAATATAATTTTCTTTTGTTTTTCAGAAAAGGAAAACAAGGCTTAGAGATACAAAGCAGTGTCCTAAGGTGTCATAGCTTGTACATGGTCTGACAACAAGGCAAATGCTCTTCAACATTTCTTTATAGAACCTTAGCTTGAGGTTATTTTTTTAATCTATTTATTTATTTATATAATATATATAAATTATTTTCTAAGAATTAATAATCGTAGTTACATTGCTTTAACTTCATCATGGATAACTATTATATATAGACAGATATTCTTATATTCTATTACTTAATCAACTTCCTCTTACAATATCACAGGACCAATAAATATACATGTATGAGAAAACAAGTAGTAAATGACAAAATATACCTTTTCTCCCATAATGACAGGTAGCAAATGATCCAGCAAGTTGAATTCAGCCATGAAAATTGTAAAGGTACATTTGAGGAGAGTAATACTTGTATGTCGAGTAGGAATATATTCCTCCAAAGATGCCACTTCTTCAGGATTCAGCATTGTTTCACTTTCACCCTTAATATCTAAAATGAAATAATAAAAATGCAATGAAAATTTATTTTTAAATAATTTTCTTAATTAATGAAAAAATTAATCAGTTCTCCAAATTTTAAGGTCAAATTCTTTTTTTCAACAATGAAGCAGTTGTAAAAATGTTGCCTTAAAGAAGAATAAATTACTCTAAAAATGTATGCCTTTGCTATGTAAAAATTTGTTTTATATTTTAAAATATTTTAAAGAAATTTTTAATCTCTGTCATCAAAAGAATAACAGCTTCCTTTCATAAAAACACCACTGAGATAATGCAAATTCAAGCCATAGACTAGGAGAAAATATTTGCCATAGACAGACACATAGATAGACATAGGTATATGCATAAAGGACTTGTACGCACAGCATATTAAAAATTTAAAACTACCTAAAAATCAAAAATAAACCAATAATTCAATGGAAAAATGGGCAAAAAAGCCTTGAACAAGCAAAAGATAATATATCCAAATGGTCAAAAGTTATTTCAAAAGCAAGTTAACATTGTTAGGTATCAGATAACTGCAAATAATGTCACGATGTGGTAGCACTACACATCCACTGGAAAAGCTAAAATGAAAAAGACTAAGAATACTAAAAGTTGGCAAATACGTATCAGCAAACTTTTTCTATAAAGAGCCATATAGAAAATACTTTAGGAGGGACTTCCCTGGTGGTGCAGCAGTTAAGAATCCACCTGCCAATGCAGGGGACACAGGTTCGAGCCCTGGTCCGGGAAGATCCCACATGCCAAGGAGCAACTAAGCCCGTGCGCCACAACTGAGCCTACGCTCTAGAGCCCACGAGCCACAACTACTGAAGCCGATGCTCCACAACAAGAGAAGCCACTGCAATGAGAAGCCCGCACACCGCAACAAAGAGTACCTCCTGCTCGCTGCAACTAGAGAAAGCTCACGCACAGCAACGAAGACCCAACACAGCCAAAAATAAGTAAATAAATAAAATTTAAAAAAAAAAAAAGAAAGAAAAGAAAATACCTTAGGGGACTTCCCTGGTGACACAGTGGTTAAGAATTCACCTGCCAATGCAGGGGACACGAGTTCAAGCCCTGATCCAGGAAGATCCCACATGCCGTGGAGCAACTAAGCCCATGGGCCACAACTACTGAACCTGCACTCTAGAGCCCGCGAGCCACAACTACTGAAGCCCGCGCGCCTAGAGCCTATGCTCTGCAAGAAAAGCCAGTGCAATGAGAAGCCCGTGCACCACAACGAAGAGTAGCCTCCGCTCACCACAACGAAGAGTAGCCCCCGCTCGCCACAACTAGAGAAAGCCCATGCACAGCAACGAAGACCCAATACACCCAATACAGCCAAAAATTAATTAATTAAAAAAAAAATACTTTAGGCTTTGTGGGTCATACAGCTTACCCCAATTACTCAATTCTGCAACTGTAGTACAAAAGCAGTCACAGACAACACATAACTAAATGAGCAAGACTATGTTCCAATAAAACTTTACATATGAAAACTGAAAATTAATTTTCATATAGTTTTCATGTGTCACAAAATATCAATCTTCTTTGTATTTTTTCCAACTATTTAAAATGCAAAACCCATTATCAACTCTTAAGCTGTACAAAAAGAGGCAATAAGTCATAATTTGCTAACCCCCTGATGAAGGGCAACTAAAACTCTCCTACACTGCTGGTAGGCGTGTAAAGTGATTCAACCAAATTGAAAACAGTTTGGAGATATTTACTAAAGGTGAACATACATGATCGTTTTACCTAAGTGATTCCACCCTTAAATTCCCAACAGAAATTAGTATATGTTAATCAAAAGGTATGTACTAGAATGTTGGTAGCATCACTACCATAATAACCAAAAACTAGAAACTAACCAAATACTCATCAACAGTAAAATGGATAAATAAGTTATGGTATATTCACAAAATGGGATACTAAAAAGAAATGAGAATGAATCCCACAAACATAATGTAAGCTAAAGCCACAGGCAAAAGAATATATACTGTGTGATTACATTTACATGAATTCTAAAATATGCCAAACTAAATCTAGGATGTTAGAAATAAGGAGGGTGGCTACCCTCAGGGTTCAGAGTAATAACCAAAAGAGGGCAAGAAGGAGAATACTGGAGTTGTGGTAAGGTTCCATTTCCTGAACAGTTAGCCACATAGATGTGGTTAAGTTTACAAAATTCACAAAACCATACCCTTAGTTTTGTGTGCTTTCCAGTATGTATCTTATACTTCAATAATGAAGTAAAAAAAAAAGGGAGGGGGGGAACTGCTAACTACTCAGAGAACTGCCTGTACAAAGTCAGTTAGCAGCAGTTGCTTTATAGAGATCATAAATATTTCTGAAATGATAAACTGCTTCAAGTAAAAATTCATTTTATACAAACGTGTGTGTGTGTGTGTGTGTGTGTGTGTGTGGCGTAATTCCACTGTGGAAGAGATTGCTAATTGCAATCTTTTCTTCTTCCTTTTAGCAATAAAACTCTCTGAATTTTAAGTGAGGTATATGGACTCCATCTAGAGAATACATTTTCCAGCCTCCCTGGCTGCTGGGTGCAGGGACATGTTACTAAGTTTGGGTCAATAAGATGACAGAGCCATGTCATTAAGTGAAACTACCTGTCTACCGTTTTCTCTTGTTCCCCCTTCCTGTTGATTAAAATTAGACACTGTAATGGTGAGCCAACATTGGCCATGTAGATGAAGTATACCTCAGAGGATGGTGGAAAAACAAGATAAAAGGAATTCTGGGTCTAAGACCACATCATGAAAGAGAGTCACCCTAGTCCCCTGGAGTACCTACCAGCTTGGGTTTTAACAAGAGAAAAATTAATTATATACTATTTTTTGTATGAACATTAGTTCTCATTTCTCTGGGATAAATGCCCAGGAATACAGTTGCTGGACTATATGGCAGCTGCATGTTAAGTTTTATAAAAAACTGCCAAAACGTTTTTAGGAGTGGCTGTACCATTTTATATTCCCACCAGCAATGAATCAGTGATCCAGTTTCTTCACATCCTCCCCAACATTTGGTGCTGTCACAGTTTTCTGTTCTAGCCATTCTGTACATACTATCCTAGCACTTACCAGAGTATCTGGCAATGGAGCAGGCATTCAAGCAAGGTGCAAGAAATGAATGCATGAACATATCAAGCACTTACAGCACTATGTTACGTGATTTTACATGCATTAGTCTTTGGAAGTAGGTCCTATAAGTGTATCATTTAGGACAACAGCAAATTTGCTGTGACAAGAGAAAATAACTGAAGTGTCAACAAAAACAATGCTTATTTCTCTTTCACTCAACAATCTGAGTCTAGAGGATCCATGGTGCCACCACACTACTGAAGACTTAGGCTCTCTCTATCTTATTGTTCTGTCACCCTCAGCACGCAGTTTTCATCTCAGAGTTGAAGCTAGCAGGTCCAGCCCTGCCATTATAATTGCCTTCCAGCAAGAAGGAAGGGAAACAGTAAAAAAGGAAGGCACACTCTTTTCCTTTTAAAGTACTGTCGCAAAAATTCACACGAAGTTTTGCTCCCATCCGGTAGCCAGAACCTAGTCATATGACTGCATTTGGGAAGTGAAGTCTATTTCTATCATGAAAATTTCTACCATAGAAATTTCTATTACTATAAGAGGAGAATGGATACTGGGGAGACAATTTAACCAACTCTATCGCAATAATTAAACTCATAGAGATAGAGAAATGGAAAAATCAGTGATGTTGATTACTTCCTAAAGTCAGTAAGAAGTGGGGGTCAAACTCAGCCTGATGCCACAGGCTGAGGTCTTTATTATTCTATACTCCTTCATTATACTCTTATGTCCTGCTCTAGAGTGCTTCATTGCATGAAAAGGAAATTTGTATTTTATGAAACTGTGATAACCTATCTTTATACCATGCAGAAAATATCAGTCACACAAAATTTTTTTACCAGTAGGACCTAAGTTTTCTTGAATTTTAAATTCATATGCTTAAAACCCATCTTCTTCGTGTCTCCTCCTTAGAATCCACTAAAGTGGAAAAATGGTCATATTTCAGGAGTATACAAGGGGAAGAGTATCAA
Source organism: Delphinapterus leucas (assembly GCF_059928025.1). Taxonomy (NCBI): domain Eukaryota; kingdom Metazoa; phylum Chordata; class Mammalia; order Artiodactyla; family Monodontidae; genus Delphinapterus; species Delphinapterus leucas. The sequence goes on from NC_143145.1 coordinate 38,327,052, forward strand.
AAGGTGACAATAAAATACTGACAGGCTTCCGGGAAGATGGCGGAGGAGTAGGACGCGGAGATCGCCTTCCTCCCCACAGATAAACCAGAAATACATCTACACGTGGAGCAACTCCTGCACAGCACCTACTGAACGCTGGCAGAAGACGTCAGACCTCCCTAAAGGCAAGAAACTCCCCACGTACCTGGGTAGGGTAAAAGAAAAAAAGAATAAACAGAGACAAAAGAATAGGGACGGGACCTGCACCAGTGGGAGGGAACTGTGAAGGAGGAAAGGTTTCCACACACTAGGAAGCCCCTTCGCGGGCGGAGACTGCGGGTGGCGGAGGGGGAAGCTTCGGAGCCGCGGAGGAGAGCACAGCAACAGGGGTGTGGGGGGCAAAGCGGAGAGATTCCCGCACAGATGATCGGTGTCGACCGGCACTCACCAGCCCGAGAGGCTTGTCTGCTCACCCGCCGGGGCGGGCGCGGCTGGGAACTGAGGCTCCGGCTTCGGTCGGAGCGCCAGGAGAGGACTGGAGTTGGCGGCGTGAACAGAGCCAGAAGTGGGTAGTGCGCCATGGCTGGCCAGGAGGGAGTCCGGGGAAAAGTGTGAACCTGCCGAAGAGGCAAGACACTTTTTCTTCCCTCTTTGTTTCCTGGTGCGCGAGGAGAGGGTTAGATTAAAAGCGCTGCTTAAAGGAGCTCCAGAGACGGGCGCAAGCCGCGGCTAACAGCGCGGATCCCAGAGCCGGGCATGAGACGCTAAGGCTGCTGCTGCCACCACCAAGAAGTCTGTGTGTAAGCACAGGTCACTATCCACACCCCCCTTCCGGGGAGCCTGTGAAGCCCGCCACTCCCAGGGTCCCGTGATCCAGGGACAACTCCCCCGGGAGAACGCACGGCGCACCTCAGGCTGGTGCGATGTCACGCCGGCCTCTGCCGCCGCAGGCCCGCCCCGCACTCCTCCCTCCCCCCGGCCTGAGTGAGCCAGAGCCCCCCAATCAGTGGCTCCTTTAACCCCGTCCTATCTGAGTGAAAAACAGACGCCCTCCGGCGACCTACACGCAGAGGCAGGGCCAAATCCAAAGCTGAGCCCCTGGGAGCTGTGAGAACAAAGAAGAGAAAGGGAAATCTCCCCCAACAGCCTCAGAAGCAGCAGATTAAAGCTCCACAATCAACTTCATGTACCTGCATCTGTGGGATACCTGAATAGACACGAATCATCCCAAATTGACGAGGTGGACTTTGAGAGCAAGCTTTATGATTTTTTCCCCTTTTCCTCTTTTTGTGAGTGTGTATGAGTATGCTTCTGTGTGAGATTTTGTCTGTATAGCTTTGCTTCCACCATTTGTCCAAGGGTTCTATCCGTCTGATTTCTTTTTCTTTTTTAATTTTTTTCTTAATAATTACTTTTTATTTTAATAACTTTATTTTATCTTACTTTATTTTTGATCTTTCTTTCCTTCCTTCCCTCCTTTAGACAACGAATCATCCCAAATTCAGGAGGTGGACTTTGAGAGCACGATTTATGATTTTTTCCCCTTTTCCTCTTTTTGTGAGTGTGTATGAGTATGCTTCTGTGTGAGATTTTGTCTGTATAGCTTTGCTTCCACCATTTGTCCAAGGGTTCTATCCGTCCGATTTCTTTTTTTCTTTTAATTTTTTTCTTAATAATTACTTTTTATTTTAATAACTTTATTTTATCTTACTTTATTTTCGATCTTTCTTTCCTTCCTTCCCTCCTTTAGACAACGAATCATCCCAAAATGAGGAGGTGGACTTTGAGAGCAAGATTTATGATTTTTTCCCCTTTACCTCTTTTTCTGAGTGTGTATGTGTATGCTTCTGTGTGAGATTTTGTGTGTATAGCTTTGCCTCCACCATTGTCCTACAGTTCTATCCGTCCGTTTTTTCTTTTCTCTTAATAATTATTTTTTATTTTAATAACTTTATTATATTTTATCTTATTTTATTTTACTTTATGTTCTTTCTTTTTTTGCTACCTTCCCTCCTTCCTTCCTTCCTCCGTCCCTCCCTCCCTCCGTCCCTTCCTTCCTTCTTTCTTTCTTTCTTTCTTTCTTTCCTCCTTGCTTGCTTTCTTTCTTCTACTAATTCTTTCTTTCTACTTTTTCTCCCTTTTCTTCTGAGCCGTGTGGATGAAAGGTTCTTGGTGCTGCAGCCAGGAGTCAGTGCTGTGCCTCTGAGGTGGGAGAGCCAACTTCAGGACACTGGTCCACAAGAGACCTCCCACCTCCACATAATATTCAAACGGCAAAAATCTCCCAGAGATTTCCATCTCAACACCAGCACCCAGCTTCACTCAACGACCAGCAAGCTACAGTGCTGGACACCCTATGCCAAACAACTAGCAAGACAGGAACACAATCCCACCCATTAGCAAAGAGGCTGCCTAAAATCATAATAAGGCCACAGACACCCCAAAACACACCACCAGACGTGAACCTGCCCACTAGAAAGACAAAATCCAGCCTCATCCACCGCAACACAGGCACTAGTCCCCTCCATCAGGAAGCCTACAGAGCCCACTGAACCAACCTTAGCGACTGGGGAGAGAAACCAAAAACAACGGGAACTACGAACCTGCAGCCTGCAAAAAGGAGACCCCAAACACAGTAAGATAAGCAAAATGAGAAGACAGAAAAACACACAGCAGATGAAGGAGCAAGATAAAAACCCACCAGACCTAACAAATGAAGAGGAAATAGGCAGTCTACCTGAAAAAGAATTCAGAATAATGATAGTAAAGATGATCCAAAATCTTGGAAATAGAATAGACAAAATTCAAGAAACATTTAACAAGGACTTAAAAGAACTAAAGAGGAAACAAATAATGATGAACAAAACAATAAATGAAATGAAAAATACTGTAGATGGGATCAATAGCAGAGGCAGAAGAACGGATAGGTGACCTGGAAGATAAAATAGTGGAAATAACTACTGCAGAGCAGAATAAAGAAAAAAGAATGAAAAGAACTGAGGACAGTCTCAGAGACCTCTGGGACAACATTAACTGCACCAACATTCGAATTATAGGGGTTCCATAAGAAGAAGAGAAAAAGAAAGGGACTGAGAAAATATTTGAAGAGATTATAGTTGAAAACGTCCCGAATATGGGAAAGGAAATAGTTAATCAAGTCCAGGAAGCACAGAGAGTCCCATACAGGATAAATCCAAGGAGAAATACGCCAAGACACATATTAATCAAACTGTCAAAAATTAAATACAAAGAAAACATATTAAAAGCATCAAGGGAAAAACAACAAATACACACAAGGGAATCCCCATAAGGTTAACAGCTGATCTTTCAGCAGAAACTCTGCAAGCCACAAGAGTCTGGCACAACACATTTAAAGTGATGAAGGAGAAAAACCTGCAACCAAGATTACTCTACCCAGCAAGGATCTCATTTAGATTTGACAGAGAAATTAAAACCTTTACAGACAAGCGAAAGCTGAGAGAGTTCAGCACCACCAAACCAGCTCTACAACAACAGCTAAAGGAACTTCTCTAGGCAAGAAACACAAGACAAGGAAAAGACCTACAATAACGAACCCAAAACAATTAAGAAAATGGGAATAGGAATATACATATCGATAACTACCTTCAATGTAAATGGACTAAATGCTTCCACCAGAAGACACAGCTTGGCTGAATGGATACAAAAGCAAGACCCATATATTTGCTGTCTACAAGAGACGCACTTCAGACCTAGAGACACATACAGACTGAAAGTAAGGGGATGGAAAAAGATATTTCATGCAAATGGAAACCAAAAGAAAGCTGGAGTAGCAATTTTCATATCAGACAAAATAGACTTTAAAATAAAGACTATTAGAAGAGACAAAGAAGGACACTACATAATTATCAAGGGATCAATCCAAGAAGAAGATATAACAATTGTAAATATTTATGCACCCAAAATAGGACCACCTCAATACATAACACAAATGCTAACAGCCATAAAAGGGGAAATCGACAGTAACAGATTCATAGTAGGGGACTTTAACACCCCACTTTCACCAATGGACACATCATCCAAAATGAAAATAAATAAGGAAACACAAGATTTAAATGATACATTAAACAAGATGGACTTAATTGATATTTATAGGACATTCCACCCAAAAACAACAGAATACACATTTTTCTCAAGTGCTCATGGAACATTCTCCAGGATAGATCGTATCTTGGGTCACAAATCAAGCCTTGGTAAACTTAAGAAAACTGAAATTGTATCTAGTATCTTTTCTGACCACAACGCTATGAGACTAGATATCAATTACTGGAAAACATCTGTAAAAAATACAAACACATGGAGGCTAAACAATACACTACTTAATAACGAAGTGATCACTGAAGAAATCAAACAGGAAATCAAAAAATACCTAAAACAAATGACAATGCAGACACAATGACCCAAAACCTATGGGATGCAGCAAAACTAGTTCTAAGAGGGAATTTTATAGCAATAAAATCCTACCTTAAGAAACAGGAAACATCTCGAATAAACAACCTAACCTTGCACCTAAATCAATTAGAGAAAGAAGAACAAAACAACCCCAAAGTTAGCAGAAGGAAAGAAATCATAAATATCAGATCAGAGATAAATGAAAAAGAAATGAAGGAAACAATAGCAAAGATCAATAAAACTAAATGCTGGTTCTTTGAGAAGATAAACAAAATTGATAAACCATTAGCCAGACTCATTAAGAAAAAAAGGGAGAAGACTCAAATCAATAGAATTAGAAATGAAAAAGGAGAAGTAACAACTGACACTGCAGAAATACAAAAGATCATGAGAGATTACTACAAGCAACTCTATGCCAATAAAATGGACAACCTGGAACAAATGGACAAATTCTTAGAAATGTACAACCTGTCAAGACTGAATCAGGAAGAAATAGAAAATATGAAAAGACCAATCACAAGCACTGATATTGAAACTGTGATTAAAAATCTTCCAACAAACAAAACCCCAGGACCAGATGGCTTCACAGGCAAATTCTATCAAACATTTAGAGAAGAGCTAACACCTATCCTTCTCAAACCCTTCCAAAATATAGCAGAGGGAGGAACACTCCCAAACTCATTCTACGAGGCCACCATCACCCTGATACCAAATCCAGACAAGGATGTCACAAACAAAGAAAACTACAGGCCAATATCAATGATGAACACAGATACAAAAATCCTCAACAAAATACTAGCAAACAGACTCCAACAGCACATTAAACGGATCATACACCATGATCAAGTGGACTTTATTCCAGGAATGCAAGGATGCTTCAATATACGCAAATCAATCAACGTGATACACCATATTAACAAACTGAAGGAGAAAAACCATATGATCATCTCAATAGATGCAGAGAAAGCTTTTGACAAAATTCAACACCCATTTATGATAAAAACCCTGCAGAAAGTAGGCATAGAGGGAACTTGCCTCAACATAATAAAGGCCATGTATGACAAGCCCACAGCCAACATCGTCCTCAATGGTGAAAAACTGAAACCATTTCCACTAAGATCAGGAGCAAGACAAGGTTGCCCACTCTCACCACTCTTATTCAACATAGTTTTGGAAGTTTTAGCCACAGCAATCAGAGAAGAAAAGGAAATAAAAGGAATCCAAATCGGAAAAGAAGTAAAGCTGTCACTGTTTGCAGATGACATGATACTATACATAGAGAATCCTAAAGATGCTACCAGAAAACTACTAGAGCTAATCAATGAATCTGGTAAAGTAGCAGGATACAAAATTAATGCACAGAAATCTCTAGCATTCCTATACACTAATGATGAAAAAATCTGAAAGTGAAATTAAGAAAACACTCCCATTTACCATTGTAACAGAAAGAATAAAATATCTAGGAATAAACCTACCTAAGGAGACAAAAGACCTGTATGCAGAAAATTATAAGACACTGATGAAAGAAATTAAAGATGATACAAATAGATGGAGAGATATACCATGTTCTTGGATTGGAAGAATCAACATTGTGAAAATGACTCTACTACCCAAAGCAATCTATAGATTCAATGCAATCCCTATCAAACTACCACTGGCATTTTTCACAGAACTAGAACAAAAAACTTCACAATTTGTATGGAAACACAAAAGACCCCAAATAGCCAAAGCAATCTTGAGAACAAAAAACGGAGCTGGAGGAATCAGGCTCCCTGATTTCAGACTATACTACAAAGCTACAGTAATCAAGACAGTATGGTACTGGCACAAAAACAGAAAGATAGCTCAATGGAACAGGGTAGAAAGCCCGGAGATTAAACCTACGCACATATGGTCACCTTATCTTTGATAAAGGAGGCAGGAATATACAGCGGAGAAAGGACAGCCTCTTCAATAAGTGGTGCTGGGAAAACTGGACAGGTACATGTAAAAGTATGAGATTAGATCACTCCCTAACACCATACACAAAAATAAGCTCAAAATGGATTAAAGACCTAAATGTAAGGCCAGAAACTATCAAACTCTTAGAGGAAAACATAGGCAGGACACTCTTTGACATAAATCACAGCAAGACCCTTTTTGACCCACCTCCTAGAGAAATGGAAATAAAAACAAAAATAAACAAATGGGACCTAATGAAACTTAAAAGCTTTTGCACAGTAAAGGAAACCATAAACAAGACCAAAAGACAACCCTCAGAATGGGAGAAAATATTTGCAAATGAATCAACTGACAAAGGATTAATCTCCAAAATTTATAAACAGCTCATGCAGCTTAATAACAAAAAAACAAACAACCCTATCCAAAAATGGGCAGAAGACCTAAACAGACATTTCTCCAAAGAAGATATACAGACTGCCAACAAACACATGAAAGAATGCTCAACATTACTAATCATTAGAGAAATGCAAATCAAAACTACAATGAGATATCATCTCACACCAGTCAGAATGGCCATCATCAAAAAATCTAGAAACAATAAATGCTGGAAAGGGTGTGGAGAAAACGGAACACTCCTGCACTGCTGGTGGGAATGTGAATTGGTACAGCCACTGTGGCGAACAGTATGGAGGTTCCTTAAAAAACTACAAATAGAACTACCATATGACCCAGCAATCTCACTGCTGGGCATATACCCTGAGAAAACCATAATTCAAAAACAGTCATGTACCAAAATGTTCATTGCAGCTCTATTTTCAATAGCCTGGAGATGGAAACAACCTAAGTGTCCATCATCGGATGAATGGATAAAGATGTGGGACATATATACAACGGAGTATTACTCAGCCATAAAAAGAAACGAAATTGAGCTATTTGTAATGAGGTGGATAGACCTAGAGTCTGTCATACAGAGTGAAATAAGTCAGAAGGAGAGAGACAAATGCCGTATGCTAACACATATATATGGAATTTAGGGAAAAACAAAAAACTGTCATGAAGAACCTAGGGGTAAGACAGGAATAAAGACTGTGTCCTACTAGACCTACTAGAGAATGGACTTGAGGACATGGGGAGGGGGAACGGTAAGGTGTGACAAAGCGAGAGAGAGGCATGGACATATATACACTACCAAACGTAAGGTAGATAGCTAGTGGGAAACAGCCGCATAGCACAGGGAGATCAGCTCAGTGCTTTGTGACCACCTGGAGGGGTGGGATAGGGAGGGTGGGAGGGAGGGAAACACAAAAGGGAAGAGATATGGGAACATATGTATATGTATTACTGTTTCACTTTGTTATAGAGCAGAAACTAAGACACCATTGTAAAGCAATTATACTCCAATAAAGATGTTAAAAAAATAAAATAAAATAAAATACTGACAAATGCTGGCAAAAAAAGCACATACTTATGCAAATAGTTGTGGAATACCAACCTCTCCTGTAACTTCCACATGTAAGTTTACTCTTTAAATTAACAAGTAAATATATGAAAATCAGATAGGCAAAACATACTAAAAACGTTAAGTTAGCAAAATACAACAAGTTGGATTATACAGTCATTCAGATCAACTGGCAAGATTCAAAATTAAGCCAAAAACAAACCTGGTTTTAGTCTACTATATGGTTCGTATTCATGTTCCAAGGCACAAACAATCATTTTTAAAATTCTATGTACTGCACTGCTATCCAAGCGAAAATCAAGAGGACCTATAACAAGGCTTTTGGTAGACTTTTCCTGAAGTGTTCCCAAATCTTCACTTTTCCCCGAAGAAAAGTCTGGTTGATTTGCAGAACCTACAAGAAGCCAAAATTATATTAATAGGTAAGCATCAATCAGATATACCAAATATATATTTTAATATTTCTCATCTTTTTAGCTTAGAGCTTAATGCCTTAAAACCAATTCTACATCAACTGGATACACAGAACCCTGCTGATCTATATTTTTCTTTATGTAGATGAGAAGGTATTATCAACAAAAAACAGCTGATTTGAAAAACAATTATTCCTGTTATCTATTTAATGTTATAAGATGTGCTATAAAATTGAAATGGTCATTCTTAAATATTATTCTCTAAAACCTAATTGGCCTATACCTAATAATTCTATATACAATACTATTAGGTTGAGTGGGAAAGGAGACTCTCAAAGAAGTTGCATTTTACTATTTTATCTTAGAAGTTACACGGAAAAACTGATTGCTTAAAGCTACATGTTCAAAGGTGCCTCGAGAGTTTTCTAATGACCATGGAAGTAAACAATAGGTATTACTCGCTTTGAACTTTTTCCAGAATAAAATCATTATGGCCATGCTCCACAGGGTGGAATCCAATTTCCCCAATCCCTTATCTGCCCATATGTCGACGAGGAACGAAGGATGTCTTCTAAAGAAAATATTAGCACTACCTACAGGTATTTCTCCTTATCTAACCTGTCCACACCTTTGAGATTTGATTTTAATATATAAATTCACCATTTTAAGTGATAACATACAGTAAATTTTACTTCTTAAGTCTTATGTTTATTCAAAAAAAAATAGGGAAGTAAACCTTTCCAGCATTTACTACCTTTAGAGTCTAGGAAGGCCCAGTTAATCAAAAATTGTATATCTACACCTTTTAGTAACTTTTTCAAAAATACATTTCCTTCATTTCAAACAAAGGAGTCCAGTTCAATCTCTAGTCACAGTAGCAGAGACGAAAAAATAATTAAATTTATTATTCATATATTCTTTTAAAAAAAAAACATTTTTCAAATTTATTTATTTTTGGCTGCGTTGGGTCTTCTGTGCTGCGCGCAGGCTTTCTCTAGTTGCAGTGAGCGGGGGCTACTCCTCGTTGCAGTGCGCGGGCTTCTCATTGCAGTTGATTCTCTTGTTGTGGAATATGGGTTCTAGGCGCGCAGGCTTCAGTAGTTCTGGCACGCAGGCTCAGCAGTTGTGGCTCGCGGGCTCTAGAGCACGGGCTCAGTTGTGGCGCATGGGCTTAGCTGCTCTGTGGCATGTGGGATCTTCCCAGGCCAGGGCTCGAACCTGTGTCCCCTGCATTGGCAGGCAGATTCTTAACCACTGCGCCACCAGGGAAGTCCTCATATATTCTTAACAAGATGACTACACACAGACTTAAATGTCACAAATAAAACATACAAAGTTAATCTTAAACATATTTTATGATATACATAAATAAGAGTCACATTATAAATTAGGTATAAATAACATACCATTAACATAAAAAAATGCTACTTTCCATAGCTAAACCAGACATTTCTAGAGTTACCTGTTAGGATGAGGTTAGCTTGAAGATAACCAGAAGGACTCTGGTTGCAAATCAAAATATTCAAAAACAAGGAAAATATCCTTCTTTGAGTCCTACAGAGGCTATTAGGCTTCTTTAAAAAATGTCAATTTACAAGAAGACCCTTCTTTTAGACATCAGATTGTCTCTAAAACAACAGAAGTCTAGAGGCTTCTATTCTTTTTTAAGATAATGCAACTTGATTTTAATGCCAGTAGCTTATCTAAAATGTAAAACTGTGACTGGCTTTTAGCTACATCTTTTCAGCAAGGTATTTACTTGTGCTCACCCTCAATAAGTTTGGTCACTCCAGACCCCTGAATGTTTGGCTATTCTTATTAGAGTCAAGACAATATCAAGTTAGCCTAATTAAAATGAAGGACTTGCCAGTCTCTCCAGGACAGCCAGAGGCAAAAGAACCTGTACTGCCTACATCTGCCCATACCTTTATACCTATTAATAGAAAATTATTCTTCTCCCTATGTGAAGAGGAATCTGCAAGCTACAAAAACAACTCCACCAACCATCTGTGCCAGTGCACAACGAACTCTACTTTCATTCGTGAGAACTATATATCCCTACATGTCTTCTTTTACTAGAAATTCACCTACTTTCTTTCCCCAATGGTTCTCATTAAAGTTTGCTTGTATTTTACTTATACCTTATGAATCTGAGTCTCTGTATAAAACCCATCCTTTAAAGAAAAAAAGTAGCTCTAACCCAGGAACTAGAAAATTAATCCTTAAATAGAATAATTTAGGAAACACAAATGCTTCTACTCCAACATTCCCCTAAATTAACACCAACACTCTCCCAAGACATCCGGATTCAAAAGGGTAATGAACCATGATGCCTCTCTCTCATCCTTTTCCTCAATCCAATAACTAAATAGTTTCAATTTTATCTCTATGTCTCTAAAATATTCCTGTTGTTTTCAGCTATCTACTTTAGGTCCATAAAAACATTTGCAATAACTTCTTAAATAAAAAAGACTAAAAGTTACAGCAATAATATTTAAAGTTATATTAATAAGAAATAATTTAGTTTCTAAAACAGTGAGTGCTTTCAAGTAGCAAAAGAAAAATGAATTATCAGAATGCTTATTAATATCAAGCAGCAGCACAAGAAACTTACTAACCGAATTTTTCTTTATATGTCATTTTATAATGTGAGTAAAGTACTACGACATCATTTATCACAACAAAAATAAATAATACAAGCTCTTTTTCTTACTGCATTTACTAGTTTTTTACATTAAGTAAATACTATCATGAACTTACTTAAAGCACACCAATCAAATCTGCTTTCAAAATTTCAGAATCCACTACAAACTTTGTAAAATTATTAGTTTAATATGCATTTAGATATCTAAGATAAAATTTAGGGCACTTTTTGATAACTTGGACTACAGAAAAAAATAAATGTCATCACAACAAACCAAGAATTTTAGATAAAATATTTCTTGGAAGAATTCAAAATTAACCTCTTTTAAGAATTCAAAATACTCTTCTTAGGTTTATAAATACTGAAAATTCCACAAATTTCTTGTTTCAAGTAATCCAAGAAAGAAGAAAATCTGAACACGGTAGTTATCAATGCAAGCTGTAGAGTTTAAACTAGCTGGGTTCAAATTCCACATAACAGGTGTGTGATCTTGGCCAAGTTACAAAACCTGTATAGGACTGGCTGTTTCATCATATGGAAAATGAGGATATTGTTATCGACTTATAGGGTTATTATGAAGATTAAGTTAGCTACTATATGTAAAACACTCAGAAGAGTGCCTTACATTTAAAACCATTCAATAAATATTAGCCATTATCACCATCACTATATTATCAGTGAATATAGATTCACAATGAGAAACACACATATAAAAGCAGCTACCAAAAAGCAGGCAAAGAACAAGCAAACAGATTACTGGGTGAATGAATGAACACATTTTTAATGAACATGTGACATTCACAAGTTAAATTAACAGTGGAATCTTATTATTTACTCAAAAAAATTATCTAATTGCACAGCTGAGAAAGTATCTGTGTAAGCAGTACACCAAAAGCAAGAAAATGATTACCACAAGCCTAAGAAGAGCAGTTTCTTCCAGTGAGGGAGGGAGAAGACTGTGATGGAAAAGGAACACACAGGAGACCAGCAATGTTGACACTGTCCTGTCTCTTGGCTTGTGTGGGGAATACACAGGTGTTTCTATTTCTTTGCTATTCTGTATGTAAATGTATAGAACTTTTCTGTTTGTATGTTATGATCTAACATTTTGTTTAAAAAAAGTTAAAGACTAAGATATCTATACAAAAATGCACAATATTCACAGGAATGGAATACGTGAAAAATTCAAAAAGTAGAAAACTACCAGCTTCTAAGGCAGAAAATATATAAGCACCCTAGCAAATATAAATCATGTTTCAATCTTTTAAAAACTTCAGAAACAAATATATACAAATAAAATTTTCAGTGAGAGGTTTCCTTTACTTGATAGGCGGACTACTTCATACTCCACCTCACAAAATACCAAATTCACAGCACATGTGTAAGACATCATACTAAACAAAAGGAAACCTACCAGCTTACATTTGGCAACTACAACACAATAAAAACTTGCAAAGTTCTTAGAACACAGACTTCTGAATTGTACTTTCATATACAGGTATCCCTTGCTTTTCAAAAGTTAGCTTTAGGCCATTTCACTTTTACAAAAGATCTGTTTCCCTAACCAAAATAAATGTGAAGAGAATATTCACTTTTACAACAAAAAGGTGAAAACAGCATTCACCACTTGTTTTGCAGTGAAGCATTACAGAGGCAGCGCACACCCCTAGCGTCTAGAGTGGCACCAGCAAACTCCTTCCCCAGGAGCTATACTCAGAATCTCAATATCAAGCCACCACAGCTTTGAACTGTGTCTTTGAGCACACGCGCTTTTCTCAATTTATTTTGCGCATCAGTTAACAAGATCTGTCCTAAGGTAACTGCTTCTTCACTTTACACCATTTCAGATTACCAAAGTTTCATACGAATGCTGTAGTGGAGGAAACCTAATACATACAATTGACTCCTGAGCATCTCAACCAATGTCCACGGGTACCTCACAACACATCTTTTGTGAGTTGAGGGGGAAGATGGCGGAAGAGTAAGACGGGGAGATCACCTTCCTCCCCACAGATACATCAGAAATACATCTACACATGGAACAACTCCTACAGAACACCCACTGAACGCTGGCAGAAGACCTCAGACCTCCCAAAAGGCAAGAAAATCCCCACGTACCTGGGTAGGGCAAAAGAAAAAACAGAGACAAAAGAATAGGGATGGGACCTGCACCGGTGGGAGGGAGCTGTGAAGGAGGCAAGGTTTCCACACACTAGAAACCCCTTCGTGAGCAGAGACTGCGGGTGGCGGAGGGGGAAGCTTCGGAGCCACGGAGGAGAGAGCAGCCACAGGGATGCGGAGGGCAAAGACGAGAGATGCCCGCACAGAGGATCGGTGCCGACCAGCACTCACCAGCCCGAGAGGCTTGTCTGCTCACCCACCACGGCAGGCAGGACTGGGAGCTGAGGGTCGGGCTTCGGTCGGAGCGCAGAGAGAGGACTGGGGCTGGCGGCGTGAACACCGCCTGAAGGGGTTAGTGCACCACGGCTAGCCGGGAGGGAGTCCGAGGAAAAGTCTGGACCTGCCAAAGAGTCAAAACACTTTTTCTTCCCTCTTTGTTTCTTGGTGCGCAAGGAGAAGGGATTAAAAGCGCTGCTTAAAGGAGCTCCGGAGACCAGCACGAGCCACAGATAACAGCGCAGACTCCAGAGATGGGTATGAGACGCTAAGGCTGCTGCTGCCGCCGCCAAGAAGCCTGTGTGCAAGCACAGGGCATTATCCACACCTCCCCTCCAGGGAGCCTGTGCAGCCGGCCACAGCCAGGGTCCCAGGATCCAGGGACAACTTCCCAAGGAGAACGCACAGCGTGCCTCAGGCTGGTGCAACGTCACGCCGGCCTCTGCCGCTGCAGGCTTCGCCCTGCACTCCGTGCCCCTCCCTCCCCGTGGCCTGAGTGAGCCAGAGCCCCCGAAACAGCAGCTCCTTTAACCCAGTCCTGTCTGAGCGGAGAACAGACGCCCTCCGGCAACCTACACGCAGAGGCTGGGCCAAATCCAAAGCTGAACCCCGGGAGCTGTGCGAACAAACAAGAGAAAGCGCAATCTCTCCCAGCTGCCTCAGGAGCAGCAGACTAAATCTCCACAATCAATTTGATGTACCCTGAAATTCTGGAATACCTGAATAGACACGAATCATCCCAAATTGAGGAGGTGGACTTTGGGAGCAAGATATATTATTTTTTCCCCTTTTCCGCTTTCTGTGAGTGTGTATGAGTACGCTTCTGTGTGAGATTTTGTCTGTATAGCTTTGTTTTCACCATTTGTCCTAGGGTTCTATCCATCCGGTTTTTTGTTTTGTTTTGCTTTTTACTTTTAAAAAAATTTTTCTTATTATTTTTTATTTTAATTATTTTATTTTATCTAAGTTTATTTTATTTTACTTTATCCTCTTTCTTTCTTTCTACTTTTTCTCCCTCTTATTCTGAGCCGTGTGGTTGAAAGGCTCTTGGTGCTGCAGCCAGGAGTCAGTGCTGTGCCTCTGAGGTGGGAGAGCCAACTTCAGGACACTGGTCCACAAGAGACCTCCCACCTCCACATAATATTCAAACGGCAAAAATCTCCCAGAGATTTCCATCTCAACACCAGCACCCAGCTTCACTCAACGACCAGCAAGCTACAGTGCTGGAAACCCTATGCCAAACAACTAGCAAGACAGGAACACAATCCCACCCATTAGCAAAGAGGCTGCCTAAAATCATAATAAGGCCACAGACACCCCAAAACACACCACCAGACGTGGACCTGCCTATCAGAAATACAAAATCCAGCCTCATCCACCAGAACACAGGCACTAGTCCCCACTACCAGGAAGCCCACACAACCCACTGAACCAACTTTAGCCACTGGGGACAGACACCAAAAACAACGGGAACTACGAACCTGCGGCCTGCAAAAAGGAGACCCCAAACACAGTAAGATAAGCAAAATGAGAAGACAGAAAAACACACAGCAGATAAAGGAGCAAGATAAAAATGCACCAGACCTAACAAATGAAGAGGAAATAGGCAGTCTACCTGAAAAAGAATTCAGAATAATGATAGTAAGGATGATCCGAAATCTTGGAAATAGAATGGACAAAATGCAAGAAACATTTAACAAGCACCTAAAAGAACTAAAGAGGAAACAAGCAATGATAACCAACACAATAAATGAAATGAAAAATACTGTAGATGGGATCAACAGCATAATAACTGAGGCAGAAGAACAGGTAAGTGACCTGGAAGATAAAATAGTAGGAAAAACTACTGCAGAGCAGAATAAAGAATGAAAAGAACTGAGGACAGTCTCAGAGACATCTGGGACAACATTAAACGCACCAACATTCGAATTATAGGGGTCCCAGAAGAAGAAAAGGAAAAGAAAGGGACTGAGAAAATATCTGAAGAGATTATAGTTGAAAACTTCCCTAATATAGGAAAGGAAATAGTTAACCAAATCCAGGAAGCGCAGAGAGTCCCATACAGGATAAATCCAAGGAGAAACATGCCAAGACACATATTAATCAAACTGTCAAAAATTAAATACAAAGAAAACATATTAAAAGCAGCAAGGGAAAAACAACAAATAACACACAAGGGAATCCCAATAAGATTAACAGCTGATCTTTCAGCAGAAACTCTGCAAGCCAGAAGGGACTGGCAGGACATATTTAAAGTGATGAAGGAGAAAAACCTGCAACCAAGATTACTCTACCCAGCAAGGAGCTCATTCAGATTTGACAGAAAAATTAAAACCTTTACAAACAAGCGAAAGCTGAGAGAGTTCAGCACCACCAAACCAGCTTTACAACAAATGCTAAAGGAACTTCTCTAGACAAGAAACACAAGAGAAGGAAAAGACCTACAATAACAAACCCAAAACAATTAAGAAAATGGGAATAGGAACATACATATTGATAATTACCTTAAATGTAAATGGATTAAATGCTCCCACCGAAAGACACAGACTGGCTGAATGGATACAAAAACAAGACCCATATACATGCTGTCGACAAGAGACCCACTTCAGACCTAGGGACACATACAGACTGAAAGTGAGGGGATGGAAAAAGATATTCCATGCAAATGGAACCAAAAGAAAGCTGGAGTAACAACTCTCATATCAGACAAAATAGACTTTAAAACAAAAACTATTAGAAGAGACAAAGAAGGACACTACATAATGATCAAGGGATCGATCCAAGAAGAAGATATAACAATTGTAAATATTTATGCACCCAACATAGGAGCACCTCAATACATAAGGCAAATACTAACAGCCATAAAAGGGGAAATCAACAGTAACACAGTCATAGTAGGGGACTTTAACACCCCACTTTCACCAATGGACACATCATCCAAAATGAAAATAAATAAGGAAACACGAGCTTTAAATGACACATTAAACAAGATGAACTTAATTGATATTTATAGGACATTCCATCCAAAAACAACAGAATACACATTTTTCTCAAGTGCTCATGGAACATTCTCCAGGACAGATCATATCTTGGGTCACAAATCAAGCCATGGTAAACTTAAGAAAACTGAAATCGTATCAAGTATCTTTTCCGACCACAACACTATGAGACTAGGTATCAATTACAGGAAAAGACCTGTAAAAAATACAAGCACATGGAGGCTAAACAATACACTACTTAATAACTAAGTGATCACTGAAGAAATCAAAGAGGAAATCAAAAAATACCTAGAAACAAATGACAATGCAGACACATAGCCCCAAAACCTATGGGATGCAGCAAGAGCAGTTCTAAGAGGAAAGTTTATAGCAATAAAATCCTACCTTAAGAAACAGGAAACATCTTGAATAAACAACCTAACCTTGCACCTAAATCAATTAGAGAAAGAAGAACAAAAAAACCCCAAAGTTAGCAGAAGGAAAGAAATCATAAAGATCAGATCAGAGATAAATGAAAAAGAAATGAAGGAAACGATAGCAAAGATCAATAAAACTAAAAGCTGGTTCTTTGAGAACATAAACAAAATTAATAAACCATTAGCCACACTCATTAAGAAAAAAAGGGAGAACTCAAATCAATAGAATTAGAAATGAAAAAGGAGAAGTAACAACTGACACTTCAGAAATACAAAAGATCATGAGAGATTACTACAAGAAACTCTATGCCAATAAAATGGACAACCTGGAACAAATGGACAAATTCTTAGAAATGCACAACCTGTCAAGACTGAATCAGGAAGAAATAGAAAATATGAAAAGACCAATCACAAGCACTGAAATTGAAACTGTGATTAAAAATCTTCCAACAAACAAAACCCCAGGACCAGATGGCTTCACAGGCAAATTCTATCAAACATTCAGAGAAGAGCTAACACCTATCCTTCTCAAACCCTTCCAAAGTATAGCAGAGGGAGGAACACTCCCAAACTCATTCTACGAGGCCACCATCACCCTGATACCAAATCCAGACAAGGATGTCACAAAGAAAGAAAACTACAGGCCAATATCAATGATGAACACAGATACAAAAATCCTCAACAAAATACTAGCAAACAGACTCCAACAGCATATTAAACGGATCATACACCATGATCAAGTGGACTTTATTCCAGGAATGCAAGGATGCTTCAATATACGCAAATCAATCAACGTGATACACCATATTAACAAACTGAAGGAGAAAAACCATATGATCATCTCAATAGATGCAGAGAAAGCTTTTGACAAAATTCAACACCCATTTATGATAAAAACCCTGCAGAAAGTAGGCATAGAGGGAACTTGCCTCAACATAATAAAGGCCATGTATGACAAGCCCACAGCCAACATCGTCCTCAATGGTGAAAAACTGAAACCATTTCCACTAAGATCAGGAGCAAGACAAGGTTGCCCACTCTCACCACTCTTATTCAACATAGTTTTGGAAGTTTTAGCCACAGCAATCAGAGAAGAAAAGGAAATAAAAGGAATCCAAATCGGAAAAGAAGTAAAGCTGTCACTGTTTGCAGATGACATGATACTATACATAGAGAATCCTAAAGATGCTACCAGAAAACTACTAGAGCTAATCAATGAATCTGGTAAAGTAGCAGGATACAAAATTAATGCACAGAAATCTCTGGCATTCCTATACACTAATGATGAAAAATCTGAAAGTGAAATTAAGAAAACACTCCCATTTACCATTGTAACAGAAAGAATAAAATATCTAGGAATAAACCTACCTAAGGAGACAAAAGGCCTGTATGCAGAAAATTATAAGACACTGATGAAAGAAGTTAAAGATGATACAAATAGATGGAGAGATATACCATGTTCTTGGATTGGAAGAATCAACATTGTGAAAATGACTCTACTACCCAAAGCAATCTACAGATTCAATGCAATCCCTATCAAACTACCACTGGCATTTTTCACAGAACTAAAACAAAAAACTTCACAATTTTTATGGAAACACAGAAGACCCCGAAGAGCCATAGCAATCTTAAGAACGAAAAACAGAGCTGGAAGAATCAGGCTCCCTGACTTCAGAGTATACTACAAAGCTACAGTAATCAAGACAGTATGGTACTGGCACAAAAACAGAAAGATAGATCAATGGAACAGGATACAAAGC
Organism: Delphinapterus leucas; assembly: GCF_059928025.1. NCBI lineage: Eukaryota > Metazoa > Chordata > Mammalia > Artiodactyla > Monodontidae > Delphinapterus > Delphinapterus leucas. The sequence goes on from NC_143145.1 coordinate 38,345,491, forward strand.
CCAGAGATAAACCCACGCACATATGGTCACCTTATCTTTGATACAGGAGGTAGGAATGTACAGTGGAGAAAGGACAGCCTCTTCAATACGTGGTGCTGGGAAAACTGGACAGGTACATGTAAAAGTATGAGATTAGAACACTCCCTAACACCATACACAAAAATAAGCTCAAAATGGATTAAAGACCTAAATGTAAGGCCAGAAACTATCAAACTCTTAGAGGAGAACAAAGGCAGAACACTCTATGACATAAATCACAGCAAGACCCTTTTTGACCCACCTCCTAGAGAAATGGAAATAAAAACAAAAATAAACAAACGGGACCTAATGAAACTTAAAAGGTTTTGCACAGCAAAGGAAATCATAAACAAGACCAAAAGACAACCCTCAGAATGGGAGAAAATATTTGCAAATGAAGCAACTGACAAAGGATTAATCTCTAAAATTTACAAGCAGCTCATGCAGTTCAATAACAAAAAAACAAACAATCCAATCCAAAAATGGGCAGAAGACCTAAATAGACATTTCTCCTAAGAAGATATACAGATTGCCAACAAACACATGAAAGAATGTTCAACATCATTAATCATTAGAGAAATGCAAATCAAAACTACAATGAGGGCTTCCTTGGTTGCGCAGTGGTTGGGAGTCCGCCTGCCGATGCAGGGGACACGGGTTTGTGCCCCGGTCCGGGAGGATCCCGCATGCCACAGAGCGGCTGGGCCCGTGAGCCACGGCCACTGGGCCTGCGCGTCCAGAGCGTGTGCTCCGCAACGGGAGAGGCCCACGTACCGCAAAAAAAGAAAAAAAACTACAATGAGATATCATCTCACACCGGTCAGAATGGCCATCATCAAAAAATCTAGAAACATGGGCTTCCCTGGTGGCGCAGTGGTTGAGAGTCCGCCTGCTGATGCAGGGGACACAGGTTCGTGCCCCAGTCTGGGAAGATCCCACATGCCGCGGAGTGGTTGGGCCCATGAGCCGTGGCCGCTGAGCCTGCACGTCCGGAGCCTGTGTTCCGCAACGGGAGAGGCCACAACAGTGAGAGACCCATGTACCGCAAAAAAAAAATCTAGAAACAATAAATGCTGGAGAGGGTGTGGAGAAAAGGGAACACTCTTGCACTGCTGGTGGGAATGTGAATTGGTACAGCCACTATGGAGAACAGTATGGAGGTTCCTTAAAAAACTACAAATAGGAACTACCATATGACCCAGCAATCCCACTACTGGGCATATGCCCTGAGAAAAACATATTTCAAAGAGTCATGTACCAAAATGTTCATTGCAGCTCTATTTACAATAGCCCGGAGATGGAAGCAACCTAAGTGTCCATCATCGGATGGATGGATAAAGAAGATGTGGCACATATATACAATGGAATATTACTCAGCCATAAAAAGAAACGAAATTGACTTATTTGTAGTGAGGTGGATGGACCTAGAGTGTGTCATACAGAGTGAAATAAGTCAGAAAGAGAAAGACAAATACCGTATGCTAACACATATATATGGAATCTAAGGGAAAAAAATGTCATGAAGAACCTAGTGGTAAAATGGGAATAAAGACACAGACCTACTAGAGAATCGACTTGAGGATATAGGGAGGGATAAGGGTAAGCTGTGATAAAGTGAGGGAGTGGCATGGACATATATACACTACCAAACGTAAGGTAGATAGCTAGTGCGAAGCAGCCACATAGCACAGGGAGATCAGCTCGGTGCTTTGTGACCACCTAGAGGGGTGGGATAGGGAGGCTGGGAAGGAGGAAGACACAAGAGGGAAGAGGTATGGGAACATATGTATATGTATAACTGATTCACTTTGTTATAAAGCAGAAACTAAGACACCATTGTTAAGCAATTATACTCCAATAAAGATGTAAAAAAAAAAAAAAAACACCACATCTTTTCCTCCAAAAATCTTCCTTTTGTGTCTCTATCTTCCTTGGTGGTTATCATTATCTACCAAGTAACTCAACAGCAAAAGCTGATCAACTATTTGAATTTTATTTTTAAATAAAGCAATGCGAAGGCAGTGAAGATTTTAAGCACAGAATTAAATCAGTCTGATTGCAGTATAGATTATAGGAGGGCAAGAGTGGAAGGAGAAAGCCAGTAAAAAAGCTATTAGAATCTAGATGATAACAGATTGGATGAGAGCATTAACGGTGAAGCTTAAGAAAAGAGAGACTCTAGAGATAAAATTTGACAAAATGCACTGATGGGTTGGATGCCAGGAGAGAAGTGTGTCAAGATTCCCAGATTTCCAGCTTGTGCAATTAGAAGACAGTAGAAAAATTTTCCAGTAAGAGAACACTGAAAATAGGGGAGAAGTAGTAGGTAGTCATGAGGGTTTTAATAATTCAATTTCAACATATTCAGTTTTGAGATATTTGTGAGACACAGAAGTAAAAATGTCAAGTGTGCACTGGATATATTTAATTCTAAATCTGAAAGAATAAGTTTGGACTAAAAATACAAATATGGACATCAACAACATATAGAAGGTACTCAAATCCATGAAAAAGAATAAGATTACTTCAGGAAGATTTTAGGGAAAGAAGTGAATCCAGGTTTGACCAATGAGAACACCAACATTTAGAAATCCATTTTGAAAGCAGGAAGTAGAAAATTACAGTTCTTTCCTTCTGTTTTCATCTAACAAACTTAACGATCCTTCAACATCAACTCCTCTGTGAAGTCTTCAACCCCACAGACAAAGGTAGTCCCCTTCTCACCTGGACCTCTTTTAGCTGTCTGTTTACATTACTGTCCTTAACATGCTATATTAGAATCACTTATTTAAGTGCATGAACACTACCTATTGGTTGCTTGAGAAATGCTTTGGTCTTCTTTGCATTCACAATATCTAACTCATCACCTGAAACAAGGAAATCATTTATCGAAATATGAAAAATTAACAAAAAAATGGTAACCCTATATTGACTAAGTTTTCAATATGAAAAAGGCTGGAATGATAAGCACAACATAGTATAGTTAAATTTCTGAAATCATTTGATTACTAAAATGAAACACATAATAAAATAATAAAAGACTGTCCACAGTTTCTAGAAGAATATATTTCTACTTTTCTGTTTGAAACAACAAACTCTTTTTTTAATAAAAAGATCTATATAACCTTCAAAATATATTTAATAGAGAAAAGGAAATGTTTATCCTCTTTGACAACTTAATATGAAATTTGATGTATCAAAATTTTTAATATTTGGTACATATTAGAACTAATTCTAGTTGATTATATAAAAATCTTTTCAATCAGCTGCACAAAGAAAGGACTAAAAATGTTAAGAATCTAAGAAAATTCTAACATGACATTAAAATTAAACCACTCCACAAAGTAACAGAAGGTAACTCTGATGTAACAGAGTACAATCAGTCAAGGACCAATTGTTTCTGAAGAAGTCTTTGTTTCTGTTGTTCAAGGAAAAGCAAATATAAAGGAAAGAAACCAGTACCTTTGCCACTGGTGTTCTCCATTGTATACAGGTAATCCATGTAAAAAGCCCCAAACCTTTGCATTCCAGCTATCTCAGTGTATGTCTCCTGCCAACAAGCAAAGCAAACAGAACATACATTGTATAGAACAGACTTTTGAGTTTAAAACCTGAAAGATCAAGAATTAGACACATATCCTTATGGAGAATGTGTACCAACTCAAAGGATTACCAAAACAGAAAGAAGAACAGAGGTTACACAAAGAATTGGCTTCTAAAAAACGTAGTGTTACCTCTACTATGGACCACACAAAACGACATCTATAATTCTACTAGACAATTTGACCACTTTGTCAATAATGTCTGGTTAATGAATACCTACAATGGAGTAGGGCAGTATGGTGTTGACCTTTATCACCATCACAAAACGGTCTAATATATACTCTCAAATACAGTTAATCCTTAGTATTTCAGTACACTTATGTGAAACAGTTCAAACACTAAAAATATACTAAAATATTTTTAAATGTATGTTAATTATGTAGGTAAAAATTAAATTCTTTACTTTCAACTACAGAAGTAAGTCTGTAGAATCAATGTAAATCATTGATTCTATTATACTAATCTTCAGGAACTTTGAGTTTTTTAATTTATTCCATAAAAAGTACATTAATATAATCTTATATGAAAAATTCAAATACTACATATAGTAAAATGTTAAATTCTTCACTTCTTTTCATTAATCCCACACTTCAAAAGTAACTGAAATTAAAAGAAATAATTCTACATGTTTCCTCCATGACTATTTTAACAGTAGGGAATGGATAAACTGTGGCTGCATGCTATATAAAAGTAGAGATCTTTGTGCACTCCTTAAACCTCTCTAGATATAGAAGGTGGACAAAAATATGCTAGATGTTTCAATAAACAACTAGCATTCAGAATATATTACTGGAGAAGAAACATCAATCACAAGTATTCACACGAAGTGTCCACCCCAGCACAACCTAGAATTTGGCTCAAATATATATTCTCTGACCTTATGATTAGCTGCATCCAAGATAAATTCTGCACGAGTACCATTATTTTCTGGGCTTCGGTAATCAAACAATGAATTTGTGAGGTATGTCAAACCTTTCATATTCAAATTTTCACCACAAATGAAGAAACAGGCTTCCTGAAAATAAATGCAAAATTTTTGAACAGGAGAAAAAATCATTAGACAGTTAAAGAAAATAAAACCTTGGTTTTATAACAGCAATTCAGTAGTCAATAGAAATCACACTACAACTTGAGGTCCTGTAAAAAGACAAGGCATGCTGTCTCCATTTTCACTGCCTATTTTGGCAAAGAACATTTTAACAAACCAAAAAGGAACTCCAAGTAGCTGCCATAAACAAGAAAGAAGAAACATTTATGAATTGGAAAGTACTTGGAACTACTGTCCAGGTGTTAAGTACTACCAACTTTCTAAATTCCCCTGAGCTCTATAATTTCTTATAGGGGAAAATAGTAAAGTTCCCCTCTCAAGCCAAAGATATATGTAGTCTAACAGATTTTCTGGTATGGTTAAACACTTCAATAAGCACCTCATTATCCCTACATTCTATCAAAAAAAAAAAAAATGGAGGAAAGGGGAGATTTTGACTTACGGTTTCACTTCTATTCATACTCTCTTCAAAATCTTTAACACCCATAATTCCTTTAAGGCACATGGCTCTGCAACCTACAAAACCAATCTGGCAATCAAAGAAAGGCTCTCCCATCATAAGGGCCTATAAGAGGAAAGGAAGCATTATGAACCTGAATTTCAATAAAAATTTTACAAGCTTTCCTTGCAGAATTTCTAAATTAGTTGAAACATCTTTAGAATTATGACCTTTCCATATTTATTCTCCTCAGATCACACATCCTATTAAAATAAGAAACATCTTACTTGTCTCTGTATCCTCAAACCTTTGTATCCTCAATGACTGGCACTTCAAGAACATTAATCCACACATACATACGAGCACACACAAGTCAAATGAAAAAATGAAAGAATAAATTAATGTTGCATATTACGGTAAAATCTTTGTTAAAGAATTATTATTTGAATTAATACTACTGATCACTAAAACAGAAATAAAAAGCTATAAATACATTTTTAAATATACTATTTATGATTTTAAAAACCTATATTTATTAAATATTAACCTTAAGGACAATTACAAAGATTTTTTAAAGTATATTCAATGTTGATGGGATTACCTCAACTGTAGTTCCTTCTTGTTCCCAACACAATACTTCTTTAGATTTTACTTTTTGAGGGCTGTAATAACTACTCTCAGCTTGCATTTCAGTGAGCTATGAAACAATATAAGAATATTAAGTAAGTCAAATTAGTATTAAATGGCAATAAACTGTCATTACTATGATGAATTGATAGAAACAAGGCCAATTTTAAGATTCGGGAAATTAAATTATGAAGCAGGTAAACAGGTGCAACAAAAACAGCTGTAACAGATTATCCACGGTATAAAGGTTGAATATGCTAGTCTAATAAGTTTATATAGAGAATATAAATACTCCTTTTTGTTAATAATATTGCTTAAAATGGTGAAAGCTATGTAGCTATAACAGTCCCCTAGTCATAAAATGACTCATATATTCTGCCAAAAATGTACATATATTTTAACAGCAGTTCATTTTACATTCACTAATATATTCAATCAGGTTTAGTTCAATCATTTATAAGATTTCTACCTATTTGTAATCAAAAAGAAAGCTGTGAAGAAACACAGAGATTCAACAAAACTTTTTTAGTTCTATGAGGGAGGCAGATTCAAGGGCTTTACTTTCAAAGTACATAATCTCACAGTATGTGTCACAGACTCATTCAATCGTGCAAATACTCACTGAGTGCCTGCTAGATAACAAGTACTGATATAGATGCTGACAAAAAAAATATATATATACATATATACATATATATATATATATATATATATATACTTTTGCTCCCCTGAAACTTACAGCATATTATTTCTACGTATCCAAAAAATAGATAATTTGAATTATTTTTAAAAGCTCCTTTTCTAAATGCAATGTGGTATCCTGGTTTGGATCATGTTACAGAAAAAGGTCATTATGAAATTAAAGTCTGGAATTTAACAATAATGCACCAATGCTGGCTTCCTAGTTTTGACAAAAGAACTGTGATAGCGTAAGATGTTAATAAGAGGGAAAACTGGGTAAGGAGTATATGTGAACTCTGTGTACCATCTCTGCAACTTTCCTGTAAATCTAAAACTATTCCAAAATAAAGATGTTACTTTAAAAAAAAAAAAAAAAGTATTCTGCTCATGTTTGCTAATGATTCAGTGAGCCTTATTCGTGTGAAATGGATATACTCTTCAAACTTAAATGCAAAGTCAAAGATCACATTTAAAAAATAAAAACCAATATTTAACTTAGGTCATATAGAACTTATTGAATTGAAAAGCTATAATTCTAAGCATGATAACCTCTTTATACTGGGAATCAACTAATTATTCTCATTTTTTATACCAACGAGTTTTTATATAATGTAAGCCTTTATTTCTTGGATGCTTCTAGAAATGGTATACACAATGTTGTTATTTCAAAGTACAGTTCTATAATCTAAAATGCTTAAGTAAAACTGAATATTTTAAACTTGATTACCCTTCAGCTGTCTACAATTATTGTAGAAAAAAAGCAATTAATTGATTAAAAGGACTCAAACATTACAAGAAAAGTTTTCAACATTATTTTTTAAATGCTACATTTAATTTGGCATGATTTTTGTTGGATTGATATCAACTGTTCATAATGCTAATGTAGAAACATGACCTTATTTTCTGACCAGAATATGAACCACAAATTAATTCCATACATTCTTTAGACCCAAGCTGAACAATAATTCTAATGTTTTCCTCCAAAATATCCACATATTTCCCTTAGAGAAACGTTAGAGAGACATAAATGTTTCAAATTTTTTTAAAGATATATTGACTAATGACAAATACTACCCCAAAAGTCTATAAAAGTTTTGTATATAAATGCCTGTTTTGACGGACTCGGTTTAATTACAACTCTTCTCATCAGTGAAGTTAACAGAAATGTACCAGAATAATTTCAAATTTAAAAGTAAACATGTACAAGTCACCAGAAAAGATAGTACTTTAGGGCTTCCCTGGTGGCGCAGTGGTTGAGAGTCCGCCTGCCGATGCAGGGGACACGGGTTCGTGCCCCGGTCCGGGAAAATCCCACATGCCGCGGAGCGGCTGGGCCCGTGAGCCATGGCCGCTGAGCCTGTGCGTCCGGAGCCTCTGCTCCACAACGGGAGAGGCCACAACAGTGAGAGGCCCGCGTACCGAAAAAAAAAGATAGTACTTTACTAGCAATCCCTGACTTCCCTCACAAACTTAAAAATAATTTCACTTGGATCATCTAAAACTGGCAAAACATCTAACAATAGTTGGCAACAGTTGGCTCTTTATTATACATTTAAAGGGTTTATTGTTTTATCATTTTTATTTTGCAGATTGACCCATATCCCTTTAATTTAAACATAGCTAAATCAGTGAATTTCAGTTGCAAAATTTTTAATAAAATAATAATTTGTTTCATAAAATTCAGAAATAATAAACAATGGTGTCAAAATAGTAGAGGTAACGTTTACATTTTTTTATCACTTCTGCCCCAAACTATTACCAAAAGAAAAACTCTTTTAAGCTAATCAAGCCATGACTAAACTTTTGTTGAAACTTATTGTCTATATTTAGCTTTTGTCAAATTAGAAAATATGGAATAATTTTAATTAGGAAAATCTTTAAAGACTATTTTTAAATATTTTTAATCTACCATCTGCTACAGTTATAAATTATATAGCTTTACTACTGATTGAAAAAGTTTATTTCAAGCAGTTAAACAATATAAGCTAAAGTAAAAACACCAGAGCAGAAACTTGATTTTTCTTTGCTACACTTCCAGTATGTAACAGTTGCCTGGAATAGTATCTGTAATACTACTTCACAGGTTGGACGCATGAGTTTATCTTTTTCAGAAAAACGCCTCCATAAAAAAATAAACCCACAAAGACAAATAAAATCAAAGAAAAAATAATCTAAAAGAGGGTCCAAAAATTTTTAAAAATGGTAAGCAGATAAGGAGATGGGTAGATGGACAGATGATGGATTTCTTCAACAAACATTTATTTGTTGAATATGTACCAGACAATTTCCAAGAACTGGAGACACAACTGGTCTTTTTTAAAGTTACCACTTACTGAGTCTGGAGTACTATCAAAAAAGAATAGCCAAAAAAAAAAAAAAAAACAATAGCCACTATCTTCTGAAAAGGTTATTATTCCTTCATGTGTCTGATGGACATCTAAGTTGTTTCAACTTTTTGGCCATTGTAAATAGTGCTTTTCTGAAGACTCAGGTACATCTACTTCCTTGAGTTCAGTCTTCAATTCTTTTTAGCATATACCTAGGAGTGTGATTGTTTGGTCATATGATAATTCTACGTTTAACTTTTTGAGGAACTGCCAGTTTTCCACAGACTACACCATTTTACATTCCCACCAGTCTTCCCATTTGTTTTTAACCAACTTCAACTACAATTCCACCAGTCTCAAATCTCTGTTCTGGTCGAAATTACCAGTGATTTCCACATTGACAAATCCAATGAATCCATTCTCACAAATGACCAGTATAAAATATTTATGGCACTTAGCTTCCAAACAGGCACTCTATTGGTTTGCCACCTACATCACTAGTCACTTATTTTCAGTTTCCCTCACTGATTTGTCCAAAAGCAAACTCCTGAAATTTATCTCAAACCTAATCCTCTCATAGTACTGCTCATCTCAGAAAATCAGAACTCAACCCTTCCAGTTGCTCAGGAGCCTCCCATGGATCTTCTTTATTTCATTTATGTCAATCAATAAAATCTATCGGGAAGTCCTGTACTCTCGACCTTCAAAATACATCCAAAATCCAATTACTTTTTGCCACCTCCACTTGCTAACACCCTAGTCCAAGCCATCATCATCTCTTGCTTGAAAACTGCAATCCTCTCTATCTCCTTACTTCTGCTTTTGTCCCTTTATAATCTATTCTCAACAGAGCAAACAGAGTTGATGCAACTTAAAACATAATTCGGATCCTCCTATAACTACTATGCTTAAAATTGTCCAAAACCTTCCTATCTCATCCAAGATTAATGATAAAGTCCCTTAAATGATCTACATGGTTTCACAATTTATGGACCTCTCCCAACCCCATAACCTCTCTGACCTGATTTTGTACTACTTCCACATTAGATTTGTACTACTTCCACTTTTCTCTAGCCCCACCGGCCTCCCTGCTGTTACTTGAACTTTGGGGGCCTCTACATTTGCTATTCCTAGAATGTTCATTCCCACGTACCTGCAAAGCTTCCTCTTTTGCAAGTCTCTACTGAAATATCCACTTCCCATTAAGGCCTTCCCTGATCACCCTCTTTTACTTATTTTTTTTTTAATTGGAGTATAGTTGATTTACAATGTTGTGTTAGTTTCTGCTGTACAGCAAAGTGAGTCAGTTATACATACACATATATCCACTCTTTTTTAGATTCTATTACCATATAAGTCATTACAGACTATTGAATAGAGTTCCTTGTGCTATACGGTGGGCTCTTATTAGTTATCTATTTTATATATAGTAGCGTGTATATGTCAATCCCAATCTCCCAATTTATCCCTCCCCTGCTGTTTCCTCCTTGGTAACCATAAGTTTGTTTTGTACATCTGTGACTCTTTCTGTTTTGTAAATAGGTTCATTTTGCAAATAGGTTCATTTATACCACTGCAAATACGTTCATGTATACCATTTCTTTAGATTCCACACATAAGTGATATCATACGATAGTTGTCTTTCTCTGTCTGACTTATTTCACTCAGTATGACACCTGATCACCCTCTTTTATATATATATATATATATATATATATATACACACACACACACACATACTGTTTATTACATATATACATATGGTTTACTACAGGGTACTGAATATAGTTTCCTGTGCTGTACAGTAAGACCTTGTTGTTCATCCATCCTATATATAACAGTTTGCATCTGCTAATCCCAAACTCCCAATCCATCCCTCCCCCGTCTTCCCCCTGGCAACCTGATCACCCTCTTTTAAACTGCAAAACTCCCTTCCCATTTAGTGAAAGCATTCACTATTCCTCTTTCCTTTTCTTTTTTCTACATGACCCTTATCATCAACGGGTATATTATATATCTTATTTGTTTATAATAACAATTTACATTTTAAGAGGCAGGGATTTATATCTGACCTGTTCACAGTGAACTCCAGAGACAAAACAATGCCTGGTACATAGATGACACTAATATGTATTTGCTGAATGAATTAGGTACTGTTCAGGAATATTAAATGTGTGATAATACTACTATAAAAAGTCAAGAAATAACCTAAAGTTAAGTATGAGTTATAGCTGAGGGGCAGAGAAGACAATATATGATCAAAGAAGAACGTATTATACTTTTCAAAATAAAAGGATGATGGGCTTCCCTGGTGGCGCAGTGGTTAAGAGTCCGCCTGCCAATGCAGGGGACACGGGTTCATGCCCTGGTCCGGGAGGATCCCACATGCCGCGGAGCGGCTGGGCCCGTGAGCCATGGCCGCTGAGCCTGCGTGTCCGGAGCCTGTGCTCCGCAACAGGAGAGGCCACAGCAGTGAGAGGCCAGCGTACCGCAATCAATCAATCAATCAATCAATCAATAAATTAATTAATTAATTAAAATAAAAGGATGTTCACCTTATTACTGTTTAACCTGAAAATACCTATTATATAATCTCTTTTGAGAATGTATTTTACATGCATTTGTTAGTGGAGGAAGTACTCAAAAGTATTTTAAACAATGCTGAAAAAGCATTAGATCAAGATCTAGATAATAAAATAAACTGAACTATCTTAAAGAGAGATGAGGAAAGAGAAAATGTATATAAACAACGCTTTAAAGGAATTTTGTAATGAAAAGACAACACAGAGATGAAGCAGTAGCTAGAGGGGTACATGAAGTCATGGGAGTTTTTTTTATGTGCATTTCTTTTTTAATGGAAATACTAAGGCATCTCTATATGCCAATTGAAAGATTCAGTAGGGAAAGAAAAACTTTCCATGAAGCTATTACAAAAGGAAAGTGGAGAAGGCCTTAAGAAGACAAAAAGAGCAAAATTCAGAGATTTCAGATGAAGGGACATATAATTTTATGAAGTAAAGATTGTTAGACTCTTGTCTCACATCTACTAAGTGTAAAATAAACTAAGCCACATTCTTACTAGAAGTCAAAATTTAAGCATTAAAGTTGAGAGATAAACAGCAAAAAAAAAAAAAGAAACCTACTTTGAAAGTCACAGTTGCCTTTGTACAGTAAAATCCTATAGAAACAATAGGATCCTTCAAAGTCTGTGCTTTTTGTTGATGTGTGGTTGATGTAGGATCATTCCCAAGGTAGTCTTCCTCACCATCATCATAACTCACAATTGCAGGCACAAATGACCAGGCCCATGATACCCATCCCTGTGGCTGCTCATCCTCTTGCTGTGAATACAGCTCTTGGCCTTTGTACTGAGCAGGATACTGCATATCTACTCGTGTTTCATCTTCAGCACCTAACAATCAAAATAAAGTCATTTTAAATAAAGGGAATTAAAGCAAGAGGACAATTAGGAATTTAAATTATATAACAGTTTCTCCCACATGATTCATAAAGTATGAACAAGCCATACATTGGTTATTATTTGAAACCAATAATTTAGCATTACCATTTTCAAGTTTCTATATATTGTACTGTATAAATCTCTTTTCATAGTCCACAGTGTTATATGGGAAGTAGTTTATTACATACTTTTAAATGTGTTTGATAAATACAAAGAATAAATTCATTCTTTAGGATTTCACTCATTAATTTAAACAACAACAACAACATATAACCTACCTTCCAAAAATAAGGCTACGGTGCTGAAAAACTGACTTTTCTCAGAAACATAATATCAGAAAAATCCAAGAAAAGTTCCTGATTTCCTGATGCACCCAACAGAGAAAGAGAATGGCAAGTATTCCTAGGCAGAATGTGCCCCCACCAAGAAAAGAATTATCCCAAAGAATGAAAGGAAATGTTATAAGGAAACTATTCTCATATGTAGTTAAGAAAAACAGTGACTTTCTTATTAGTGAATAACACCTTTCCTATTCTATAGATGAAAAATTATAGCAAAGAACTTTTATGTGGTTACAAATTGGCAGACTAAGGATTTAAATTCCAACCACTGTAACTTATTCCACCTTTGTAAGACAAAATCCATCAAGGTCCCTTAATGTTATTCTAACAATACAAACAAAAGAGATGCAGATCATCATGGAATTTACAGACGAAATTACTTTTTAAAAAATTCATGGTATAAGCACCCTCCAGCAGATTCAAACATATATACTCTTCAATGATAAATCAATAAATACACACACTCCATTAAATATCATCCTCATTCAGATTCACTTCCAGGTTTTCTGGTGAGAAAAACTTTGTAACTTTTTTAATTCTCGTGACAGGAGACTCTTGGAACATCGTACACTTTTAGGTCATGACACATGGCTATTGACCTCTTTCATGTGGGACAAAAAAGACTTGATAAATAGTAACTAGAGTACCTAAAATACAGTACCAAGAGATCTTAGCCATTTTACTTCAAAATAAAATATAAAACTTACAAATCCAGAAAACATTTTACTTGATCTTCATACCTTGCTATTAACCATAAATATCATATAAGTTTCTATTGGGGAATAAATAAAGCCTGTTATTAACTGTCCCTTGTAAGATCTCAAATTGGACATCATCAGTGAATATCATCTTGGTTATAAAACAAAAAGTCAGGTTAGCTCAACCCAGGACCAGGCTGGGTCCAAAGAGATGGACTCTGGACCTCTCTTGTCAAAACCAATAAACAGGAGGAGTATCCCACTGCTTGATCTTTTGAAACAAAAGAAAGAAACATCACTAAGAGAAGTCTAAGAAATCAGTCACTATAATTTATACATAATATTAATTAAAAATTAAGAGGGATTTTCCATGAAAGACGGTTTTGAAGTTCTAAATCTTTGCTTACTTCCTTGTAAAAAGAATGAATTGTGACCTGGAACAGAAAAAAGCATCTCTTTGATCTCTGGTCAGAATTCTTAAAATACTCTTTGCCCTTGCAATGGTGTATCCTAACATCCTTAGATGAGAAAACAGAGTATTGAGTCCAGGCAGACTGAGGTGGCTAGAGTTTGCAGGGCAGAGTACCAAACAAGAAAGACCTGTTCAGGGTGAGAGCTCCTGAGACCTGGAGAGGGTCCCACTCCAGTCCTCACCTAAGTATTAATCAGTTTCATGTAAGGAAACTACTGAGGCCATGAAAAGAACCACCAGAAAGGGGCAAAGAAAAACATCCCCAAGACATAACAGAATTGGGGAAGGACACCAAGGCATATTAAAATCAAGGCGCTTCAAACTTTCCGAGAAAAGGTTCACTGGCTTCACCAGAGTGTCAAAGGAGTCCATAGCACACACAATAAAAGGTTAAGGTTCTCTGCTTTAGACAGATGAAAAAACGAATTCAGACTCATTTGGAAGCAAGCAACCCTCTTTTTAACATACATAAACAAACAAACAAATAAACAAACACCTACTCACCTTCTTAGATCACAGAAAGGAATAGTTACAAAGGAATAGTTACAAAATAGTCACAATAGTTACAAACAAACACCTACTCACCTTCTTAGATCACAGAAAGGAATAGTTACAAAGGAAAATTTTGAAAAATACATTTGATCAAAATTTAAAACTCTGCTCAAGAGACACGTATTTAAAAATGAATTAGGCAACTCAGACCAGCAAAAAATACTCCCCAAGTGTATTCGACATGTATATGACAAAAGACTTGAATTCAGAATATATAAAGAACCATGTGTATGTATAACTGACTCACTTTGCTGTATAGCAGAAACTAACACAACATTGTAAATTAACTATACTCCAAATTAAAAAAAATTAAGAAAAAAAAAGAACCACCAATCAGTAATAAAACCCAAAAATGGTTTAAAAATAGGCAAATACTTACCATAAACTTCACAAAGGCAGATATATTAATTGTCAATAATCACATGAAAAAAGTTCAAAATAATTGATCAGGGAAGTGCAAATTAAAACCACAATGAGCTACCAAAACATATCCATCCGAATAGCTAAAAGTAAAAAGGACTGACAACAACAAATGTTGGCAAGTATGTGAAGCAATTGGAACTCTCATACATGGTTGATAGGAATGTTAAATGGCACAACCACTTTGAGAAAACAACCTGGTATTTTCTTAAAAAAAAAAAAAATATATATATATATATATATATATATATATATATATATAACTTAACAAATTCCATTCTTAGGCATTTACCCAAGAGAAGGAATAGCACATGTCTATAAGAGACTTCCAGAAGAATGTCCAGGGCATCTTTATTTATAATAACCAAAACTGGAAATAGTTCAAGCATCCATCAACAGGGGAATGGCTAAATAAACTATGTTATATTCATATGGTATAGTCATACAATGTACCTAGCAATAAAAAGGAAAGAAATACTGATATATACAACAACACAGATGAATCCCCAAAATACAACGCTTTTAGGGCAGTAAAAATACTCTGTATGATACCATAATGATGGATACATTTGTCCAAACCCATAGAATGTACAACAGCAAGAGTGAACTTTAACTAAACTATAGACTCTGGGTGATAATGATGTAGGTTCCTCAATTGTGACAAATGTATCGCTCTGGAGGGGATGCTGACAATGGGGGAGGCTATGCACGTATGAGATCAGGGGTATATGGGAAATCTCTGTACCTATCCTTCAATTTTGCTGCGAATCTGAAACTGCTCTAAAAATTGTCTTAATAAAAAGCTTTTTAAAATTAAAAGTAAAAAACAATATTATGCTTAATGAAAGAATCCTTTCACAAGAGAATTCATACTATATGATTCTATTTATATGAAATTCCAGAAACAGCAAAAACCGATCCACGATTTTTTAAAGATTCAGAACAGGGTTTTCTTGAGTGGAGTGGGGGTGGGCAGGCAGCTGGAGCAAGGGATGACTGGAAAGAGGCATGAGATAACCTGGTGAGATGTTAATGACCCATATCTTAATGGGTGTTTTGCATCACAAAGGCATACTCATTTCTCAAAACTTCTTAAATAGTATACTTAAGATTTATGCATTTCACCTTGTGAATTTAATCTTCAGAAAAAGAAAAAGAACCATCAATAAATATAAACTCTAGTTAATGATATGCTGCTGAAGTCTAGGGGTGCGGTATACTGATGTCCATAACTTACCTCGAAAGGCATCAAAAACTGGTTGAATTGATGGAGAGAAAATGGTGTTAGATGAACAGATATATGATACAGCAAATGTGACAAAATATTAATTGTAGAATCTAGATGATGAGTATGTGGGTGTTCACTGTATAATATTCCTTCAACCTTTCTATATATTTAATATTTATCATAATAGCATGGTGAAAAAAAATGAATTGAACAGCTTCTATATGCTAGGTTTTGTTCTAGGTGTTAGGTAATGAATCGCTAGGACAGGAACAATGTCTAACAAGAATTCGCTGCCTAGTGTGAAATGAAATAAAATGTTTTATATCTACATATGCTTATTAATGTTCCCTAAGCTTTTTTTAAGGTGATAAAAAATTTTATTAAGCTATAATCTAAATACTATAAAATCTGGCCTTTAAAAGTATACCATTCAGTGGTTTTTAGTGTAGTCACAAAGTTGTATAACCATCATCATTATCTAATTTTAGAATATTTTCATGTTCTAAGAAACATGAAACTCCAAAAAGAAAACCTCTACACATTAGCAGTCACTCTCCATTCCCTCCTCCCCACAAGCCCAGGTTACTAATCTCCTTTCTGCTTCTACAGAACTGGCTATCATGGACATATCATATCAATGAAATCATACAACATGTTCCTTTTTGACTGGCTGCTTTCACTTAATGTTTTCAAAGTTTAGCATGTATCAGTATTTCATTTTTTGTATGGTTGAATAATATTCCAGTGTACAGATACACCACAACTGTTTATCTACTCATCAGCTGATGGACATTTAGGTTATTAAACTTTTTGGTTATTAAGAATAATGCTGCCATGAACATTCACATACAAGTTTTTATGTTAGACATATGTTATCAACTCTCTGCCATATAACCCTAGGAATAGAACCCTACCTAGGCTCATATGGTAACTCTATGTTCAACTTTTTGACAAACCAGATTGTTTTCCATTCCCACCAGCTATACATAAAGGTTCCAATTTTCCCAAATCCTTGCCAACACTTATTATGTGTCTTTTTTATTATAACTACACCACTTAGTGACTGTAAAGCAGTATCTCACTGTGGTTTTGATTTGCATTACCCCTCATGAATAATGATATTGAGCATATTTTCATGTGCTTGTTGGACACCTGTATATCTTTTCTGGATACATGTTTATTCAGGTCTTTTGCCCTTTTTTAAATAAGATTATTTGTTCCTAAGTTTTAAATGCCCTTTTCTAAAGGCTCAAACTATGGAAGTTAATCATCATCTTCTCCAAATTTTTCCTGAGTCTCAGACCCAACACAAGTCAAAGCCAATCATCCCGTGCACCATTTTTCTACTTCAGATCACTCATACTTTTATTAAACAAACATCTTATCATTCTACCATACATCATGCTTAACTAACTGTTCACATGTCTGTCCACTCCACTGTATATTAAGATTTTAAGGGAAGAGAATTTGTCTCTATTTTCCCACATTTCCTTATCTCTACATTCTACCACATTCCCAGCAATAATGTCTTACACACAGTAGGCTTTGGTAAAAGTATAATGAATTGAATAACTGAAATTAACCCACTAAGTATCTTTCAATGAAGTATATACTTCATTAAGTAATGCTCCAATTAATTAAGTAGGTATCCTTCAATGAAGCATATAATTACATATAATTATAGTCAATTATAATTACATAAAATAATTAAGTATAAATAACTTAATTAGTTATAATAACTCTTGCTGAGACCCTGCAGAAAAATTATCAATATAGTTGTTCCTTGAACAATAAGGCAGTTAGAGGTGCAAGTTGAAAATCCAGATATAACTTTACAGTCAACCCTCCATCATATTCACATTTCTGCATCTGAGGATTCAACCAACCATGTATCATGTAGTACTGTAGTACGTATTTACTGAAAAAAATTTGTCTACAA
This sequence comes from Delphinapterus leucas, assembly GCF_059928025.1. Lineage (NCBI taxonomy): Eukaryota > Metazoa > Chordata > Mammalia > Artiodactyla > Monodontidae > Delphinapterus > Delphinapterus leucas. Next base: position 38,363,344 of record NC_143145.1, read on the forward strand.
GTGGACCTTGCGCAGTTCAAATCCATGCTGTTCAGGGTCAACTGTACTATAATTTACTAAGAAATCTTGAGGTTGGACTGCCTTAACTTTTACGTAATGTATATTCCAAACACTTATACCTATTATAAATATTCAAGTTCTTTTTAACATGTAGAAAACAGAAAGTCAGAATAGTATGCAAAATGTAGGAAAGAAAAAAATTAGTGTCAAACAAGCAAAATAAAATCACCCCATCATGGGGCTTCCCTGGTGGCGCAGTGGTTGAGAGTCCGCGTGCCGATGCAGGGGACACGGGTTCGTGTCCTGGTCCAGGAGGATCCCACATGCCGCAGAGCGGCTGGGCCCATGAGCCATGGTCGCTGAGCCTGCACGTCCGGAGCCTGTGCTCCACAACGAGAGAGGCCACAACAGTGAGAGGCCCGCGTACCACAAAAAAAAAAAAAAAAAAAAAAAAAAAAACCATCATATTAGAACACTGCAAAACATAATCTAATGTTGTAGTTTTCGCAGTTTCACAATAGTAAAAACACTTTGTAAAAACAATAGTTATAAAATAAAAGTTTTTGTTATATTTACCTGCAATGTTTCCTAACATATCTTTATTGTGACAGGCAGACTCTTCTGTTTCTCCATCTTTAAAATTTCCTATTTCTCCATAGTAAAGAGCAATCCCAAGTTGCATTATACGGATAAACATAGGCAATTGCTGATCAGTGATAGAAAGTTTCAAACTCTCTACTAAGGTATGAATCTGTATTTTGAAAAAAACAAAAACATCAACAAAAGCATATTCAAAGGGAGTACCATTTAGCATAAGTAGAGAAATGTTAAGTCTTAAAATGGAAACCATAGGAGAAACAGTAATGTCCCAACATTTCTAATATTTAAGCCAAAATAACAGCTTAAAATCTTAGGAATTTAAACAGATTATTCTATGATGATCAATACACTTTAGATAGAAACTATATTAATCCAAACTATATAAGTGGAAATAGAAATGATAATGAAAAGATACAGTCACACTGGATTTCCAGATAACTTTTCCCAAAAGTTTTTGTTACCAAAATACCCACCTTATAACGTTAAGAGTACGACAGTACTCCAACAAACACCATAAAAATCTCTGTCACAACTAAGAATAAAAGTTTCATGTCATTTTAGTAAGACTTTAATCACCCTTTTCAGCTTTATGAACCAAAAAGAATACACACATCCTAAAAACATGTTGCTGAGTAAATTACTAACATTATAACTGTCTAAGTATGCACATGGTAAAATGATTATTGTCAAATATGGAAAACCAAGTGAAAACATGATCAGGAATATTTCTCAAACCAACTTTAAATAAAAGATTTAAACATAGTATAAAACTTATAACATGAATCAGTTATAAGAAATAAGATTAATTATTATCCACAAAGCAGTCCAATCTAAGTTCTCCTTATAGAATGAGACATCAATTCAATATAAAGACAGCCTCAGTGTAATGATTTCCTGCTGTGAGATAAACACGGAATAAAACCAATTAAGCCATAAAGTCAAGTCTCTTGGAAGGTTTATTTTAACTAACTGGTATTTGAATGTCTATGAAACATGAAAAAGAAGTAATGGTAATCATCATATTTTTAGGGCTAAAGGCACAAAAAATTGTACTTGAAGGGGAAGACAGTTGTGTGGGGAAGTGTAAAATACCATAGTCAAATATGAGTACAGGTTTCTTAAAACTGACTTAAAAATCATACACTGACTAGACCCTGAAATGGGGGACAGGTTGAGAGGGCGGGCACCGCAGGCCTGCCAAGCTCTTATTCAATTTGAGATTTCTCTGCCATACCCTTTAAATACCATACAGCACCAACAGCACCAGTGATAAGCTGTCTTAGCAAAACCAGTGTCAACTGTGTGTGTATGTATGTATGTATGTGCTTAAAATACTATACACACCGACATATATATCTTTAACATATAAGATACTTTACACACTATATATATACATACACACACACACATACATGTAAATATCTTTAAAATCAATAAAGTTAACCCACAATAGAAAAACTTACAAAGAACCTGAATGAATTTTTCAAAGAGAAAATAATGGCCAGTGAACATATTTTCAAAAATCTAAGTTTGGGCTTCCCTGGTGGTGCAGTGGTTGAGAATTTACCTGCTAATGCAGGGGACACGGGTTCGAGCTCTGGTCTGGGAGGATCCCACATGCCACGGAGCAACTAGGCCCGTGAGCTACAACTACTGAGCCTGCGCGTCTGGAGCCTATTCTCCGCAACAAGAGAGGCCGTGACAGTGAGAGACCCATGCACCGTGATGAAGAGTGGCCCCCACTTGCCACAACTAGAGATAGCCCTCGCACAGAAACGAAGACCCAACACAGCAAAAATAAATTAATTAACAAACTCCTACCCCCAACATCTTTAAAAAAAAAAATCTAACTTTGACAATAATCAAATAAATATTAATTTGTATTATTTTTGCTGAACAGCTTGGCTTTTTTAAAACATGATCATATTTAAGGATAGCAGGAGTGTAATATAGGCACTCCCCTAATGTTCATGAGCACATACACTGGTTAAACCTTTCTGGAAACAATTTTGCAGTACAGATTACAGGGCTTAGAAAAGTTTAAACCCATTAATAAGATATTTGCAATTACAGAAATCTCTCCTAAGGAATTAATCAGAGATGTGGTCAAAGATTTATATGTAGAATTTCATTCCTCTGAAAAACTGTTAAGAAAAAGTAAATTTTCAAAAACAGGGGAAATGTTAAATAAATTACATACCCTAAGCTCTACATCTCATAGATGATAACATCTCTAAAGACATATTTATTACTCACGAAAGATAGAAAATTACAAAAAGCCCACCCAAAATACAAATAAACTCAAAAGCCACTTGAACATATGTGAGAGTCTTAGACAAATAATTAGGGTGTCTGGAACATTCTGGGAAATTCCCTGTCTTTCAGGTGATCAAAGAGGTTAACCATGTCCATTTAATACTTATTTCCAAGCACTAAGAGGTGGAAGAATGATGGGTCTAATTCGAAACAGTAAATCTTACATCACAGTAGTACTAAAAAAGAAAACCTCAAAATTTAATTTCAGTTAAGAATAATGGTACCTCACACTCAGTGATTACAAAAGTCAAAAACCACCTGTCAACAAGTTTATTTAAAGGTACTTTTTACAATAAAATATCATGGCTAGTCAGTTTTGAGAAAAACTTATATGCCAACACTAAGTTTTCCTCAAGTTCACTTATTTTTACTTTCCTCTAAGTTAGCCACATCCTAGAATGGACAATTAAATCTGTACTAATGATCAATAAGATTTTTTTATATAGTAAGGGTTCCCTATATCCATTACTTGCTTTCAAAATATATCTTGAATCCACCCTTAACATTCCCCAACTTTACTAGTAGATTTAAGGTCAAAGAAGGAAAGTAAGTCCACTGTCCTGAGACAGTGGCATAATTACTTTTGAATTAATACTTTTCCATGCTTATCTTTGCCTAAGAAGCTAATTCAAAAATAGAAGGGAAAAGTAGCAGAATTTAAACAATGTGCACTGTAGGATGCATAAGGAAAAAAAAAACATACTCATGACTGAGCACTACCAAATAAAAATAGGTGTATTTCATATATAAATAGAAACTTAAGTACAATAAAGCTACATAAAATAGCAAGTGTTTTATGTTTTAAAAAACGTAATGTAGGGCTTCCCTGGTGGCGCAGTGGTTGAGAGTCCGCCTGCCGATGCAGGGGACGCGGGTTCGTGCCCTGGTCCAGGAGGATCCCACATGCCCCGAAGCGGCTGGACCCGTGAGCCATGGCCGCTGAGTCTGTACATCCGGAGCCTGTGCTCCGCAATGGGAGAGGCCATAACAGTGAGAGGCCCGCGTACCGCAAAAAAAAAAAAAAAAAAACCTAATGTAAAAATAATACATAATTTATACAGCCATGCCCGAACAGGCACAGTAGTCAATCCCAGTGTTCAGACTTGGGGTTGGCTTTTCCATTATAGTACAAAAGCCTGTAATTCAGTAATAAAAATTCATTCCACATTAAAACTTAGTTAACAAGATCACAAGTCACTGTGTGAATTCTTCTTCAAAGACAGATAAATAGGTAGACAGACAGACAAGAGGTACCGAAAACTGTTATGCAATAAAAGAACACAAGATTTACACTTAGAGAATAACTATGCATATTAAAAACATTTACCAGTACCTTGGAGAACAAAATGAAGCAACTGACAAAGGATTAATCTCCAAAATATACAAGTAGCTCATGCAGCTCAATATCAAAAAACAAACAACCCAATCCAAAAATGGGCAGAAGACCTAAATAGACATTTCTCCAAAGAAGATATACAGATTGCCAACAAACACATGAAAGAATGCTCAACATCATTAATCATTAGAGAAATGCAAATCAAAACTACAATGCGATATCATCTCACACCAGTCAGAATGGCCATCATCAAAAAATCTACAAACAATAAATGCTGGAGAGGGTGTGCAGAAAAGGGAACCCTCATACACTGTTGGTGGGAATGTAAATTGATACAGCCACTATGGAGAACAGTATGGAGGTTCCTTAAAAAAATAAAAATAGAACAACCATACGACCCAGCAATCCCACTACTGGGATATACCCTGAGAACACCATAATTCAAAAAGAGTCATGTACCACAATGTTCACTGCAGCTCTATTTACAATAACCAGGACATGGAAGCAACCTAAGTGTCCATCGACAGATGAATGGATAAAGAAGATGTGGCACATATATACAATGGAATATTACTCAGCCACAAAAAGAAACGAAATTGAGTTATTTGTACTGAGGTGGATGGACCTAGAGCCTAGAGTCTGTCATACAAAGTGAAGTAAGTCAGAAAGAGAAAAACAAATACCGTATGCTAACACATATGTATTGAATCTAAAAAAAAAAAAAACAGTGGTCATGAAGAGCCTAGGGGCAAGATGGGAATAAAGATGCAGACCTACTAGAGAATGGACTTGAGGACATGGGGAGGGTGAAGGGTAAGCTGGGACAAAGTGAAAGAGTGGTAGTGTACATATGGACATATATACACTACCAAATGTAAAATAGCTAGTGGGAAGCAGTCGCATAGCACAGGGAGATCAGCTCAGTGCTTTGTGACCAGCTAGAAGGGTGGGATAGGGAGGGTGGGAAGGAGGGAGACCAAGAGGGAAGAGATATGGGGATATATGTATAACTGATTCACTTTGTTATAAAGCAGAAACTAATACACCATTGGAAAGCAATTATACACCAATAAAAACGTTAAATAAATAAATAAAGCTCATCTAAAAACAAAAAAAAAGACATTACTGAAAAATTCCCATTGACAGAAAATTGTAATTACATTTTGAAACCACAGATAAAAAGCTAAAATTTCCTAAACCAATAAACTAAGATATTAGATAAGCAAATTTAAGTCTTGTAAAGTTACCTAAGAAAGATAAGGGTCAATAACTATTGCTATCACATAAACAATTTATAAGGATTGAAATAAAGATTGATCTTCAGTCCACCATGGATATAAATACACTTTTTGATATGATCTCTTCTATCTACTTGAAGAGAAAAACACTAATCAGGTGGACAAACTAAAAAAGAAACTACAGTCACAAAAAAAAAGGTGTCCCCAAAATACCTCTATTAGAACACACAATACAAAAAGTTATAATATGTAACAATTAACATAAAAGTTATAAATAAAACATTTTTACAAAAAATAATGGTTTATATATTTATGAGGTTAATTTCTTCTTTGCTTTTTAATAATAATTAGCATGCATGAAAGTCAATAAGGTAGAAACATGCAACTCAACTATTAGAAAAAGAAACACCTACTTTAATAACAGATGGCATCTTGGAATTTAGGTTATCATATGTAAAATGCAGACGTGTTCTGAAGGAACATTTGTACAATAAAGGATCCTGGTAAAATTCTATTTTACCACTAGCATTTCGTTTATCAAGACAAACTGTACAGTCGGAAAAATTGATAACCTTTCTCAGCACCAGATCAGTTGCTAAAAAGGAAAGAAAAACATTTTAAGTAAAAAGTAAAGTTAGAGGAAAAAAAGTCAATTATTTATTAGTATAACAGTAATAAAAATAATAGCAGAAATAAGATTAATAGCGCATTTAATACATGATGTCAGAACCTATAAAAGAACTTTTCATTTATTATATTATTTATATCTTCCAACAACCTTAGGCACAATAATCCCCATTTTATGTACAAAGAATCAAATAGAGCCTAAAGAAACGAAGCAGCTTGCCCCTAATTTGCTTGACACCTAACTACAAATTTAAGACAAACTTTATGAAAAATTTTGCTACATTTCACTATCTGCAATGTAATATTAAATAACAATAATAAAATAAAATTCTTGGGCTTCCCTGGTGGCGCAGTGGTTGAGAGTCCACCTGCCGATGCAGGGGACACGGGTTCATGCCCCAGTCTGGGAAGATCCCACATGCCACGGAGCGGCTAGGCCCGGGAGCCATGGCCGCTGAGCCTGTGCGTCCGGAGCCTGTGCTCCGCAACGGGAGAGACCACAACAGTGAGAGGCCCGCGTACCGCAAAAAATAAATAAATAAATAAATAAATAAAGTTCTTGAAAAACCACATTAAAAAAATATTTTGAGTAACAGTCGCTCATTTAACATTTATTTTACACTGAAAAACTTACTGCTACTCTCAAAAACTGCACTCTTCAGTATGGTAGCCACCATCGATACGGTGTTATTTAAATTTACCTATGAATTAACTAAAATTATATAAAACTAAAATTTCAGGTCCTTGGTTACATTAGGCACATTTCATGTACTCAAAAGCCACATACAGTTAGTGGCTAGGGTACTGGACAGTAAAAAATAAAACATTTCCATCATCACAGAATATTCTAGTGGCCAGCACACCTCTAAATAATAACTAATGAAGAAATTACAAAATTACCAGTAATGGTATAAGGTTTGTTTTCAAGGGAATAAAAATGGAAACAATTGCTGGTAAAGTATCAAACTAGAAAATAAAACCTTTAGCAAATTTATTCCTAACTAATAAGCAATTCCTAGGTGAACATTAGGCCCAAATCTACTTGGTCAGTGACTTTCAGCTAGCAACTATCCACATGCTATGGCCATGGGAATCTTCAAAACAATAAACTATACTTTCTATTTCTGAATATATCCTGGCAACCTCTAATTAATTCAACATTTAATTATCTTCTCTTTTTTTGGATTTAAGTTTTTAAGAAGTATAAAGAGTATGCACATGTATGAAAACAGTAAAGTTTTATTCAGCCAATAAATTTCAAATTTGTCTGTTAGTTGAAAAGAACAAACACCATATAATTTCATTTTGAAATTAATTGAAATCAAATAAATGATTTAGTTACTGTTATATACATGTACATAAATTAAAGAAATTATCATAATAGGACAAGAGATGAAAGAAACCAGCTAGATGCTTCCTTCCCTCTCTTTATAATAACTATAATTCACTGAGTATTTGCTATTAAACACTACACTAAATCTTTTACATCCATTACCTTATAATATTTATATGGCTCTGTTTAAAAGCTGTGGAACAAAGGCACAGTAAGGGTAAATAATCTGTAATGTTAGACAGTTTATAAAGAGCAGAGGTGTAATTCAAACTCTGACAAGCTTACTCCAGAGCACACGTTCTTATCCATTATGCTATAAGAATATTAAGTGATTATATTTCAAGGATATCCTAGAAAATTTTTCAGTGAGAGAGGAAATTATTAAGCTTTGAAAAATATTTTTCTTCAACACAAATATAACAGGAACTATCTTAAAAAGATACAAAATGAATTCTGGTTCTGGTACTTACTTTACATAATGTACTACAATTTAATCTATAAAATGAGGATAATAACTATGTCTATCTAACAAGCACTGTGGAAGATGATTCTGCATTATTTTGAAAATGCAAATATTTGCATATCCTCCCAACTAACAAACCCGCTCCTAAGTACTATATATGCCCTAAAGAAATGCTTACATGTATGCATAATGTTTTCAAGATTCATCCATGTTTTAGCATGTATCAGGACTTCATTCCTTTTTACAGCACTTTTTTAAAGCAATTAAATGATAAAATTTAATACAGCAGTTAACTCTAGGAGGAAGCAAGGGAATAGGACAGGGAAAAATACATTGGAAGGGGCAAACTGTTAATGTTCTAGTTACTTAAAGGGTAAGCGTTCATTATATTGTGTTATAACAAGTGTATGTTACATAAATCCTTTTAAGTACCAAATGTTGCATTAAAAATTAATAAAAGGGGAAACAGTATCTACCTCAGAAGCTAAAGGATTCAAACAAGATAATTAACTAAAAAAACAACAAAAACAAAAAACATAAACAGCACCAGGCACAACAGTTAACAAGCACTCATTCAATAAATGGAAAATACTCTTTGCTGTCTTTACCACCACCACCATCATGAGTTTTCATGTGGTATCATACTTGACTCTCATAAACACACTGGTAGGTTGGCAGTAATGATAATTCACATTTACAAATGACTTACCCAAGGTTGCACCAGGTTAGTGCTGGAGGGAAGATATGAACCAAGATCCCCTAACTCCCAATCCAAGACTCTTTCTAATTCATTATAAATAACTTCCCAGAGTAATATTTGCTTTACTTCTATGTAAAAACTATAAATGGCATTTCTTCCCCTAAAATTTCAACTCATTTATTCAATCCTGCATCATCCAGTTCTGCTTGTTTTCTGTTTTTCATAACTTTTTATTTTGGCATTTTAACCAAATATTTATTTCCACAGAGGATAAGAAGGAGGCATTGAAAATGTCTCAGAAACAAAATTTGGGCCTTTGCATATGCTCTTATTTATGCCTCACAACAGAGCTTCAAGATCAGGATTATCCTTCATTATTAAAATGTGAAGGTCAAACATTAAAGAACATACAAAAACAAAACTATATTCCAATTCTTCTAGTTCCTATTTGTATGCCCTAACAAGACAAGTTAAGTAACCTTGAGACTCAATTTCACTTTGCTTTCTTGTAACTAGGACTTAAAATAAGTAAATGAATATATGACTGAACGAATGAGAAAGGATATCACTTTATGGAATTGTAATGAGAATCTGAGAAAATGAATTTAAATAATAATAATAGCTCATTTTCTGAGTGCTGACTATGTATAAGACACTTTTATGCTGTGGTATGTATTTGAGGAAACAAAGAAACAGTGAAGTGAAGTAACTCACCCAAGGTCATACATCTCTATGAAGTTGGGAGAGCCAGGATTCAAACTCAGGTAGTCTTAACTTTAGTGCCAGCACCTTTAACAATTAGGTACAATGGCGAGTCACAAATAAAAGGTGTTCACAATAGTCTCCTTACTATATTTTCCAAAAATACCCACTGCTTACCCTATCAGAACATGTATCAACAAGTGTTGTGCCTTATTTAACTATTATGTCTTCTGACAAAACTAGGAAACAGCACTATTTTTTTCAGAGCTCTAATTTCAAGGCTTGACACAGTGCCTACCTTCCATGTAGAACATAATAAATAAAATAATAATAAATATTTGGTAGTTATTAAATTATATTATTACTTAATAGTTCTTTTACTATAAGCAGAAGGAGAATGCAGCACATAATAAAGGAGGCTTTGGGATTATCCAAAAATCCCAAATATGCTCTGTAGTACACAAACCTAAAACATAAATCAGTCAGATACACTGTTTTGCCATTACTGAACTATGCAAAAGCAACATGTCCCCTTTCCTCTTTCACAAACATTCAAAATTTTAACTAAGTATTATTTAATTTTTATTCCTTCAACCCACAGCATTGTAAAATACTATATATAATATTTGAAGCAAGAAAGTGACCGGTAAGAAAGAATAAAAATTCATATAATTGTATGCTAAATTTTACATATGTGCATTTTTCCAGGCTGAAGGCATAAAGCTTTCATTAGATTTATCTAGGAGCCTGGTGGCCCAAAAAAAGGTTCAGAATGCAAGACAACTGTTTCAACAATAGAAAAAGCTATACTCTTCTTGACGTTTACTCACCAGAAATATCCATGAATGCACGATCCCACAATTCATCTACTGTATAGCATTCTGCAGAAGTGATGTTGACTGAAAGAACAATATCATCTTCAACATATTTTAGTATGAGATTATTTATAACAATATTTACGTTATTTACAACTCGTCTAATCAGACTCTGCACATAACCTATAAAATAGGGGAAAAAAGAATCCAATTAGAAGTTAAATCTATCAATAAATAATTATTCTTAAAATGTTACTAAACTTAATATATGTGAAAGATAGGTATCATTTATCATATTTTGCAAAGATGAAACTAACATTCAGATAAGTAAACAGGCTTGCCAAAGAGACACAGCTAATAAGTAGCAGATCCATCCCAACAAAAACCATTACAAAGAAGTTCTATATAATGAAGTTTCACATACTAAGAGAAACCATAGAAGCCATACCTTTTAACAACATAATTCTAGATCCCATTCAAAGATTATCCTAATCTACAAGTACTTTGTCTGATTTCTGCCTATTTTATAAACACTTTCCCAAATGAAACAATGTTACTATATACTGATTATACAATACATAAGAGGAAAGAGTTTCTTTAAGGTTCTTTTTGCAGCTACTGTCTTCTCCTCCTACTTTAAATACCCATAAAGATATTCAAAAACAAGGCCTGGAGGAAGAAAGATAGAAGAAACAAGACCATCATAACGGATTCAATGATTTCCACTTACTAATGTATAATACTGAAACACGGAAAGGGGGAGAATATGACTGAGGAAGAAAACATAGAAAGTATTAAAGAAAAAGGGGAAAAAGAACACAATGAAGAAAAGTAGGGAAAGAAAGAAAACAGATAAAGCATGATGAGAATTCATAATCTCACAAGTCTCTCACACAATAAATGTGTATATAGATATATTACCGAGGAATATAATTGAAAATATAAGCGAAACTAAACCTAAACAGCATTTAAAAAGACAAAGGAGAAAAAGATTAAAAACTTTATTCAAATGCATTTTCCACTATAAAACCTATGTAAAAAATAATTAAAATTTTAGCTATTTCATGAAATAACTATCTGCTTGTATTCTTTAAACCAGAACTTTACTGACAAAATAGAATCAACTTCTGTCAGCAACTGACATTGTTAACACCTACACTGAAGCCTGCTAGAAGAAAGCTTACTTAAATTTATTCCACCACAAATGCTTGCAAAAACCAACTCCTTCATTAATTACCAGTGGATACAAATAGAAAAGGTAGAATGATTAAGTTCAAGTTTTTCTCATATTAGCAGCTTTTAGAGTGCCAATTACCATATGCCATAAAATTAACATACAAAATATCAATAAATTTAGGGAACAAATATTTTACGAGAGTAGATGCTAAAATGATGCTTAACAAATTACGCTTCCAAAAGAAATTTTAAGTATCAAAATGTTCAACCTTAAAATGCATATTTCCCCCATGCTATCACTACTCAAGAGAGATGTTAAAAATGAACAGTTTCGGGCTTCCCTGGTGGCGCAGTGGTTGAGAGTCCACCTGCCAATGCAGGGGACACGGGTTCGTGCCCTGGACCGGGAAGATCCCACATGCCACGCAGTGGCTAGGCCCGTGAGCCATGGCCGCTGAGCCTGCGCATCCGGAGCCTGTGCTCCACAACGGGAGAGACCACAACAGTGAGAGGCCCGCGTACCACAAAAGAAAAAAAAAAATGAACAGTTTCTGAGAAGTCAAGAAGCATGACTAACATTGGTTTTCCTATTTCTGAAAAACCTGTCATCAATAGAGAATTCATAAAATCCTCTTAAGAGTTTATGAGTTTTTATTGTCTCCCCTGCCCCAGAAAAAAAAAAAAAAAAACTCTCAGAGACAGAACCAGAGAAAACATATAATGCAAAGTAACGAAAGAAACATAATGCTGTAAATGTACTGTAACTGACAGAAAACCTACTGATGGATTTTTCATCTACTTATTAACATCTTCTCTCAGTTTCTCATTATATAAGCTGAGATGAATAAGCCAAATCACCAAAGTAAAAGAAACAAGTATCTAAAAAGGACTACTTCTACAGAAGACTATTTATGTTTTCCTATTAAACCACGCAATGCCAAAGTAACAGGAACTAACCAACAGAATAAATGATACACTATCTCCTTAATCCCTCATAATAACTTAGTTCAAAGTTTGCTACAGAAAAATGTCAAAGAGCAGATCTGGGCTTCCCTGGTGGCGCAGTGGTTGAGAGTCCGCCTGCCGATGCAGGGGACACGGGTTCGTGCCCCGGTCCAGGAAGATCCCACATGTCGCAGAGCGGCTGGGCCCATGAGCCATGGCCGCTGAGCCTGCGCATCCGGAGCCTGTGCTCCACAACTGGAGAGGCCACAACAGTGAGAAGCCCGCGTACCACAAAAAAAAAAAAAAAAAAAGAGCTGATCTAAGAGCTCTCATCACTCCATATTTAGAGACTCCCTAGGAATATATCTGTTCAAGTGAAATAACAGTAATTCAGGTCTATTCCACAAGCATCTGAAAACACAAGGTCACTCTGGGGATAAGAACCTCTAAGACGTCATATTAGATGGCTCTAAAACAACAGCCTCCTACTAGTCAACCTTTCCAGAAATTCTTATCATTATCCAACTCTCTCCCACCCACAAACCCCATTCCTCCAAACACATACATCTAATGCCCACAGGGCCAAAAAAACCACTATGAATTTTCATTGACTTTGCTCATGATCTTCCCTCTGTGTAAAACACTTTGTCCATTCTCCCATCTTGTTCAGGCCCAGTATGAATGTCCTCTGCCCTATATCCTCTTCTCCAATGTCCCTCACCCTACACATCAACATTAAGGAGACTGTATCACTTTTCTTGGGCTTATGTTACCTCATAAGCCTATCATTTGTATATGTTTATGTATAATTACCTTCTCTGTTAAACTATGAAATCCTAGAGAGCAAAGATTATATCTTATTTATTTATCTGATATGATTAAATTAAATAGTGTATGGCAAATACTTGGGTTACAAACAGACAGTACTTGAAATCAGTTTATCCTAACATGGTCACTAGGAAGCCAAGTTGCTCAAAAACAGAGATTCCGTGGTTGATGACTTGGTTACAGCACCTAAAAACTTCCTCATCAAATTTTTGGTGTAAAATATTTTGGGAGGTTATGCAGCATAATATAGGCAACTTATAGTTAAAGGAAAAGTTAGTTCTCTCTAATGTTCTTGCCTTTTTTGTAAGGTTGAAATTATTTCAAAACAAAACTTATTTAGAAGGTTAAGAATAAGGATTCCTTATTGGTAATGCAGTAGAGAGGTTCTGTAATACAATAATTTTTTTTTTTTTTAAATCCATCAGCTTTGGTAACTAAAAGATAACTTAGGGCAGTTACTGTAGGAGCTAAGGAAAATAGCTGTAAGTTGAAGATACTTATTACCAGTATTATTATTTAAGACAGAGAATTTCTAAACAACTAAGGAAGGGTAAAAAAGAGAAATAAGTGTAAGTACTTACAAGAAGAACACAAAATCACCATTACATGAAGATGACTATTTTTTATACAGAAAATCCAAAAGATATAACTGAAAAATACTGAATATAGATCAGCTAACAAAATATAAAAATTTGCTATTCTTCATAACAAAATGAAAAGAGAATGGTTTAAAAAAATGATAATTCCAGCTAGCAATAAAAGATATGATAGCATTTTCCATCTATAAAAGTTTCAAAGAAATATTTTTTGATAATAAAAAACAGCATTGGACCAAAAATGTGCTTGTTAGAAAATACTGTTAACAAATTTTTCACAGGGAATAATTTGGTTACACATGCCAAAACCTTAAAATTATTCACAAATTTTGATTTTATAGTTGATAAAAATTTCTCCTAATAAACAGAGGTGTGTGCAAAGATTTATCTACCAGTATGTTTGTTAAAGCATTTTACAAAACAGAAAATGAAAAATAACCTAAGTAACAAACAAAAAGGGACTGATTAAACAAACTATGGAACAGTTACACAATGTAATACATGCCAATGATTAAAATAACATTATGAAAAAATTAATGTCCTTAAAACATGTTCCTAACATTAAAAAACACAAATTACAAAAAACAATCTATATGTGTATGTGCACACACACATAAAGAAACCAAAGTCTCTAAAAGGTTGTACATCAAAATGTTAACAGGTTCCAAGTTCTGGGTAAGATAAAGTAAGCACATTCCACTCTTTCTCACTAAAGGTAGCCAGAAAGCCTGGAAAGAAAGTATGGAGCAGCTATTTCAGGACACTGAAAAGTAAACAGTAAGCACGAGAGAGGAAATAGAAGAATGAAAATCAGAGCTTACAAAGACAAAACAAATAATAAAATGATAGAAGTAAATTCAAACATATCGGTAATCATTCTAATTTAACTGTATTGTGGCCAGAGAGGATGGTCTTTATGATAATGATTCTTTGAAATTTGTCAAGAGTTCCTTTTTGACCAAGTCTTTTTCAATGTCTATACATATCCAATGTGTGCGTCAAAAGAATGTACACTGTCTTATCTGCTGGGTGCAGAGTTTTACATGTATCTATAAAATAATCTTGTTAATTGTGCTATTCAAAGACCCAGTTTGGGTATTTTTTTTTGTCTGCTTGATCTATCACATTTCAAACATAGGTTGTTAGGTACATACAAAGCCATCATATATTTTTTGGAGAACAGTACCTTTTACTATAATTCAGCATCTATTATATACGTCCATCAATACTTTTGCCTTAAGTTTTATTTTGCCTGATCTTTATGTTATTTTTGGATAGTGCTTGTCTACTATACGATTTTCCATCCTTTCATTTTCAATTTTCTTACCTCTCCATTTTACCTCTGTGTTTTAGAAGCCACAAATACCTGGACATAACCACTCCTTTCTTTTAGTATCCCAAAAATATTAATTGTGCTTCCTTAGAGCTCCTCTTTGCTTTGGTTTAGCACTGTAGTTAGTAGTTTACAAAATCTCGTATACTAAGCCATTAATTCTCTAAGGGCAAAAATAGCCTTCAACTAGCTGCTCCAGCATACAGCAATAAAGATTTGGGGAACTGAACAGCCTGCCTCCACTAAGCAATGTTTTGAAACTCAATCTAATTAGAATGAAATAAAAGCTCTCCAGTTATCACTTTTTCTGTTATAAACAAAATATACACGTTAGATATATTGAAGGTTATTGACAAAAGCATAACATACTTTTAAAATGATCAATATATTAATGAGAAAGAACACCTGTATGGCAAAAATGGCTAGCTATCCATCAATATTTTGTGCTTCCCCTTCCAGAATGTAGAATTGTTTCTGAGATATGACTTCTAAGATATACATAACGTCCATGAAGATAGTTTTCCTCAATGAAATTTGAGAAGGATATATACCACTTCCAACCTGGGGTTAGTAAGAAGTCGATAGGTCTTCTCCAGATTTTCCTCTTAAAAAGGCTGAAAGCAGGTCTGCAGGCCTACTAGAGAATGGACTTGAGGATACGGGGATGGGGAAGGGTAAGCTGGGACAAAGTGAGAGAGTGGCATGGACATATATACACTACCAAATGTAAAATAGCTAGCTAGTGGGAAGCAGCCGCATAGCACAGGGAGATCAGCTCAGTGCTTTGTGACCACCTGGAGGGGTGGGATAGGGAGGGTGGGAGGGAGGGATATGCAAGAAGGACGAGACATGGGGACATATGTATATGTATAACTGATTCACTTTGTTATAAAGCAGAAACTGACGCACCATTGTAAAGCAATTATACTCTAATAAAGATGTTTTAAAAAACGGCTGAAAGCAGTATAATTCAAAGCCTGGGTAGGGCAGAGCAGAGCCTCAAGATAAAAGGAAACTGGGCTTCTGACAGAACACTGCCTTGACTGGTACATAAAAAAAACAAACACTTTTGTCGTGCTAATCCCCTTAAATTTAGAAGTTAAGGTGTCCACCACTTAATATTAACTTAACTTACACATCTGGTCATTGTTTTTTGGGTTTTTTTTTAAGGTTTTCCTGAAAATGTTAAAAACAGTAAAAGCATAAAAATAGAAGAGGTAAAATAAGCTCTGAATTTCTTTTTTATTTACTACAAGGTTCTCTCTATTCTTAGATGTTCCAGAAAGGAACAGTGATTAGACAGCTGAAATTGCTGAGCTTCCCCACAGGCAAGTAGACAAGAAATGATTGTGCTATCTTCTATAAAAATACATTGCCATTTTTGGCTCAGGCTCTCAAACAGCTGATATATTACAAATATTCTTAAATTATCTGATACCCTCTCCAACTATTATTAAACTCCCTTCAAGAGATTTTTTACAGAAAACCAAGCCCTAACAGCCTAAGGTGGCAAACATTAAGCAAACACACACACACGCCTTCCATTTAATATTCAATATTTTCTGCAGAAAACAAAATCTTGAGTAAATGACTAATAATTTAATAATATATACCTCATGTATACCACAGGTATTGTAAAGTATAATAAAGTATTCCTCATCTACACCAAAATATCTAAGTTTCCAATTTCTCATCCACAAAACATAAGCTAGATCAGAGGCTTAGCTGGGGCCTATAGATAGACTTCAGTGAGTATGTGAATACCCCAAAGTCACATGCAAATTTTAAATGTGCCTATGTGGGTCTATAACTTTTTCAACAGATTTTCAAGCGTCCATGTCCCAAAAAAGGTAGACTGCTAGACCAGAAAAATCAGAAGCAGCTTCTTATTCTACATTTCAATGACTCTATGATTCTGATTATTGATCTCTGAAAACCCTGTGTGATTTTATGCAGTTCAGTTTTTATGCACTGCAGTAAATACATAAATGGCTATTATGAATCAGACATTGTATCAGATCAGAGCTGGCCAAATGAGGCTGTGCCATCTGTTGTTATAAATAAAGTTTTATTGGAACATAGTCACAAACATTAGTTTATTTACGGTTTATGGCTGATTTCACAGTACATCAAAAAAGTGGAAGAGCTGTAAGAGAAAATATATGGCTTGCAAAGCCTAAAATATTTAATAACTGGCCCTTTACAGAAAATATTTCCTAACCTCCATGCTAGATGATGAAGATCAAAGATGTCTAGGTCACAACTTCAGACCCAGTGGGCAACATAATTTTTAATTTATCTATACCCTAAATATTTCCATTGCACCCTATGTGTGTGTACATAAATATACTGGGTTGGCCAAAACCTTTGACTGGTTTTTTCCATAATATGACTCTAGTAGTGCTTAGTTGCCTTTAACTTCATTTGAAACAATTTTTTTAAGACTGTATTGTGACAGCTGTCATATCAGTGTGCATTTAAAAAAAATAATCAAAATTGGTGAATTTTTGTGTAGCCATTTTAATACTGAAGACGGAAGGAAAAGAGCAACATTTTCGGCATATTATGCTCTATTATTTCAAGAAAGGTAAAAACGCAACTGAAACACAAAAAAAGATTTGTGCAGTGTATGAAGAAGGTGCTGTGACTGATAGCACGTGTCAAAAGTGGTTTGCGAAGTTTTGTGCTGGAGATTTCTCGCTGGACCATGCTCCACGGTCGGATAGACGAGTTGAAGTTGATAACGATCAAATCAAGACATTAATTGAGAACAATCAATGTTGTACCACGTGGGAGATAGCCAACATACTCAAAATACCCAAATCAACCACGTAAAATCATTTGCACCAGCTTGGTTATGTAAATTGCTCTGATATTTGGGTTCCACGTAAGTTAACCAAAAAAACCCCTTTATTTTGTTTTTAAATTTTAGAACTTTATTTTTTTATACAACAAGGTTCTTATTAGTCATCCATTTTATACACATCAGTGTATACATGTGAATCCCGATTGCCAAATTCATCACACCACCACCGCCACACCCCTGCAGCTTTCCCCCCTTGGTGTCCATGTATGTGTTCTCTACAACTGTGTCTCAACTTCTGCCCTGCAAACCGGTTCATCTGTACCATTTTTCTAGATTCCACATATATGCGTTGATATACGATATTTGTCTTTCTGACTTACTTCACTCTGTATGACAGTCTCTAGATCCATCCACATCTCAACAAATCACCCAATTTCGTTGCTTTTTATGGCTGAGTAATATTCCATTGTAGATATGTACCACATCTTCTTTATCCATTTATCTGTTGATGGGCATTTAGGTTGTTTCCATGACTTGGCTACTGTAAATAGTGCTGCAATGAACACTGGGGTGCATGTCTTTTTGAATTACGGTTTTCTCTAGGTATATGCCCAGTAGTGGGATGGCTGCATCATATGGTAATTCTATTTTGAGTTTTTTAAGGAACCTCCATACTGTTCTCCATAGTGGCTGTATCAATTTACATTCCCACCAACAGTGTAAAGAGGGTTCCCTTTTCTCCACACCCTCTCCAACACTTGCTGTTTGCAGGTTTTCTGATGATGCCCATTCTAAATGGTGTGAGATGATACCTCATTGTAGTTTTGATTTGCATTTCTCTAATAATTAGTGATGTTGAGCAGCTTTGCATGTGCTTCTTGGACATCTGTATGTCTTCTTTGGAGAAATGTCTACTAAGGTCTTCTGCCCATTTTTGGATTTGGTTGTTTGTTTTTTCAGTATTGAGCTGCATGAGCTGTTTATATATTTTGGAGATTAATCCTTCGTCTGTTGATTCGTTTGCAAATATTTTCTCCCATTCTGAGGGTTGTCTTTTTGTCTTCTTTATGGTTTCCTTTGCTGTGCAAAAGCTTTGAAGGTTCATTAGTTCCCATTGTTTATTTTTGTTTTCATTTTCATTACCCCAGGAGATGGATCAAAAAACATCTTCCTGTGATTTACGTCAAAGACTGTTCTTCCTATGTTTTCCTCTAAGAGTTTTATACTGTCCTGTCTTACATTTAGGTCTCTAATTCATTTTGAGCTTATTTTTGTGTATGGTGTTACGGAGTGTTCTAATTTCATTCTTTTACATGTAGCTCTCCAGTTCTCCCAGCACCACTTATTAAAGAGACTGTCTTTTCTTCATTGTATATCCTTGCCTCCTTTGTCATAGATTAGTTGACCATAGGTGCATGGGTTTATCTCTGGGCTTTCTATCTTGTTCCATAAATCTATGTTTCTGTTTTTGTGCCAGTACCATATTGCCTTGATAACTGTAGCTTTGTAGTATAGTCTGAAGTCAGGGAGTCTGATTCCTCCAGCTCTGTTTTTTTCCCTCAAGACTGCTTTGGCTATTCAGGGTCTTTTTTGTCTCCACACAAATTTTAAGATTTTTAGTTCTAGTTCCGTAAAATATGCCATTGGCAATTTGATACTGATTACATTGAATCTGCAGATTGCTTTGGATAGTATGGTCATTTTCACAATATTGATTCTTCCAATCCAAGAACATGGTATATCTCTCCATCTGTTGGTATCATCTTTAATTTCTTTCATCAGTGTCTTATAGTTTTCTGCATACAGGTCTCTTGTCTCCCTAGGTAGGTGTACTCCTAGGTATTTTATTCTTTTTGTTGCCATGGTAAATGGGAGTGTTTCCTTAATTTCTCTTTCAGATTTTTCATCATTAATGTATAGGAATGCAAGTGATTTCTGTGCATTAATTTTGTATCCTGCTACTTTACCAAATTCATTGATTAGCTCTAGGAGTCTTCTGGTGGCATCTTTAGGATTCTCTATGTTTAGTATCATGTCATCTGCAAAGAGTGACAGGTTTACTTCTCCTTTTCCAATTTGTATTCCTTTTATTTCTTTTTCTTCTCTGATTGCCGTGGCTAGGACTTCCAAAACTATGTTGAATAATAGTGGTGGGAGTCGACATTCTTGTCTCGTTCCTGATCTTAGAGGAAATGCTTTCAGTTTTTCACCACTGAGAATGATGTTTGTTATGAGTTTGTCATATATTGCCTTTATTAGATCGAGGTAGGTTCCCTCTATGCCCACTTTCTGGAGAGCTTTTATCATAAATGGGTGTTGAATTTTGTCAAAAGCTTTCTTTGCGTCTACTGAGATGATCATATGGTTTTTATTCTTCAATTTGTTAATATGGTGTATCACATTGATTGATTTATGTATATTGAAGAATCCTTGCACCCCTTGGATAAATCCCAGTTGATCATGGTTTCTGATATTTTTAACATGGTGTTGGATTCTGTTGCTAGTATTTTGTTGAGGATTTTTGCATCCATATTCATCAGTGACATTACTCTGTAATTTTCTTTTCCTGTAGTATCTTTGTCGGGTTTTGGTATCAGGGTGATGGTGGCCTCATAAAATGAGTTTGGGAGTGTTCCTTCCTCTGCAATTTTTTGGAAGAGTTTCAGAAGGACGGGTGTTAGCTCTTCTCTAAATGTTTGATAGAATTCACCTGTGAAGCCATCTGGTCCTGGACTTTTGTTTGTTGGAAGATTTTTAAAAACAGTTTCAACTTCATTACCTGTAAATAGTATGTTCATATTTTCTATTGCTTACTGGTTCAGTCTTGGAAGGTTATACCTTTCTAAGAATTTGTCCATTTCTTCCAGGTTGTCCATTTTATTGGTACAGAGTTCCCTGTAGTAGTCTCAGGATGCTTTGTATTTCCGTGGTGTCTGTTGTAACTTCTCCTTTTTCATTTCTCATTTTACTGATTTGAGTCCTCTCCCTCTTTTCCTTGATGAGCCTGCTTAATGGTTTGGTTTTTTTTAACATCTTTATTGGAGTATAATTGCTTTACAATGGTGTGTTAGTTTCTGCTTTATAACAAAGTGAATCAGTTATACATATACATATGTTCCCATATCTCTTCCCTCTTGCATCTCCCTCACTCCCACCCTTCCTATCCCATGGCTAATGGTTTATCAGTTTTATCTTCTCAAAGAACCAGCTTTTAGTTTTATTCATCTTTGCTATTGTTTTCTTTGTTTCTATTTCATTTATTTCTGCTCCGATCTTTATGATTTCTTTCCTTCTGCTAACTTTGGGTTTTGTTTATTCTTCTTTCTCAAGTTCCTTTCGGTGTAAGGTTAGACTGTTATTTTTTTTTTGTTTTCTTGCGATACACAGGCCTCTCACCATTGTGGCCTCTCCCGTTGCAGAGCACAGGCTCCAGACTCGCAGGCTCAGCAGCCATGGCTCACAGGCCCAGCTGCTCCGCGGCATGTGGGATCCTCCCGGACCAGGGCACAAACCCGTGTCCCCTGCATCGGCAGGCGGACACTCAACCACTGTGCCACCAGGGAAGCACCGGTTAGACTGTTTGAGATTTTTCTTGTTTCTTGAGGTAGGCTTGTACAGCTATAAACTTCTTTTTGCATCCCATAGGTTTGGATCGTCGTGTTTTCATTGTCATTTGTCTCTAGGTATTTTTTGATTTCCTCTTTGATTTCTTCAGTGAACTCTTGGCTATTTAGTAACGTACTGTTTAGCCTCCATGTGTTTGTGTTTTTTACGTTTATTTCCCTGTAATTCATTTCTAGTCTCATAGCATTGTGGTCAGAAAAGATGCTTAATATGATTTTAATTTTCTTAAATTTACTGAGGCTTGATTTGTGACCCAAGCCGTGATCTATCCTGGAGAATGTTCCGTGCGCACTTGAGAAGAAAGTGTAATCTGCTGTTTTTGGATGGCATGTCCTATAAATATCAATTAAATCTATCTGGTCTACTGTGTCATTTAAAGCTTCTGTTTCCTTATTTATTTTCATTTTTGATGATCTGTCCATTGGTGTAAGTGAGGTGCTGAAGTCCCCCACTATTATTGCGTTACTGTCAATTTCCTGTTTTATAGGTGTTAGCACTGGCCTTATGTAATAAGGTGCTCCTATGTTGGGTGCATATATATTTATAATTGTTATATCTTCTTCTTGGATTGCTCCCTTGATCATTATGTATTGTCCTTCCTTATCTCTTGTACCATTCTTTATTTTAAAGTTTACTTTATCTGATATGAGTATTGCTACTCCAGCTTTCTTTTGATTTCCATTTGCATGGAATATCTTTTTCCATCCCCTCACTTTCAGTTTGTATGTGTCCCTAGGTCTGAAGTGGGTTTCTTGTAGAGAGCCTATATATGTGTCTCATTTTTGTATCCATTCAGCAAGCCTGTGTCTTTTGGTTGGAGCATTTAATCTATTCATGTTTAAGGTAATTATCAATGTGTATGTTCCTATTACCACTTTCTTAATGTTGGAGGGTTTGCTTTTGTACGTCCTTTTCTTTTCTTGTGTTTCCCACTTAGAGAAGGTCCTTTAGCATTTGTTGTAGAGCTGGTTTTGTGATGCTGAATTCTCTTAGCTTTTGCTTGTCTGTGAAGCTTTTTATTTCTCTATTGAATCTGAATGAGATCCTTGCCAGGTAGAGTAATCTTGGTTGTAGGTTCTTCCCTTTCATCACTTTAAGTATATCATGCTACTCCCTTCTGGCTTGTAGAGTTTCTGCTGAGAAATCAGCTGTTAACCTTATGGGAGTTCCCTTGCATGTTATTTGTCATTTTTCCCTTGCTGCTTTCAGTAATTTTTCTTTGTCTTTAATTTTTGCCAATTTGATTATTATGTGTCTCAGCGTGTTTCTCCTTGGGTTATCCTGTATGGGACTCTGTGTGCTTCCTGGGCTTGGACGGCTATTTCCTTTCCCACATTAGGGAATTTTTCAACTATATTCTCTTCAAATATTCTCTCTGTTCCTTTCTCTCTGTCTTCTCCTTCTGGGACCCCTATAATGTGAACGTTGTTGTGTTTAACATTGTTCCAGAGGTCTCTTAGGCTGTCTTCATTTCTTTTCATTCTTTTTTCTTTATTCTGTTCCGTGGCAGTGAACTCCACCATTCTGTCTTCCAGGTCACTTATCCGTTCTTCTGCCTCAGTTATTCTGCTATTGGTTCCTTCTAGTGTATTTTTCATTTCAGTTATTGTATTATTCATCTGTTTGTTTGTTCTTTAATTCTTCTAGATCTTTGTTAAACATTTCTTACATCTTCTCGATCTTTGCCTCCATCCTTTTTCCGGGGTCCTGGATCATCTTCACTGTCGTTATTCTGAATTCTTTTTCTGGAAGGTTGCCTTTCTCCACTTCATTTAGTTGTTTTTCTGGGGTTGTATCTTGTTCCTTCATCTGGTACATAGCCCTCTGCCTTTTCATCTCGTCTATCTTTCTGTGAATGTGGTTTTTTGTTCCACAGGCTGCAGGACTGTAGTTCTTCTTGCTTCTGCTCTCTGCCCTCTGGTGGATGAGGCTCTCTAAGAGGCTTGTGCAAGCTTCCTGATGGGAGAGACTGGTGGTGGGTAGAGCTGGCTGTTGCTCTGGTGGGCAGAGCTCAGTAAAACTTTAACCTGCTTGTCTGCTGATGGGTGGGGCTGGGTTCCCTCCCTGTTGGTTGTTTGGCCTGAGGTGACCCAATACTGGAGCCTATCCGGGCTCTTTGGTAGGGCTAATGGCGGACTCTGGGAGGGCTCACACCAAGGAGTATTTCCCAGAACTTCTGCTGCCAGTGTCTTTGTCCTCACGGTGAGACACAGCCATGCCCTGCCTCCGCAGGAGACCCTCCAACACTAGCAAGTAGGTCTGGTTCAGTCTCCCCTGGGGTCACTGCTCCTTCCCCTCGGTCCCGATGCGCACACTACTTTGTGTGTGACTTCCAAGAGTGGAGTCTCTGTTTCCCCAAGTCCTGTCAAAGTCCTGCAATCAAATCCCACTAGCCTTCAAAGTCTGATTCCCTAGGAATTCCTCCTCCCGTTGCCAGACCCCCAGGTTGGGAATCCTGACGTGGGGCTCAGAACCTTCATTCCAGTGGGTGGACTTCTGTGGTATAATTGTTCTCCAGTCTGTGATTCACCCACCCAGCAGTTATGGGCTTTGATTTTACTGTGATTGCACCCCTCCTACCATCTCATGTGGCTTCTCCTTTGTCCTTGGATGTGGGGTATCTTTTTTGGTGAGTTCCAGTGTCCTCCTATCGATGATTGTCCAGCAGCTAGTTGCGATTCTGGTTTTCTCACAAGAGGGAGTGAGAGCACGAAAAAAACCTTCTTGACCATATTTCCACATGTGTTTCTCTACTGAAACGTAACGAAAACGTTCCATTTTTGAAACCAGTTGTGATGAGCTATGAAAAGTGAATACTGTACAGTAATGTGGAATGGAAGAAATCATGGGGCAAGAAAAATGAACCACCACCAACCACACCAAAGGCCAGTCTTCATCCAAAGAAGGTGATGTTGTGTATATGGTGGGATTGGAAGCTCCTCTATTATGAGCTCCTTCCGGAAAACAAAACAGTTAATTCCAACAAGTACTGGTCCCAATTAAAGCAACTGAAAGCAGCACTCGACAAAAAGCATCCCGAATTAGTCAACAGAAAACACATAATCTTCCATTAGGATAACGCAAGACCATGTGTTTCTTTGATGACCAGACTAAAACTGTTACAGCTTGGCTGGGAAGTTCTGATTCATCCGCCATATTCACCAGACATTGCACCTTCGGATTTCCATTCATTTCGGGCTTTATAAAATTCTCTTAATGGAAAAAATTGCAATTCCCTAGAAGACTGTTCTTTGCTCAAAAAGATGAAAAGTTTTGGGAAGATGGAATTATGAAGTGGCCTGGAAAATGGCAGAACGTAGTGGAACAAAACTGTGAATATGTTGGTCAATAAAGTACTTGGTGAAAATGAAAAATGTGTCTTTTATTTTTGCTTTAAAACCGAAGGAACTTTTTGGCCACCCCAATACATGTATTCTGAGTAAAAGGGTAAGGAGAAAAAAAGGGAAGAGACAATTACATGACAAAATCAAGAAAGAGGAAGCTATGCCAGTAATTGTCCAACAAGTTCAGTTACTTCCTAAAGCAACTCCTTTAACTGTGATTTTTGTCACAGCATAAAAGAGGATATGAGTCCTGTTAGGTAAGGCAGAAAAGCACCTGTTAATCCAAAAGCTACCTCAAGTAGTTCAGTAGAACACAGCTCTGTTTTATGCCACTAAATATGTTTTATGTTACGTTTATTTTTATGTTTTATGCTCCTAAAAATAGGTCAGTTCTCCCAATCCTGAATATCAGTATAAATTCCAATACAGTCTCTAAAGAATCATTAAAAGTCTGGGACCTGTTTTGAGGACATGCAAGTTAGCCCACCAAAGATTTTTAATCTGTGAAATCAACAACTGACAAAAGCTTTAAATTTTTCTTAAACAAGTTCTTAAAAGAAAAAAAAATGTAATAAGACTCAACAGTTAAACCTAAAACTGATTATTCTTTGCCAGGATATTGATGGAGAGAGTTGTATACAATGAGCTGGCTTAGGAAGTTTTAAGGGGATATGTAGTCAGAAATTTGGAGGGGTAAAGGGGTTGCCCATTTCATAAGTAAGAATAAGCTATAGTTTAATTTACAGTTTAATTAGATTCACCCAAGGAGAATCTTAATCTTAATTAGACTTCTCCCAAGGAGTTAATAATTATGAAAAGAATTTAGAAAGCTCTTTAACCATCATAACTACTCTAAGTAGAATTAGAAACATTCAGAAGTAAAATAACTTCTTCTGGCACCTTCTCCAGCCATAGCAATTAATCTATTTATTCTAAGGCCAGAGAGAATACTGAGATCTGTTAGGTAAAGTTCCTAAGAACACAAAGCATCAGCATTAACATCACTATAACACCAGTTAAATATGTTCAATTCAAATGTAATTTAGAACCTATATTTGAGGGAGGAGGGCTATGAAATGATGTACCTAATGGCAACCTCTTACAAGTAAAGTAGATGGTGCCAGAAGACTGTCAAAAATTAATAGGTTTGAAATTGGGTTGAACTTAGGTTTAAACCAGCTTACAAACCTTTGGGGCAGAAAAGAAGTTATACCAATGTCAGCTATACCTCAAAAAAAAGAAGTAACTGATAAATAAAATCGAAAGAGAAGGACAGATAACTACTAACTGTAAAAAGGCATCAATGCACTTTGGCCACAGGGCTGACATGTAACAATCATTGTTTTTTTTTCCGTCATTAAACATTTATCAAGGAACTGTTATTTGTAAGCCACTACTCCTCCAGATAAATAAAAATTTCAGTTTCCTTTGTTTATCAAGAAGCAAGAGGAACAAAGAGACTATAAGTAGGAGTCAGAGGCAAGTCTTTGCTTGGAGAGGATGTAAGGAAGCAACTATACTCCAATAAAATTTTTTTTAAAAAAATCCCAGTTATGGGCTTCCCTGGTGGTGCAGTGGTTGAGAGTCCCCCTGCCGATGCAGGGGACACGGGTTCGTGCCCCGGTCCGGGAGGATCCCATGTGGCGCGGAGCGGCTGGGCCCGTGAGCCATGGCCGCTGAGCCTGCGCGTCCGGAGCCTGTGCTCTGCAACGGGAGAGGCCACGGCGGTGGGAGGCCCACGTACCGCAAAAAAAGAAAAAAAAAAAAAATCCCAGTTGTCATCTTAAAATGTAAAAAAAGATTTGGGTCTCCTCAGGTGTTGATTTTGCATCAGATAAATTAGCCTGTTTTCAGAGTTCTCTGTGAGTGAAAACAGGATTGGGATCCACCTTTTAGGTACTGGAACTAATATAACTAAGGAAGAAAGTCCTGAGTCCCCAAGAAGAGCTGACTTCCATCCCTCTTTCTGTTTCCCTGATGACAACAAATAACTATAAGATTGTGAGTGTAATGAAGAAATAAACAGAAACATAAAAAAAAAAACAGAAAAAGAATGAAACACCTGCACTGACACTTTGCTCTGCAAAATCGCCACATGGAAAAGACTATAACTATTATACAAACATTTCAAGCAGTACAGAGCTAACTTAAATTTCTGGGAACTTTTTATACAATGATAAGATTATTGTTTAACTTAATGATGTAATGAGTACTTATCTTACCCAGAACAATATGTCTCCTTTTTATTTAATGTGAAACGCTGTTAAAAACACCAGATGTGCACTAGTGTTCCATGAAGATGTATTTGATTCCTGACCTTTAATCTAGGAAAAATTTAAGGGAAGGGGTCCTGATATATGATCACGTGCATAGGGACAAACAGCAGCAAAGTAAGAACAATGTATTAATTATTGGGATTTGTCCTTTAATCATCCTCAAGAGATGATTAGAATCTATGAGAAAATAAATGAAAGGAATTATATATATAATTGAAGTGATGAAGCTTTTAATCTGGAGACTGGAAGCTGTCTGAAATGATCTGTGTTATTTTGTTGTTTAGATCAGTGATTCCTATACTTACAGATGAGTAAATTTTAAGACAAAAATATATTCAAGTAACTGTCATTCAGTCGTCCACCTTTTAATCTTAAAGGAGTAAACAGAAAAAAAAAAAGAAAGAAGGAAACTTAAGGAATAAACCTAGGGCAAAAGAGCATCAAAATTTGAATGAGTCCAGAGCCCTCACAAACATCTTTCAATCTGTTCTGATGTCATGCAGCAAATTTACATATATTTTAAATATTTTATGACACTAAAAAATACGGAAAATATATATTCTACAAAGGGTTACAACAATGATTAATAACAATCAAAAATTTGGTTTTATCAATGCCCTTAGAAGTTACCTGGTGGTGGGACTTCCTTGTGGTGCAGTGGTTAAGAATCCGCCTGCCAATGTAGGGGACAGGGGTTCGAGCCCTGGTCCAGGAAGATCCCACATGCCATGGAGCAACTAAGCCTGTGCACCACAATTACTGAAGCCTGCGTGACACAACTACTGAGCCCACGTGCTACAACTACTGAAACCCATGCGCCTAGAGCCTGCTCCACAACAAGAGAGGCCACAGCAATGAGAAGCGCACGCACAGCAACGAAGACCCAACGCAGCCAAAAATAAACCAAAATTAAAAATAAAAAAGAAGTTACCTGGTGGCAAATCAGGATCTGTGGGAGCAGCCTGCTGAATTCTTCTGGGTTTTACTGATGACTTTGTGTTCTCAGTAGTACTACGGTTGGTAGAATTAGAACCACAGCTTTCATGGTCATCCTATTTTTATTTTGAAGAAAGAAAAGTATCAGTCACCATTCAAGAATTTTAAAAAGTTTTGTTGAATGTGTGCAGGTTACTAAAATGTGATAAAACAGACTCTTCAGGGTTTTTTTTAGCTCTAAAAATCTATGTAACCAAAATTTTTCATAATTTGCATTCTTAAACACCATTTTAAAAGTAAGTAGTAGTTTAAAATCATAAATTGTCTATTTCTTTGGTTGGTATCAAAAGACACCACTTGATAATGTCAAAAAAAATTCTTATATATGGTTTTAGCAAAAGAAGACAATTCAAAGGAAGCTTTTAAACATTTTCCATTTGAAAGTGCAAAATAAATGGAAAGGGTCTTAATATTCCCCTATTTATTTATATGTTAAGACCCTTACTATTTTGTGAGTTAAATTAAGAATCCAAGCTGTCTTTTTAATCACCTTTAATGATTAATCTTAATCATCCTCAGAAATCTTGGCATCCTATTTAACACTGCTCACTGAATTGAATATTGTTCAGATTAGATATAAGGTTTAACTGGGTTTTGATATGGATAACATAAAAACTTCAAAAAAATCATACATATTTTTGAAATCTATACAATGCAAATGAGTACTCTTTTCCTCACTTGATTCAACAAACATTTATATAATGCTTTTATGTGTTAATTGCTGGATTTACAAAGGCAAATTAGATATAATATCTGTTCGCAAAGATTTCAGAATCTATTTAAAACATATATAACCAGTCTACAAGAGTACTTTTTTGTTTGTTTTCAAGTAATAGGAACACAAAGAGTCATTCTATTTGGAAGAACTAGAGAGATGAGGCCGTTAAAACTGAGTGTAGAAATGTTTTAGATTAAGATTGGAGGCTAAATAGGGAAAACTATAAACAGCACATGCAAGGATAATGATTAGTCAAAAAAAGCCACAGTATACAATGTTTAAGATGGGAGAACAATACCAGAAGCTAAAGGCACGGACTAGCTCAATAAAAATGAGGTCACATTAAGAACCACAGAGACGTTAACACTTAAGATTTGGTAATTAGGAGGAGGGTGCCAATAACCAAAGGAAAAAAAAAAGGACATTTAGTAATTGCAGTAGAGGGACAGGAGTGGGAGAAGTAAAAGAGTGGTTCAAAGGGTGAATAACAAGTTAAAATGGAAAAAATAAACATAGATTGCTCTTTCAATAAGACGGATATTACAAGGAGGAAATAGATGAGGTAGTAAAACAAGGTAAAAGCATCTGACATCATCTTATTCCTTTTGGGGGGATAAAAGAGCACATTCTGCTTGAATGAGAGATGCATATGAGGAGGCAGAGATCAAACATCTCTCCAACACAAAGGGCAACAGATGGTGTACTGTGCACCATCAATTCATTAATCAATAATAAAACTATTTCATAATGCTTAAAAGAATCATGATAAATTTAGTTTTTCTCTTTTATATATTTGAAGAGAAAATTTCAAGAACAAAAAGAAGGATACCCACTAAATTTACCATTCTAATAGGGTACTAGAGGCAAATAAGAACAATGATAGGACCTCCTTTAAGACACAAAAATTCTTATTCACTACCACACTAAGAGGATTATACAATAATAAAAGATGAATCTTTTACAATATAGCATGGCTTCAGATGCTAGTGTGATATATTAGCAAAAGAAAAAATTTCTGTTTGAAACTTCATTACAACAAAAAGTTAAAAATTTACTGTAACAAACAATAAAGGAAATTTTTGCACGAACTTACGTTTAAGTTAATAAAAAACTTCACAGCATTTCATTCCACAAAACACCTTCACTATTCAATCTTTATAATGACATCTTCTGTTATTTGGGGGGATGTTATAGTCTCCAAATACTAAAAGACTACTACTGTGAATAAGACCTTACTGTAATTACTTTTAGTTCAACTTAGATCCTTAAAAATGTCTGTAGTCATACACTTCTGTACAATGTTAACATTAAAAGCACAATATTAATTTTTGAAACATATGGTTGTCTCAAAAGCCCAGAAGTAAAACATATTCATTAAAGAGATGTGAAAAAGTTCCAAGTGCACTGCCAAAACTAGCATAATTATGAAAATATTTAAC
Organism: Delphinapterus leucas; assembly: GCF_059928025.1. Classification (NCBI taxonomy): domain Eukaryota; kingdom Metazoa; phylum Chordata; class Mammalia; order Artiodactyla; family Monodontidae; genus Delphinapterus; species Delphinapterus leucas. The sequence goes on from NC_143145.1 coordinate 38,393,555, forward strand.
ACTGAAACCATCTGAAATCACATACTGTATATAGATTATAGTGATGTCATAATAAACATTCCAGCCAAAATGCACTAAAACTACTGCAGTCCAATAAATCTGGCATACACGAGATGACAAACATTTTAAAGCAAAAGAAAGAACAAGTTATTTTATTTTTAAAAAGTTATTAGCAGCAAAAAAGGGTAAAGTGCATAGACTAAATGAGTTTTCAAATAGTTTAAAAAAAAGAACTGAATAAAGTTCCCTACAAACTACGTTTCTTCACTTAAAAGAAAAGCAAACTAAATAACTTCATTTGCTTAAACAAAAATTTTAATAAACTTGGAATTTCAGTGTGCCTTAAAAATGGGCATTAATCATGGTACCCATAGGAATATGTACTATGAAACAAACATTACCAAATGTGCAAACATTTCTTTCTTAATTCTGGTTAGGAAATTATGGTTGCATATGTATTATAATTAGAAAATAATCCTTTTGATAATTTTGACTTGTTTTCATTTCAATTACATTTTAATTGCATCAATTAAGTGAGCTTCCATTCAAATCCTGCCCCAACTAAATTAAATTTAAAAAAATAAAGCAAAACAACAATTATAATATTTACTATTAAAACTGGAATTACTTCCACCATTAGTTTGAGTCCATCATCTGCTTTTCACCAGTATGCATCACTGTGGACTATTACACATTTTAATTCATTGAAAGCCTCTAATTTCTAATACAAGAAACTCTGTTCTCAAAAATACCAGCTAAAATGTTTTGAGATAATTTTTAACCCCAAACACATTACAGTTATATCTTTCTGATTTAGGATGCAATTTTTCCAAAATCTCTGGTAAGTAGATTTCATGGCAAAAGAATGTTGTCTCTTGGGGACCACATAGCTATTTCTGAAAATACTGCCCTTTGCTCCTCATGAAACAAGCAAGAATGTCATTTCCTTACAAAAGTTCCTAACAGAGTGAAAACGTGGCAAACACCGTATGTAAACAGACCCATTACTTTCATAATGACTGATCATGGGATCATGTTACATGCTTTTCACCTGAGCCCTCACAGGGCTAGTCAATTAAAACTGGAAAACCATCAACTCCCAGATTCACAATAGTATGAATAAGGTTGAGGACAAAACTTAAAACAGGTGACTCAATCGTTCGAAGTCCTTGTTTAAAAACAAAGGTTAAAAGTAAGAAAGAGTTGAAAAAGGAGAAAACAAAAGACAGAAGAAGCGATGTGCCTTATGCTCTTCAGCCTTGTGGCACCAAACTTGACAAGCAGAGAAGGACTAAGGTTCACCTGGAAGTTCTGGTCACCAAAAGCTCCTGAACAGAGTGTGAGGGCCTTGGAAATGAACCGCTACAAAGCCCTTAGAGACATTCACCTCTATCCCCTCCAGAAGCAGGTATAACGGCAATAGATGCAATAAAGAATCTCTAAAGGTAACTCTACTTTGGAGAGTCAGAGAGCCAAGTCAAGTCAGCAACGCAGAGGTACAATTGGAGAGTGAGCCAGAAAAAACAAAACACTACCTTTTGTGGTAAAAATGGGAATCTCTGGAACCCCTCTACCCTGACAGCAATATTAATAAACTTAATTTTAGCCATAAAAAAAAAAATGCCAAGCAACTCCAGTAAAGGAGAGTATGCCCCCAACCTCTTCACACGTCAGCTTAAGCCCACAGAGGAGGCTGCTTCCATCTTCTCTCCCATAAGAGTGAGGATAAGGGACTGCGACAGGCTGGGGAAGAAGAAAAGAGTTTATGCTCCCTTGCATTGTTTTACTTGAACCTCTCAAATGCAGGAATAATTAACCTGACAGGCCAAAGCTTAACATACAGTAAGATGTATTAGGCTACATTTTAATAATGAAAGAGATCACTGTACTAACTGTAAACACCTGTGTGATGGAGTCACTCTTCTACCCCTGAGATCCATGTTACTCAGTAACAGGACCAGAGCCATGTTCCCCAGATGATGCAATCACTAGCCATCTCTCCTCTGCCTTCTTTTCACACCCACAGCTAGCCACCTAACCCAGGATACTGCCCAGCCAGAGAACAATCAAACTATGCTGGTTATATAATAGCATCATATGTTAGAAAAAATTTGCTCTTCATTATTGCCTATGACATCCCTTTCCTTCGTATCAGCAGGTATATATCATATTGCCAACCTCTCCTTCCCTGTTTTTAAACCACTGGATTGAAGTGGTTAGACCCACCCTTAGATTTGGAAGGTGAAATGGGCAGAAATTAAGGAATGAGAGAACAAAAGTATATACAGAGGCATTCTGGCCTAAGCCACATTCTACCATCTAATATTTACCAAAATTCACTGGGGTTGACTGGGTGTGTGAACCGATTAATAAAACTGCACTTTGTTTTCTTATATGTATAACTTCCCTCAAGGAACACCTGATTTTTTTAAAAAAAAAAAGTATGTGTCAGGCATTTTGAGAGAAAATAGGGAATACAAATAGATGGTACCCATATTCTGGTAGCTTTACTTTACCTACTTGAGGAACAATACTTATATGCATAAAAAGGTCAAGAGCAATTCAAGTTAGTCAGCTATTACATATGTCACGCACACAAAAGAAACAGTGAAATTTATTGAGCATTTATATGTGCCAGAACTTTAAGGAGGAGGAGGAAATTAGGGCTTAAGAGGTTCTAAGGTCAAAAAGATACGAAGTAAAAGAGCTGGGATGAATGCCCAGATACATCTGATAGAAAAGCCCCTAGCATTATTACTGATGAAAGACAGGAAAGCAGAGAGAAAGGGAAGAAAGAAGAATGGCAGGCAGAGAGGAAAAGAGACACACAGAAAAAAACAATTTTTTTTATGGCACTTACAATGGGTCATGTACTACTGACACTACATTCACATCTCTTAATTCTCTAAACAACTCTATGAAGTAGACACTATTCCCTATAAAAGAAGATCCCCATTTAAAGATGAGGACACGAGGCATAAAGAGATTAAATGGGTCAAAATCACACTGCTACTAAATGGCACAATCTTACCTACATTGCTCTATTGCCTCCAGATGAGAGAAGGCCAACTAAACATAGAGTACTAAGCACCATATATTCTGAGACGGGAGAGATCACAGTGAGCTACAGTAGTCAGGAAAACATCACAAAGGACATGGTTTGAAAAGACTAGGCCCCGCAAACAAAAAAAGAGGGAGGTTGGGGCTTCCCTGGTGGCGCCAGTGGTTGAGAGTCCGCCTGCTGATGCAGGGGACACGGGCTTGTGCCCCAGTCCGGGAGGATCCCACATGCCGCGGGGTAGCTGGGCCCGTGAGCCATGGCCGCTGAGCCTGCACATCCAGAGCCTGTGCTCCGTAACGGGAGAGGACACAACAGTGAGAGGCCCGTGTACCGCAAAAAAAAAAAAAAAAAAAAAAAAGAGGGAGGTTGAACAAAAAAAAAAAAAAGGAGGAAAGAAGAAAGCACATGTGTCACTGAAAAGAGAATAAGTAGTCCAATTTAGGTAAAATAGAGAGAAATGAAATATTAGGCTGTAAAAAGAAGCTAGAGCAAATGGTCTCTAACATGAGTATCAGTCCAAAAAATTTAAGTTTTATTCTACATACTGACAAGCCAATGAAACTTATGAGTAGGAAATTAACAAGATAAAGTACTTCAGGAAGAAGAATCTTCTGGTAATGTGATGAAAAGCAAAAGAAGAGATACTATTAATAGGTTATTATAAAATTTTAGAAATTAAATGATACAAGACATAGAAGTGAGAATTTTTTTAAATGCTAGCACCTCAAACTCAGTGTTAAAACAAAACTCATAAACTCCACAACGGACTCTGTTCCTTTCCCCTAAGCCTCATTCCTTAAAAAACAAAAACACCCTGTCCTTTACATCCTAATTCAGTCAATGTAGCCACCGTTTTCTCAGTCTCCTAAGACTCTTTATATCTGCTCTAATTTTGCAAAATGACGCTGTAACAAGCTTTAAAACTTCAGGGTAGAAAGAGAGATGCTTGACCTTGAATTGTACTGGACAGAGTCTAAGCTCCAGACTACCCAAAAATAACCAATTGACTTTTTTAATCTAATTTTTAAAGTAAAATAGCAGATTCAATTTTTGATATGTGGCATCTCCAGTGAAGGCACTTCACACCACTATATATGTCCACAAGGGAACCAAACATCTACTAGTAAAGATCAAAACAGTAATCAGAAAAAAAAAAAAAAAACAGTAATCAAGCAAAGATTTGGGACTCATTCAAATACAAGTGATATTTGAAGTTACCATATTTCCAATAAAAAAGAAAGGTAAGGATTTATTTATGCTTCTGAAAATATGGAAGACTAGATAACAGGAAACACTGGATGGGGGGTAATGCTAACAATAAAGTAAAAAAAGAAAATTTTAGCTTGGCTCAAGGTGCAAAAACTGGCAAAGGCAGGTGGGCAATAAAGAGGACTGAAACTGGTCTATGTAAGGCAGGAGACCATTACCAGGCTCAACACCTGAAATCAGTAATGTAGTGAAACTCCCAACTCTTCAAGGAGGCTGAAAAGAGCTACTGCCAACTACTGCCCAGAACTTCATATCAAGCTGCACTGCAAGGGAATCAGAAGGATAAAACCTTGCAAATGAGAATTGAGACAAGTAACTCTACATCACCCCATATCAACACTGCAGGAGCCCTGAACTGCCAAGATGAGAACTGGCTCTAGGCTAGAGACCAGAGGAAGTCACTGGTCTACAAGACTAGAAGGGATGAGCAAAAAAGAGGAAGGGTTGAGATAGAAAAGACGGTAAAATAAAGACACAGTGATCTCCTATTCAAAATTATCTTACAAACCACTATGCTTTGCCAACATAGCTAAAGAAATCAATGAAATTCAGTCACAATAAAATTAATCTTCTGAAACATGCTTAAAAGATTTTAAAATAAATGTATTAAGATCCTCACAGAGAGATATGAATGAATAAATACCAAAATACACACACACACACACACAACACATAAAGACAGTGGTGGGCTTCCCTGGTGGCGCAGTGGTTGAGAGTCTGCCTGCCGATGCAGGGGACACGCGTTTGTGCCCCGGTCCAGGAAAATCCCACATGCCATGGAGCGGTTGGGCCCGTGAGCCATGGCCGCTGAGCCTGCGTGTCCGGAGCCTGTGCTCCACAACGGGAGAGGCCACAACAGTGAGAGGCCCGCGTATCGCAAAAAAAAAAAAAGACAGAGGGGAGACTGCCCCTCCTTCAGTATGATTTATTATAGAATTATAAAAATTTAATCAACAACAACAAAAAAAAGGAAGACAGTCCAGAAACAGATCCAGATAGATAAGAATACTTGAAATACCATAGAAGTGGCATTATAAATCAGTGGAAAAGAGAGACCACTCAAATGGTACAGGGAGAACTGGTTAGCCATATTCCCACTTCACACTACACATGAAAACAAACACACAAATACACACACACACATATTCTAATAATTTAATTTCTAATCATTCATTATTAACTTTTATTTTCTCAGGAAGACTCCATTTATTTAAGTGCTCAAATTATTTGGTTATTATTTAAAGTATCTGGTAATTTAACACTAAATAAAGATCAACCTTTCTAAATCATACTTTTCAACATAAAGATAATATAAATATACACCATAACTATACTGTCCACATTGAAAACGTCAGCTCCTTCCTTAACATATATGTCTGTGAGCTCTCTAAATTTAGTAACCACCAACATACAAATTCCTATCATAATAATCAATCTAGAAAAGGTGATTTTCTTAATTTTCTGCTTTTAATTTTAATGAAATTAAATGTCAATTTTAAAATGATCGTATACTTTAAAACAGAGTAGGCAACCTCTTTCTGTAAAAAGCCAGATATATTTTAGGCTTCAAAACCATATAGACTCTGACCCAGCTACTCAATTCTGTCACTGCCCATTGAAACATGAAAACAGCCATAGACAGGGATTGCACTTAATCTGTAAATTGCCTTGTTTAGTATGGTCATTTTAACAATATTAATTCTTCCAAACCATGAGGACAGTGTATCTTGCCGTTTGTGTCATCTTTAATTTCTTTCATCAATGCCATATAGCTTTCAGAGTATAACTCTTTTACCTCCTTGGTTAGATTTATTCCTAGGTATTTTATTCCTTTTGACACGATTGTAAGTGGGTTTCTTTTCTTCATTTCTATGATAGTTCACTATTAGTCTACAGAAACAAACAGGTTTTTGTATATTAAATTTGTAACCTGCAACTTTACTGAATTCATTTATTAGTTCTAATAACCGTTTGGTGGACTCTTTAGAATTCTTTATCTATAATATCATGTCACCTGCAAGCAGTGACAGGTTTATTTCTTCCTTTCCAATTTTGATTCCTTTTATTTCTTTTTCTTGTCTGATTGCTATGGCTTGAACTTCCAATACTATGTTGAATAAAAGTGATGAGAGTGGGCATCTTTGTCTTGTTCCTGATCTTAGAGGAAATGACTTCAGCTTCCCACCACTGAGTATGGTGTTGGTCGTGGGTATGTCACATATGGCCTTTATTATGTTGAGGTACTCCCTCTATACCCATTTTGTCGAGCGCTTTTACCATTAAGGAATGTTGAATTTTGTAAAAAGTTTTTTCTGTATCTATTGAGATGATCATATGGTCTTTATTCTTCAATTTGTTAATGTGATGTGTCACACCGATGGACTTGTGGATATCACACCATCCTTGCATCCCTGAGATAAATCCAACTTGATCATGCTGTGTGATCCTTTTAATGTATTGTTGAATTTGGCTGGGGATTTTGTTGGGGATTTTGCATCCACGTTCATCAGTGATACTGGGACAAAAGTTTTGTTGTGTGTGTCTTTCGGTGCAATCCCTATCAAAATACCACAGAACTAGAATAAATAATTCTAAAATTTGTATGGAAACACAAAAAACCTCGAATAGCCAAAACAGTCTTGAGAGGGAAGAACAAAGCTGGAGGTATCATGCTCCCCGGTTTCGAACTATACTGCAAAGCTTCAGTAATCCAAACAGTATGGTGCTGGCACAGAAAACAGACACTTAGGTCAATGGAATAGAGAGCACAAAAATAAACCCACACTTATATGGTCAATTAATCTATGACACAGGAGGCAAGGCTATAAAATCGGGAAAAGCAGCCTCTTCATCAACATCAGTAATCATCAGGGAAATGTAAATCAAAACTACAATGACAGCACCTCATACCTGTCAAAATGACTATCATCAAAAAGACAAGAAGTAACAAGTGCTGGTGAGGATGTGGAGAAAAGGGAGTCCTTGTGAACTGTTGATGGGACTGTAAATTGGTGCAGTCACAATGTAAAACAGTATGGAGGTTCCTCAAAACATCAAAAACAGGGCTTCCCTGGTGGCGCAGTGGTTGAGAGTCCGCCTGCCGATGCAGGAGACACAGGTTTGTGCCCCGGTCCGGGAAGATCCCACATGCCGCCAAGCGGCTAGGGCCATGAGCCATGGCCGCTGAGCCTGCGCGTCCAGAGCCTGCGCTCTGCAACGGGAGAGGCCACAACAGTGAGAGGCCCGCGTACCACAAAAAAATAATAATAATAAAAAATCAAAAATAAAACTACCATATAATCTAGCAATTTCAATACTGAGTATTTGCCTGAAGGAAACAAAAAACACTAATTTGAAAAGATATATGCACCCCAATATTAACTGGAGCATTATTCACAATAGCCAAGATATGGAAGCAACCTAAATATCTATCGATAGATGAATGGATAAAGCAAATGTGGTGTGTGTGTGTGTGTGTGTGTACACACACACACACACAGTGGAATATTACTCAGCCATAAAAAAAAGAAATCTTGCCACTTGCAATCACATAGATGGAAGTGTATGACACAAGTGAAATAAGTCAGACAAAGAAAACAAATCCCACATGATCTCACTTATATGTGGAATCTAAAAAACAAAACAAAGCCTAAAGAGATTCATAGATACTGAGAACAAATGGGTGGTTGCCAAAGGGGAGGAAGGTGAGGGGTCGGGCAAAATAGGTGAAGGGGATTAAGAGGTACAAACCCTCAGTTATAAAATAAATAAGCCATGGGGATGTAAAATGCATCATAAAGAATATGGTCAGTGGTTCTGTAATAACTTTGTATGGGGACAGATCAACACTAAACTTATAGTGATGATCATTTCCTAATGTATACAATTATCAAATCACTGTGTAGTACACCTAGAACTAACATAATGTTGTATGTCAACTATATTTCGATAAAAAATAAATAAAATAAAATAAAACAGCCACAGACAATACTTAGCTGTGTTTCAAAATACCCTTACTTATAAAAACAGGCAGTAGGCCCATGGGCCATAGTTTCATGACTCCCGCTTTAAAACATTTGCCTCAATAAAAACGTACAGGATAAACAATTATTCAACCTGAAATTGCTCTGTAACCCAGTGTTTTCATTGTTTTATAAGGCAAAAAACATCAATACCACAAATATATCTAAATTACGAGGGAATCTTATAAAATAGCCCAGGGGGAAAAGCATAAAATTTTTGCTTGGCTATAGTACTGCCAAGAAGACAAGACATTTCTACTGTTACCCCTTTAACTAATTTCTAATGAAACAATAAAGCTTTAATAAGAGAAAGGAAAGTAATTTTCAGTAAGAAAATAGGCTGAAGAAGATTCGACAGACCCAAGGAAAAGAAAAATATAACATTTCCGAAATAATATATATATCAAAACAGCACATTCTAAACATATGCAAAAGTAAAAGTTAAAATGTGGGGCTTCCCTGGTGGCGCAGTGGTTGGGAGTCCGCCTGCTGATTCAAGGGACACAGGTTCGTGCCCCGGTCCGGGAAGATCCCACATGCCGCGGAGCGGCTGGGCCCGTGAGCCATGGCCGCTGAGCCTGCGCGTCCGGAGCCTGTGCTCCGCAACGGGAGAGGCCACAACAGTGAGAGGCCCGCGTACCGCAAAAAAAAAAAAATTTGGCCAACATGATAAAGAAAATAAGATCTAAAACTAATTTGGGGAAAAAGATACATAAGTGTGGGGAAAAAGCTAGAAACATCTTCTAATCATATATAAATCCAAAAACAGAGAAACCCAGGACCATTCAGTACATAAGAAGAAAAGAATACATTTCAAGGTAAATTTTCAGTAAAACACAGTAGAATTTTCTCAATAGTACTATGAATACATCTCAATAATACTAATGAAGCCAGCTGAGATTTTAAATAATTGAAGTAAAGGTTAAAAGAATTAAATTATACACTAGAACAATAGTAAGAATTTTAAAATTTAATAATAGCTAAGTATTCAGATTATAATGATTCATTTCACTTTAGCTATGAAGGGGACTTTGGCTGTAGAGCTATAGTATGAGTGTGCTGTTTTAAAAAAAAAAAAAGGAAAAAAACCTTAAGAGCCATGATGCTTACTGTATCTCTGTTTAAATAAGAAACACTTGTTTATTTTGTAGTTGAAATCCCCTAACATCTATTCTATACTTGAGTATCCATTCATATTCACAGATACTTTAAACAATCTTAAGGAAAGATCTAAATACTTTAACTGTTTTAAGACAACAATATATTCTTATCTATTAAGAAATTAAAATTTATATATAAACTTATTTTTCAGAAAACATACTCTTTAACAGTTTAAAGTTTGTCTCATTCAAAAATAAGAAAAGAATAATAATATTTTGTTTCTTAAAGGTATATCCAATCTCTTACTGGCTTTTCTTTGATGCACTGGAAAATCCTCTGTTAATCTGAACTACTTAATAGGACCCTAAATAACATTTTCCCCCTTTTTCTTGGCATTGCATTTGCACTGTAAATATTAGAAACATTTTACTTATAGTCAACAACGATAATTCCTATCTTCCTTATAAAACAAATGCAATTCAGAGGTAAATAATGGTTCTACTAAATAAGATAACTAAAGCTGAGAATGAGCTCTAACTTGGAGGGAAGTTTATATTTAGACAAGTTGAGGCAAACAGTAAAACATGCCTGAGCTAAACAGTGCAACAATGTTGGAGGTGCGAGCCTAGCCTTCGGGAATAGTTCAACAACTAAGGAGTGCTGATCATCATCAGTACCTCTGTGTATGCAGATGTACAAAATAACGATCAACACCAAACAAGATTCACTCCTTAAAATTAATCTACTTTTGGACAATGTGGGCAAATTTAATTCTTCACCAATAAGATGGCAAATATGACTATTATAGTATTTACAATCATCTTAAACTGGAAAACCAAAAATTAAGATTTACTAGGACTACTAACAGATGACTACAGAACTTTGAAAGAATAGTTCAATTAGAGTGGTAAGGGAAGAAGCCATATTACAGTGAGTTAATGAATAAGTGGATGTTGAGTAACATGAGACAGGAAAAGACTCCATTAGGTCTAGACATGAAAAAAAAGAGCCTGGAAATAATAAAGTAGAACGAAGGTGGTAAAGGGTCAAAAGAACGAAAGCACCTGCTATATTCAGGATACTCTGCACAGTGCACAGGGGATAAAAGTTGTTAACAGTGGGAAAAGAAAGAGTCCTTGACTTCAGAATATTTATTATTTATAAAGGAGTATTTTTAAAAGCAAACAAGACGTAAGCTGTAAAATAATATTGAGAGTAATTAATTATTACAGGTATAGTAATGCAAGAGCTTTATATTCATTGTTCATAAATGTCACAAACATCCTATAAGATATTTTTATTCTCATTTAACAAATAAGAAAAATAAAGTTCAAAATTTTTTGACAAATAATATTAGAGAGTTTGTTAGCAAAGTGTTTAAAGAGTTCATAGAAGAAGCAATTACTTTAAGCTATTTATATTGCTCTTACTAAGATCTTTTCATCTTCTAACTGCTGGCCATCTTTCTCTCATTCCAAGTCTTGCTATTATTCTCTTTTGAAAACAAAGTAGACACAGCTGCTATTAGAAAACCCCAACCATAAGCAGATAAGCAGAAATAACCCCAAAGGTTAAATCCAGAAGTCAGAGTTTTTAAGCAAAGAAAGTAGCAAAGACTTTTTCAAACAAACAAAAGCTGAAAGAGTCTATAGATATGAAATGCACTACAAAAACTATTTTTAGAAGTTCTTTAAGCTGAAGTAAAATGCTGCTAGATTAAAATCTTTGATCTGCATACAGGAATGAAGAGTCCGGAAATAACTATGTGGGTAAACAGACACTTTTTGTTTTTTAATTTCTTAAAAATCAATTAACTGTTCAAAGCAATCATAACTATGATGATGATGAAGACAATGATGATGATGATGTAGTCCTGGGGTCCGTAACATATATATGAGTTATAACAACACTGGCACAAATGATGACAGGGTATAAAGAGAATCATATTGTTGTAAGCATACTAAAGGAGAATACTTACATTATCCATTAAGTAGTATATTATTATTCGAAAGTAGACAATGATAAGTTAAGCATGCATACTGTCAACCCTAGAACAACCACAAAATAAGAAAATGAAGAGTTATAGCAAAAGGCCAATAATGAAAATAAAATGGAATGCTAAAATATACTCAACTAATCAAAAAAAAGGCAGGAAAAAAAAAAGGAAGAAAAATTAAATGGGACAAATAGTAAACAAACAAAAAATTAGACTTAAACCTGAACATACAGAAAATTTCATAAAATGTGAATAATCTAAAACACTACAATTAATAGGCAGAAATTGTTATTCAGACTAGTAAAACCCAATTATAACCTGACTATAGAAAACTAAGATCAGATATAGGCTCGGTACAGTTTCTAAAGATAAGATACCTGAAGTTTCAAAAAGAAAATCAAGGCAAAAATGAACCAATTCAAGAAAAAAGAAAATTAGCAGCACCTAATAATCAAAACAAAAATCAGAGAACCATTGCATTTTATGGATTAAAAGGGAACCTACAGACCTTGTGAACCAAACAGAAATAAAAAACTAGAAGCTGCAGTCTGTGTTCATTATCTTTACTTCCAGATAACACATTGAGATGGATTAATGCTAACAGGGGGAAAAAGAGCTTGCAACTACCAGCAAGTTGCAAAGTCTCAAACCAGCTTTTTTCTTCCCCCCAGCATTCAGACATATTAATTATAGTGTCCACAGCACTGAACACTATAATTAAGGTTGTACTGGCACTTCTATTACAGCCCCATATTTTCATTCATTCATAACATTCTTAGAAAGTCCTTCATGAAACTAAAAGCCTTCCTTTCTTATCTCAATCCCAATTTTTCTTCTTCCTAAATTAGAAGACCTGTGAGAGAATAAAAATACCTCTTACAGCTGAAAAAAGAAAATAAAAGTCTTCCCAAGGATAAAACAAATATAACAGAACCCCCCAAAAACATTGAGAATGGCAAACAAGAATTAAAACCTCCTTAATGTTAAAAAAAATTGTTAAACCAAAAAATCCACCTTATGCCGTTTGGTTTTCATGTGGCACAAATTTCAAGCTTATACATGACATAATAAAAGATTCTACAGTTTAAATATATATATTTTAAGAACTCGATCTTTATAACACATAGCTATTTTCTGAAACAGCTTAACTAAAAAGAGTGTTCTTTCTACTACCTCTGATTAGGAGGTTTTAGACAAAGGTAGAAGTTCAAGAAACCATGATTTCTTCTGTTCCTGAATTTTTAAGGCATAGAATACAGTTTGAAACACATTTATGTTCATCTTGATTCATCCACAAGTTATCTGTGGATGTTCCTGGTTTTCGGTTTTTTATTTCCTTTTCAATAATGTTTTTAAATTACTCAAGTTATTTCAGCTCAAAAACAAACCTAACTCTAAAGCAAAGTATTTTACCATCTGATGGTTCTAAGACTACAAGACAACATTTCTATGCTAAAATTAAAATCATAAGCTACTCATGATATAACATTTTTTCCTTAAAACATTCAAGAGAGGAGAAAGGTTTTGTCCTCCCATTAACCACTATATTCTCAGTATTTAGTACAGTACTATGGCACTCGATAATGATTTGCTGAATGAACTTTTCAACGCTTCCTTCAAATAAAGGAAAATATACTAAAATGATAATTTTAGTTATCACCCAGCCAATGACTTAGTTCCATCTAGGCCCCATCACTTTTCTCCTAGAATATGGCAAAATGAGCTTAACTAATTATCTGAAATCACCTCCTCCAATCTATTCCTCAACTTTGAAAAGCCTGTCAACTTCCTAAATTACAAATTCAGTCAAGTTGCTTGCTAGCTTAAAATAATTCAGTGGCTTCCTACTCTCAACTCTCCACACAAGGGTCCTCAAAGTTTCTGATTTCAGGACATTTCACCCTCTTAAAAATTACTGAGAGCACCAATGACCTTTTGTATAAATGGGTTACATCTACCCATATTTACCATAGGAGAAATAAAAAAGGAGAAAAAAGTTTAAGTATATGCTTTTAAAAATAAGAAATCCATCACATTAACATAATTATAAACAAATTATAAAACTTCAAGTTTTTGCTTTTTATGAAAAATAGCTATATTTTCCAAAACAAAAAGAAAACTGGTAAAAATAATGGAATTATTTTATTTTACATTTTAAAAAATCTGGCCTAATAGAAAACAGTTGGATTCTCATATTTACTTCTGCCTTCAATCTACCACAGTGTCATACATCAGGTAGCCTGTGGAAAATCCCACTCTACATTCATAAGAGAATAATGATGAAAAAAGTAAATCATGACCTAGCGGTCTTCAGATCACACTTTGAGAACCACTGGAGTACAGTAAACTTCAAACCCTCTTATGAATTGCACAAAAGTTTATGATCTGAGAGACTCAGATTTGAGTCTCACTACCCACAGTGTAGCACAGAGAGACAACAAGATAAATATGAAAGATTAGGGATACGAAGGACAGACTGAGAAGTTGTAACGTGTGTAAAACAAGTTTCAGAAGGCAAAAATAGAAAGAATAAGACAGAATTAATATTCAAAGAGATAAAGATTTTTCAGAAGTTACAAAAAGATAAATCCATAGATATAGGAAACACAATAAATCTTAAAAAAGATAACAAAAAAGAAATTCACTCCTAGAGTCATGATCATGAAATAGAAGAACAGCAAAGACATCTGAAAAAGAAGATCTTAACTACAACTAAGGAAAAAAAAAGACACGTTTTACAATAAAATGGTAACACCACTAATATATAAAAATCTCAACAGCAAAAACAGAACCAATTCAATAGTGGAGTTAATATTTTCAAAGCACTGAGAGAAAATATCCACCAACCTGATGCAACCAAATAAACTACCAATGAGAGAGACTACAATAAAGATTTTTTTAGACAATGAAAATTGAATGTTTACCACTAAGAGAATCTCTTTTGTAATATTTTTTAGAGTACTTCATAAAGGTGGAAATTAAACCCAGAAAGAAGTGAGATGCTAAAAACAGCAAACCAAGAAAAATGATAAACAGGCAAATAAGATCAAAGAAGTATTCATTACACAAAGAATAATAACAACAGCAATTAATTTGGGAGGTATAAAACTAAAATGAAACTAAAATTCTAGATAATAACAGCATATAAGATGGAAAGAAGATAATAAGTTAAAGCCTTCTGAGATCCTCAAAACTGATTAATAAGAAGGAGTAAAATTAGTATAACAACAATTTAAAGTTTAGGTATACATAGTAAAAATTTCACAGTAATCACTACTAAAAGGACAAAAATAAAAGTATAACTTTAAAACCAATGGAATACACAAAACTGAATCTAAAAAGCACAATCAATCCAAATAATATAGAAAAAAGGAAAGTTGCATTAAAAAGGAGAGAAATATAGAAAACATAAAATAAGACAGTGAAAGAAATCCAACTATTTAAAAGCAATGGAAAAATATCAGAGTGAAAAGAAAACAAATGTGTCAATCTAAACATGTTCATTTATGTTGAAAGTAAAAAAAGAAAGCCAGATGTAAAAAACAAATGGGGAAAATCATAAATAAATCCCCAAAAAAGAGCTAATACTAAAAGGTGAAAAAAATTAAGAAAATCACCAAAACCCTAATGAGAAAACAATAAGGGACACAAAACACCTCACAGAAAAGGGAAATAACTAAAATACACAGGCAAAGTTCAACATCCATAGTCATCAGACAAATAAAAATTAAAACAACAAACCAACACTGTTCACATCATCAAATCTCAAAAATGCTTTTTTCCTTTAATATGATACACATTGTCCATTAAGATTTGGTAAAATGTACACTTCCAATCAGCTGATGGAAGAGCTAACTAATAAAACCCTCTGTAAAGCAACTTGGCAATATTTGTTCCAAAAACAAGCTTTTAAATAATATCCTTTGACTCAGGAATTCTACTTCTGGAGATTTACCCTAAAGACAAAATCCTGAAAATTGAAAAAGCACTGTGCGCCAAACAGTTACTACAATCAAATTTCTACTACTAAAAAATTCATATTTCTAATACTGAAAAATTATATACCCTGAGATAGTCATTCCTCAATATCCATGGGGCATTGGTTCTAGGACCCCTGTGGATAACAAACTACGTAGATATTCAAGTCCCTTATATAAAATGGTGTAGTATTTGCATATGACCTACTCACACATCCTCCCATACACTTTAAATCATCTAGATTATTTATCATACCTAATACAATGTAAATGCTATGTAAACAAAGTTGCTGGTGCAGGGCAAATTCAAGACTTGCTTTTTGGAACTTTCTGGAATTTTTTTCCTGAGAAATGCAATAGAACACTGAAAGTATTTGTATTTAATTTCTGATTACCTTAATTGAATTTTTTTGGTAGATTTGCCTCTATCAACAAATTTGTTTATGTGAATATTAAACTTATTCGAAGTTCTCTAGAGAGTATGGGAAAGCCAGAGGCAACACATAAATTTTGTGCAATTCATCCAAGTGGATAACTATATAAATAATGAAGAATTGAATTTTTCTATGGATTTTTATAAGGACAAAAGACATTTTTAAAAATTGCTTATACTAAGCTTGAAGTAAAGGATATTCTAGTTTACCAATATATTAATGGAAATTGAGCATCTAGACTTCATTGATAAGATAATGAAAATGGTGCTCAGGAAAATCATTCTCATCTATTACCCATGTCCATGAATGAACTGCTTACTATATTTATATAGATGCTATAGCAATCAAGACAGTGTGAGTCTGAGGAACTACAAATGATTCAGGGTAGCTGAAATATGAGAGAAAAGCAAGTGATTCCAGAGGTCAGGCTGAAAAAATTGAGAAGAACTATGAAAGCAAAAGGACGGTAGCCATTAAGAAATTTTAAGCACGGTAGTACCAATCCAGTTTACATTTTAGAAATATCATGCCCAGAGGCAGTGTAAAAAAAAAGGTTTGGAGAGAAGTACCAATGAAGACTGAAAAGAAATATTGAAGAGATAATGTAACAGTAGAATCCAGAGTTGGATGAAAGTTAAGCATGTTGTCAGGGTTTCTAGTTTGGATTAAAGGTAAAAAGTGGAATTTTTCACTGAAATAGGAAATATATAAGGAGGAACAGATTTGAGGTTTAAGATAAATTCAGTTTGGAACATTCTATGAGACATATAAGTGAAGGTCCATTTTGCTCTTGGTGTTGGAGCTCAGGGGCAAAAAAAAGAGACTGGACCCTAAAATAGCATTTTATGAATAAATAGCATATAGTGATAACTAAATCCACTAGGAATAAAATTACCCAAGGAGAGACAAGGACTAAAGTAATGAAAGCCTGGGAAACTCCAAATAAAAATCTGGCAAAAAAAAAAAAAAATCTGGGATGGGTAGCAGAAATGAAGTCACAAGAGGAGCCAGAGAAAGGGTGCCAGAGAGACAGGAAAAGAACCATCACATGTAACTGAGTGAGGATTGAAAAAGATAAATGAAAAGTGTCCACTGGATTTTGCAAAAATGATGTTCCTAATGACCTCTGCCAAAGTGTTTACAATGGCATCATGGAGCCAGATTCAGTGAAGAGGTATAAATATTAACTTGTAAATTTAAAAGGGATGGAAGAGCATATAGATTGGAAACAAACAAAACTCTCTCTACCTGAAGATGACGTGATTAGATAAGAAATCCCAAGAAATCTACTAAAAAAACCTCCTGTAATTAACAAATGAAGCAAAGTTGCAGAACACAAGATCAATACACAAAAATCAATTGCATAACAATGAATAACTGGAAACCAAAATCAAAACCACAATAACATTTATAAATGCTCCAAAGAAAATAAAATATTTAGGTATAAATCTAATAAAACATATATAGGATCTACATGCTGGAAAAACATAATGCTGATGAAAGAAATCAAAGAAAATCTAAATAATTGGAGAGACACACTGTGCTCATGGATTGGAAGACAATATGGTAAAGATGTCAATTCTCCCCAAACTGACCTATACATTTAAGGCAATTTCTGGCAAATCCTACCAAGGTTTTTCTAAACAAGCTTATTCTAAAATTTACCTGGAAAGAAGACTATTTCAAATAGCCAGAAACAATTTTGAAGAAGAATAAAGTAGGAGGACGCATTCTTCCCAATGCTAACTAAGCCTTACTATATAGCTACAGTAATCAAGACAGTGTGATATTGACACAAGGATAGATATATTAATCAAAGGGACAGAATAGGGAACCTAGAAACAGACTCACATAAACATGCCCAACTGATTTTTGACAAAATGGCAAAAGCAATTCAATGGAGGAGGTGCAATCTTTTCAACAAATGGTACTGAAACAAGTGAACATCCACACGCAAAAAGATGAATTTCAAACTAAACCGCATACCTTATATTAAAATTAACTCAAAATGCATCACAGATTTAAATGTAAAACTATAAAACTTTTAGGAAAAAACACATAAGAACTTTATGATCTTTGGCTAGGCAAAGAATTCTTAGATCTGACATTGAAACCACAATACATAAAAGGAAAAATTAATAAACTGGACCTAATCAAAACAGAAACCTTTCACTCTGTAAAAGGCCTTGGTAAGAGCATGAAAAGACAAATTACAAATTGAAGCTATTTGCGAACCACATATCTGACAGACAGATCTTATGTCTAGAATATATAAAGTACTCTCAAAATCAGAAAATGAGCATAAGACAAGAACAGGTATTTCACTAATACATGTGGCAAATAAGCATATGAAAAGGTGTTCAACATCATTATCCATATGGAAAATGCCAATTAAAACCACAATGAGACATCACTACATACTTATCAGAATGGCTAAAATTAAAAATAGTGACAATACCAAATGCTAGTGATGATACAAAAAAAACTGGATCACTCATACACTGCTCATAGAAACGAATAGTGGGTATAGCCACTCTGGAAATTAGTTTAGCAATCATTTTTAAAAATAAAAATGAAATTACCATAGGACCCAACAATAGCATCCTTGGGCATTTATCCAAGAAAAATAAAAACTTATGTAGGCATAGAAATCTGTACATAAATGTTCACAGTAGCTTTATTTGTAATACCAAAACCTAGAAACTACCAAAAGGTTGTTCAATGGGTGAATGGTTAAACAATCCATGATATAAATATATCCATACAGGGCTTCCCTGGTGGCGCAGTGGTTGAGAGTCCGCCTACTGATGCAGGTGATGTGGGTTCGTGCCCCGGTCCAGGAGGATCCCACATGCCACAGAGCGGCTGGGCCCATGAGCCGTGGCTGCTGAGCCTGCACGTCCGGAGCCTGTGCTCCATGACAGGAGAGGCCACAGCAGTGAGAGGCCCGCGTATCACAAAAAAGCATATATATATATATATATATATATATATATCCATACAGTAGAATACTACTCAGTAATGAAAAGGAACAAACCACTGATACACATACCAACTTGGCTGAACTTCGAGGGATTTATATTAAGTGAAAAAATCTATGCTCAAAATATTACATACTGTATGATTCCATTTATATTTGTTATTTTTGAAATAAAATTATATAAAATGAGGACAGGTTAGTGGTTGCCAGGGATCAGGAGGTAGGGAAAGTGATAGTACAGTTAAAAGGAGTAGCACAAGGAAGCCTTGTTATGGTGATATACTTTTATATCTCGATCATGGTGGCGGTGGTTTCACAAAACTACGCATGATGAAACACAAAAACAAAACGAAAAGGCAGCCAAACAACTGTATTTGCAAACAATATATCCGATAAAGGGTTAATACCCAAAACATACAAAGAATTTATGTAACGCAACATCAAAAACAACAAACAACCCAATTAAAAAAATAGGCAGAGGACCTGAACAGACATTTTTCCAAAGAAGATATAAAGATTGCCAACAGACACAGGAAGGAATGCTCAACATCATTAATCATCAGGGGAATGAAATTATCAAAACCACAATGAGATATCACCTCACACCTGTCAGAACGGCTATTATCAAAAAGACAACAAATAACACGAGTTGGTAAGGATGTGGAGAAAAGGGAACCCTCACGTACAGTTGCTGGGAATGTTAGTTGGTACAGCCACCATGGAAAACAATAAGGAAATTCCTCAAAAAATTAAACTACCATATGATCCAGGAATGCCACTTTTCCAAAGAAAACAAAACACTAATTTGAAAGGATACATGCACCACTATGTTCATTGCAGCATTATTTACAACAACCAAAATATGGAAGCAACCTAAGTGTCCATCAATAAATGAATGGAGAAAATGTAGTATATACACACATACACAAAATGAAATAGTACTCAGCCATAAAAAAGAATGAAATCCTGCCACATGCAACACCATGGATGGACCTAGAGGGCATTATGCTAAATGAATAAATCAGAGAAACAAATACCATATGGTTTCACTTATATGTGGAATTCAAAAACAAAACAAATTAACAAATTATAACAAAATTGAAACAGACGCATAGATACAGAGAACAAACAGGTGATTGCCAGAGGGGAAGGGTGTGGGAGAAAGAATGAAGGTGAGGCAGATTAAGAGGTACAAATTTCCAGTTATAAAATAAATAAATCAAGGGGATATAATGTACAGCCTAGGGAACATAGGCAGTAATACTGTAACAATTTGTATGGTGACAGTAACTAGACTCATCCTGTGATCATTCTGTAATATACAAAAATATAGAATCACTATGTTGCCCACCTGAAAGTAATATAATAAGTTAATTATACTTCAATTAAAAATAATTAAATTTTAAAAAGAAAAATACATATGAAAGTAAATATAAATCTCACTGGTAAAGGTAAATATACAGTAAATGCAGTAGATTAATTACTTATAAAGCTATGATGTGTGAAGGTTAAAAGACAAAAGCAGTAAAAAGAACTATAACTACAATAATTAGTTGAGGGATACACAAGATAAAAAGATGTAAAATGTGACATCAAAAACATAACACATTGTGGTGGATAAAAATGTAGAGCTTTAGAATGCATTCAAACACATGTTGTTATCAACTTAAAATAGGCTGTTATAAACATATGCTGTTATATATAAGCATCATGGTAACCACAAAGCAAAAACCTACAGCAGATATGCAAAAGATAAAGGAAGGATTCTAAGCTTACCACTAAGACAGTGATCATATCACAAATGAAGAGAGAAAGAAGAAAGGAACTACAAAACAGCCACAAAACAGTTAACAAAATGGCATTAAGTACCTACCTATCAATAAATACTTCAAATGTAATTGGACTACATTCTCCAATCACAAGAAATAGAGTGGTGAAAGGATAAAAAATAAGACCTAACTATATGTTGCCTACCAGAGGCTCACTTCAGATACAAGGACACAGACTGAAAGTGAAAGAATGGAAAAAGATATTCCATTCAAACAGAAACATTTAAAAGAAAGCTGGGGTAGCTATACTTATATCAGACAAAATAGACTTTGAAAGAAAGATGGTAGTAAGAGAAAAAGAAGGGCATTACATAATGATAAAGGGGTCAATCCAACAAGAGGATGTAACATTTGTAAATATTTATGCACCCAATATAAAAGGATTCCCTAGGGGAAGTAAAGACGCTACTCATAATTTATAGGGAACTCTTAAGTCTCATTTTTCATAGAAGGAATCTACACACAGAACCTAAACTACGCTATCTGCTAGTATCATCACCACCATCACTAACCTGTGGTAGTGCAAGCGAGGGAATCAATAATAGTACAATAAATTCCACAACCTAAGTCAGCAATTCTGAGCCCTTACTCAATGTGTGAAAAGGTAGTTGTTTTAGGCCATTTGGGCTGCTATAACAAAACACCACAGACTGGGTAGCTAATAAACAACAGAAATTTATTTCTCATAGTTCTGGAGGCTAGGAAGTCCAAGGTCAAGGTGCCAACCTGGTCTGGCGAGGGCCCTTTTTCTGGTTCACAGCCAGTGCCTTTTCATTGCATCCTCACTTGGCAGAAGGGGTTAGGGATCTCTCTGGAGCCTCTTTTAAAAGGCACTACTGAGCCCATGTGCCACAACTACAGAAGCCCGAGCGCCTAGAGCCAGTGCTCCACAACAAGAGAAGCCACCGCAATGAGAAGCCCGCACACCGCAACAAAGAGTAGCCCCCCCTCTCCACAACTAGAGAAAGCCCGCGTGCAGCAACGAAGACCCAACACAGCCAAAAATAAATAAATAAAATAAATTTATTTAAAAATTTAAAAAACAAATAAAAGGCACTAATCTCATTCATGAGGTCTCCACTCTCATGACAAGCATCTTCCCAAGGCCCACTTCCTAATACCATCATCTCTGGGGGTTAGGGCTTCAACATATGAATTTTGGAGGGACATACTCAAACCACAGCAGCAGTCAACCAGATTAATCCAGTCTCAGATAAGAGAATTAAAGCGTTAAGAAAATAAATAAAAGGCCATGTAAATATTGTTAATAGCCTTAGCAAAACTTCCAATAACCAATTTCCACCGCATCAAAACATGCAAGGAAAGAGGACAGGCAAGATTACTATGTAACTCCGAGCACTAACCAGGATTTAAAAGCACATATTGTGGGCATCCCTGGTGGCGCAGTGGTTGAGGGCCCGCCTGCCGATGCAGCGGACGTGGGTTCGTGCCCCGGTCCAGCAGGATCCCGCATGCCGTGGAGCGGCTGGGCCCGTGAGCCATGGCTGCTGGGCCTGCGCGTCCAGGGCCTGTGCTCCGCAATGGGAGAGCCCGTAGCGGTGAGGGGTCCGCGTACCAAAAAAAAAAACAAAAAAAAGCACATATTGTGTTGGCCAAAGAGTTTGTTCAGTTAATGAATACGCTGTTCAATAAAGTTCCGGGTGAAAATGAAAAGTGTTTTTACTTAAAACCAAATGAACTTTTTGGCCAACCCAATACATTAACAAAAAGCTTAGTTTTTTATCTCAAGTTTTGAATGGTACTTATAGTTTTGGTTTAGGTTCAAAAGATTTTTTAAAGTTTGTTTGTTTGTTTGTTTTTATGAATAACAAGTATCACTTCTATAAAGAGCCTTACAAATGGTTACATTTATTAGGTCAAAAGATTTTGAAAGTTTACTTTCTAGGTGGCACAAAGGCCAGAATAAATTAGTACTTTAAAAATAAATTTACTACTCTCTTTAGGTTGAAGAAGCTTTTTGCAAGACTTATTAACACAATGAGCAGAGAAAGCATAAACAATCAAAGAATAAAAGAACTATGTAGCAAGTCTTGCCCTAGTTTACAGGTGAGGCCCACAGAGGATAAACAAAAATATGCAAAAGGAGAGGAGCACATAGTTAAATGTAAGTTACTGGTAAGGTTTTCATTCTTCAGCCGTATGCTGGGTCCACAAGTATTTATTAGATTAGCCTAGAGTGGACAAAACTAGCTAAATAAACAAGTCAGACCTGGACCACTACTGATAATGTGTCATGAATCAAATTCTGTGTCTCAAGTCCAAGAAAGAAAAAGAAAACAGTTCAAATCTACAGGATCTAAAGGTGGGTATGACTGACACAGATATGTCTCTCAGAGTAAATAGCATATTTACTAAGTAAAATATCAATATATTAAAGTAATTCAGACTGGACATCAAGGTGACTTTATCTTACCTAACACAACAACTTGGTCACCTGTGCATCAAAAAAAGTCTCTATAATTAAAAATGATCACAAAGACATGTTAAGGAAGTATACTATAACTATTATCAAAAGAGTCACAATCATTATAAATCTCATTTTCTAAGTAGCTTTTGTGGAAATTATATAAATATCTTGCAATGCTTTACAGTGTACTGACGAGTAAAATAAAAATCAACAAATGTTAGAATTTAATTGAACTTTACAAACTACACATGCCTTCTTATCAAGAAATTCAGCAATATTGTTTTTTTATGATTTCTGAATAAACCTCAGATTTCTAACTTTTAAATTTCATTTTATTACATTCTCATACAATATTATTTTTAACAGATTCATACCTATAACTCTAAAAGGCCCCTTCATTTAACCTACCATCCACACTAATTTTATTTAGAAAATAAGTCTTTTCTTCATTGTGCGTCTATAATAATTTGAAATAATATAAATCAAATATGGGCTTACTCAATTTTACTAACACATATATAGTTTTTTAAGTTAATTTCCTATTATACTAATCAAAGCTTAAAATAGGAAAATAAACTATTTTAAAATGTGTTTCATCTATAATGTTTTTACTAAGAAATTAATTCCAATCACTAGCATAAACTCAAGTATAACTCTCCAGAGGTGTACAATGCTGAATAATTTGTCCAAATGTCAACTGCAATTTTCAAAAATCCTTTCTACCTCAAAATTTTAAACATCTGTAAAAAATACTTGTTTTGAGAGTGGTTTACATTCATGACACTTGACCTTTTGCTGTACACACCACAAAATTCAAGTCTCAAATACCGTATAAGCAGGAAATCTGATCATTCCTGCAGTAGCCATCTGCATGGTCCAATATCAAATATTAGTTCTAGGTTACACTAAGTCATGTGTTACAAATCTTTTTCTGCAGCCTCTATAATTAGTTGTAATTTGCCTCTTTTAAAATGTGTTTCTTATGGGACATCTGGCCTTGAAACTTCCACCTTCCCATTGAAAAAACACTTAGTGTCTGGATTTTTTTTTTTTTTCACTTAATATGGAGCACCGCATGGGTGGTATAACCAAGTCCAGACTTCTTAAAAAAAAATTAAATTCCAGGAACAGATGATGATTAAGAACCATTTAAGTATTACCAAATATAAATGTAAAATAAAACTTTGTTGCACATAACTATCTACAGATTCCTAAATCAATCTCCCAGATATTTAAAGTTCCCAAACAAATTTTAATGAGAGTATAGCATTGGTCTACTCACTTCCAGGAACTACATTAGTTAAGTTAAATTGCATAATAAAGGTTTGGAATTAGAGATTTCACAGAAAGAAAAAGTTTTGAGCCCAGTAGGTTCATATGACACTCAAAGTATCTACTGCAAATAGGAAATGATTTTAGCAATTTATAAATAACCTTTACTCATTTCACGGAAGTTGAAACTTAATAATACTCATCAACTCACTTGATCTAGAAAGGCTTCCTTAAAACTGAAAATTAAATACGGGGTAAGGAAAAAGTAATAAAAATGAAAGACAGAGATACTACTTTTATACAGGATAAAAGTGGAAGAATTCATCACAATATGCTGCTGCCCAGACCTGTTTGCTTCTTAGATTAGAAAATTTTTGGTAGAAACTCCTTAAAATCACTATTATACCTTAACAAAAACACTGAAAAGAAATGTAATGTGGGTCAAAGAAAGAAGTCAGAAAAAAATCAGTTTCTGATGACAAAACCTCAAAGACACAATGAAATTAGGTATGAAGGGAAATTCAATATATTTTCATCTTCTCAAAAAATAACCTGAGAAATTTCTATCTCATTTAGAAATGTCACTTTGCAAAAATTCAAAAACCTTCACCTAAAAATTGGACACAATCAGGCCCCATTTCTGGCAGATATGGGTAATAAGCAATATGCATAATCCCTATTAAGGCTATGATCAGATTAAGTAAAATGAGTATGAAAATAACCATTAGGATATATTTTATCCAAATTTAAGAAAACCCTTTTGCCTAACAAACGTAAGGTACAGCCGCATGGCACAGGGATATCAGCTCGGTGACCACCGCCTGGAGGGGTGGGATAGGGAGGGTGGGAGGGAGGGAGCTGGAAGAGGGAAGAGATATGGGAACGTATGTATATGTATAACTGATTCACTTTGTTATAAAGCAGAAACTAACACACCATTGTAAAGCAATTATACCCCAATAAAGATGTTAAAAAAAAAAAAAGAAAACCCTTTTGCAATTAATTATGTTACTTTAATAGGTATGTAAAAAAAAAATTAAGTGTACAAGCTAAGATTTGTTTATGTAAAACCTGACACATCCCAAAAGTTAAAAAAATATCAAATACTAATAACTATTAAAATTGGTTAACATAAACAACTAGGTTTAATAATTTCTTAAAATTGGTTAACATAAACAACTAGGTTTAATAATTTCTTACCTGTATCCCATCTTTAAGTTTCAAAATACATTCCATTGTATTGATGGTAATTACCACTGGTTCTGAACCCAGTTTTGTCCACGGTACATGGATCCTCAGTTCGTGAATATGTCCACTTAAAAAAGTGAATGGTAATTTCAATTCCTTAAAATACAAAATATTAAAGAAAATTTAGGAAGTGCTTAATATTTTTTTCATTCTAATATCCAAAATACTTTCTGAAAAGAAAAATAAAATTTCCAACACAAAAAATATTCTGGAAATTACTTTTCATCAAAAAAGAGCATCGAGATACGTTCGGTACATTACTCCTTTCTGCCCATGGACGCCGCCAAGCAAGCATCGTTGACGTCTCCCTCCTCCACTGCCGTCACGTCTAAGTCAGAGTCTCCCAAAGAGCCCGAACAGCTGAGGCAGCTCTTCATCGGAGGTTTGAGCTTTGAAACAACCAATGAGTGTCTGAGGAGCCATTTTAAGCAATGGGGAACGCTCACAGATTGTGTGGTAATGAGGGATCCAAACACCAAGCACTCCAGAGGCTTCTGGTTTGTCACATATGCCACTGTGGAGAAGGTGGATGCAGCCATGAATGCAAGGCCACATAAGGGATGGAAGAGTTGGGGAACCAAAGAGGGCCGTCTCAAGAGAAGATTCTCAAAGACCTGGTGCCCACTTAACTGTGAAAAAGATTTTTGTTGGTGGCCTTAAAGAAGACACTGAAGAACATCACCTAAGAGATTGTTTCGAACAGTATGGGAAAACTGAAGTGACTGAAATCATGACTGACCAAGGCAGTGGCAAAAAGGGAGGCTTTGCTTTCAGTTTAACCTTTGATGACCATGACTCCGTAGACAAGACTGTCATTCAGAAACACCACGCTGTGAATGGCCACAACTGTGAAGTAAGGAAAGCCCTATCTCAGCAAGAGATGGCTAGTGCCTCATCCAGCCAAAGAGGTCGAAGTGGTTCTGGAAACTTTGGTGGTGGTCGTGGAGGGGGTTTTGATGGGAATGACAGCTTTGGTCATGGAGGAAACTTCAGTGGTCGAGGTGGCTTTGGTGGCAGCGGCGGTGGTGGTGGATGTGGTGGCAGTGGGGATGGCAGTAATGGATTTGGTAATGATGGAAGCAATTTTGGAGGTGGTGGAAGCTACAATGATTTTGTCAATTACAACAACCAATCTTCAAATTTTGGACCCATGAAAGGAGGAAACTTTGGAGGCAGAAGTTCTGGCCCCTGTGGTGGTGGAAGCCAATACTTTGCCGAACCACGAAACCAAGGTGGCTATGGAGGTTCCAGCAGCAGCAGTAGCTATGGCAGTGGCAGAAGGTTTTAATTACTGACAGGAAACAAAGCTTAGCAGGAGAGGAGAGCCAGAGAAGTGACAGGGAAGCTACAGGTTACAAAAGATTTGTGAACTCAGCCAAGCACAGTGGTGGCAGGGCCTAGCTGCTACAAAGAACACGTTTTAGACAATACTCATGTGTATGGGCAAAAAAACTCAAGGACTGTAATTGTGACTAACTGTATAACAGGTTATTTTAGTTTCTGTTCTGTGGAAAGTATAAAGCATTCCAACAAAGAGTTTTAATGTAGATTTTTTTTTTCTCACCCATGCTGTTGATTGCATGATCATGACACTGAATAAATGTCTTTAAAAAAAAAAAGGCAGCATCAATGGACCTCCCTGGTGGCACAGTGGTTGAGAATCCACCTGCCAATGCAGGGGACACAAGTTCGATCCCTGATCCGGGAAGATCCCACATGCCTCAGAGCAACTAAGCCCATGCACCACAACTACTGAGCCTGTGCTCTAGAGCCCACGAGCCACAACTACTGAAGCCCGGGCACCTAGAGCCCGTGCTCCGCAACAAGAGAAGCCACTGCAATGAGAAGCCCGCGCACAGCAACAAAGAGTAGCCCCCACTCTCGCAGCTGGAGAAAGCCCACGCACAGCAACAAAGACCCAGCACAGCCAAAAATAAATAAATAAATTTATTTTTTTTAAAAAGCAGCATCAAATAACTTGTTAAACTATAGTTAATGATAAACTACAAAAACTTATTGTGCAAGTTACATTTAATAAGCTACTTAACCTGTGTAGGCCTCTATTTCTTATTTTGCTAAATGGAAATAATAACAGAATATGATTGTAAGGCAAGTTTAAAGAGAATGGAATTAAAGATAGGAGAATGACCTGACAAAATAAAAATGGACCAACTTAGAAAAAAAATTTATTGAGCTTTACCTAATTAAAGATTGTACCTGGATACTATTTGGTCATAAACTCTAAGTGTTTTCTGACTGGTTTCCATTATTATTAAAAAGGTTAGACGTATGCTAACGCATGTATATGGAATCTAAGAAAACGGTACTGATGAACCTAGTGGCAGGGCAGAAATAAAGATACAGACGTAGAGAACGGACCTGAGGATACAGCAGGGGAAGGGGAAGCTGGGACAAAGTGAAAGTAGCATTGACATATACACACTACCAAATGTAAAATGGATGGCTAGTGGGAAGCTGCTACATAGCACAGGGAGATTAGCTCAATGCTCTGTGATGACCTAGAAGGGTGGGATAGAGGGTGGGAGGGAGGCTCAAGAGGGAGGGGATATGGGGATATATGTATACATATAGCTCTGATTCACTCTGTCGTACAGCAGAAACTAACACAACATTGTAAAGCAATTATACTCCAGTAAAGATGACCAAAAAAAGGCACTTCCTCTCAAAAAAAAGTTAGAAATGAAAACGTAAATGTTACCACAATCACTTTATACTAAATTGTTTCACCTTCAGATAAAATGTTACAAACCAACAAAAGAAAAAAACAAATTTGTATTTGGACTATATCTCAGTCACATTCTTGTAACTCTATTTGTGAAAGTTAAGATAAATATTAAGCTATTCATTCATCTAAGAATTGTCCCTTACTTGGTTTAGCAACATAGCTAAATATATACAGATATAGTACAGCAAAGTGGTTAAGACCAATAACTCTAGAGCCAGCACAAGTGGATTTAATCCTACCTCTGCTACTTACTAGCACAATGACAATAGGCAAGTTGTATTAAAGTATGTGTGTCTCAGTTTCTTTATCTGTAAAACTGGATAATAGTAGTGTGTTTGAGGATTAAATGAATTGATTTATATAAAGCACTTAGGACACTGTCTTCCTCAAAGAGCAATCAATATAAAGATGCTAACTATTTATTATTACAAATGTATAAGCCTCCTTTATGTCTTCACAAGTTTTTTTAAAGGGCAGAATACTAAAAATCTATTTCTACTATTCTAATGGAATGTCACAATTTTTAAACAGTTCTCATTATTTCATTAATTTTAAAGATGCAGTACTTTCTCCCAGCATTAATCAATGGAACAGATTATATTTTGATCAGTGTCCATAATGAAGACAATGTTTACTGAGCACTTACTGTGTACCATACACTGCTTTAAGCACTTTACCTGAATGCAAAATTTAATCTTTGTAAGTACCCCAAAAAGTAAATACTATTATACCCACTTTACAGATAAAAAATCTGAGGCATGGAAAGGTCAACTAACTTTCAAAAATGACTCAGCTAGGAGCTCTGTGACTCAAAACCAGAAACTATGATGCCAGAGCCCTTCCTCTTATCAACAACTATACTGCACCTAACTTTCATTATGAGCACTGAATACATTTCCATTGGTTATACATCCATTTGGATAATGTTCCAATGACATCTCCATCTCTACCCTTGACTTGTGTAACAATGATACGTTTGTGAAATGGCTACCAAAACCGCAGTCTATGGGCACAAATTGGCTTTTCTTAGGGAGAAGTTAAAAGACACCTGAACCAAACTCAAGACCTTGGTATCACCAGAATGCTACTAATCATCTGAATAACTAACAAAACACTAACACAAGAGGCAGCATTCTACATTAAAACATGGAATTTTGAACCATATGGCCCATGTTGGAGATCCAACTGAAGTTCAACACTTATTAATTATATGACTATAAAGCAAGATCATTTCCATTTCCTCATCACAGAGTTGTTGTGATAAACAAATAAGAACACATTTATGCCTTGTAAAAGGCAAAAGAAAATGCTGACTGTTATAATAAATGGATCATCCTGAGGTAACCACAAAGAAATGATTTTCTTTTCATTCCTTTTCCTTCTCAAAATATATTGTACAACTTAAAAATATTCTATTTACTTGTAACTACTCAGAAATACATTGTGAAAAATACATCCCTAAAACCAGAATATCTATGGCTGCACAAAGGATATAGTAATGAAAAATTTAGAGTATTGACTAGCTCTCATAAATATAATTCTAGGTAAGCAATTTAAAAATATTCTCACACAGAAAAAAGGGATACTTGAAAAATGAATATAGCAGGCCACAAAAGCAAAAATAGATGAAAAGGACTACATCAAACCTAAAAACCTCCACAGAGCAAAGAAAGCACTCAGCAAAGTGGAAAGGCAACCCACATGAGAGAAACTATTTGTAAACCATATTATCTGATAAGGGGTTAAAATCTAGTATCTATAAAGAACTATGACAACTCAACAACAAAAAAACAAATAATCCAATTTTAAAAATGGGGAAATGACTCGAATAGACATTTTCAAAAAGCATATACAAATGGCCAACAAATAGAGGAAAACATGCTCACCATCATTAATTGCCAGAGAAATGCAAATCAAAACCATAATGATATATCATCTCACACCTGTTATAATGGCACCTATCCCCCCCAAAAAAAAAAACCCACCACAGGAAGTGATAAGTGTGGTGAGTATATGAAGAACATAGAACCCTTGTGCACTGTTGATGAAAATGTAAAATAGTGCAGCCACTACGGAAAACAGTACGGAGATTCTTCAAACAATTAAAAACAGAATTACCATATGATCCAGCAATCTCAGTTCTGAGCACAAACTAAAAAGAACTGAAACCAGGATCCTGAAAACATATTTGTACAACCATATTTTTTGCAGCATTATTCACAATAGTCAAGAGGTGGATACAACCTAATGTCCATTGAAAGATAAATGTATAAAGAAAATGTGGTATATACACATGACGAAATATTATTCAGTCTTTAAAAAGGAAATTCTGTCATATGCTACAACATATAATGAACCTCAAGGACATTGTACTAAATGAAATAAGCCAGTCACACAAAGACAAATATTGTTTGATTCCACTTCTATAATGTACCTAAATTAGTCAAATTCTTAGACACATAAGTAGAACAGTGGTTGCCAGGGGCTGGGGGAAGAGAAAAGGGAAGTAGTTTTTCAGTGGGTACAGAATTTAAGTTTTGGAAGATGAAAAGTTCTAGAGATCTGTTGAACAACAATGTATTGGGTTGGCCAAAAAGTGCATTCAGGTTTTTCTGTAATACATTATGGAAAAACCCAAAGAAACTTTTTGGCCACCCCAATATATATAATTAACACAACTATCCACTTAAAAATGCTTAAGATGGTAAATTTTATGCTATATGCTTTTTACCACAAAATAAAAATGAATGTAAGACAGGACTTCAAGAATTCTAAGTTAGAAGGTTGGCAAATCCTCTCCCCAGAAAGCAGTGACAAAACTGGACAAAGTTATTAAAAACAACAGAAATCTCAGGGGCAATAAGGGAAGGCTACCCTGAGGTCACAACAGCAGTTGGTGCAAGAAACTAAACAGAAGACCAGCCAGAAAATTAACAGAGAAATCCAGAGAACAAGACAGCCAAAGATGGCCTTGCTATGACCTCAGTATCCCTGGTAACCTGGAAAGCTGTATGTATGTGCCAGGCTGTGCTTACTTAGATGACACGACACTGGAGAGACCCCTAACAATCTACTCATCCTTGGTTGACCAAGAAGCCTTGTAAACAGAGTAAGTAAAAACATGTATCAGATTTGTAAACTCCTTGAACTTTGAAAGCATTATCTAGTACATGCATATGTCCCATGCCAAAGAGCAGAAGCCTTATTGGTTCAAAAGCTTAAACAACCTCTAGCCAATCACTGGCTGATGACTCAATTACAGTGACCCAGGGGTAATCCCTAGAAAGCCAAGCCTAAAAACAGAAAGAATTGGGGGAGGAAAAAAAAAAAAAAAATGAGCACAGTCATCGGAGGCCACACTGCAGAGGAAACAGACACCACAAATTTAGCCCAGGCAAGGCACTAAACAAATACATAAACCAACAGCAACAACAAATATCCCCAGAGAGAAGAAATCAGAATGCAGAGTTGCTAAAGCATATTATCCAAAACGCCCCGTTTTCAACTAAAAATTGTGAAACATGAAAAGCATGCAAAGTAGTCAAGAGAAACTATCTCTGAGGATGCACAAATGTAGGACTTACTACACAAGGACTTCAAAACATCTATTATAAATATGTTCAAAGAAATAAAGGAAGCTATATTTAAATAATTAAAGGAATATATGACCACAACGATTCATCAAGTAGAGAATACCAAGGATGAGATAGAAATTATAAAAAAAAAACCAAATAGAAATTTTTGAGTTTAAAAATACAATAAACAAAATTAAAAATTCACTGAAAGAACTCAACATCAGATTTGAGCTGGCAGAAGAAAGAATCAGCAAATCCACACCCAGACATATCGAAGCAAAAACTTTGAAAGCCTAGGACAAGAAGAAAATCTTGAAAGCAGAAACAGAAAATCAACTTGTCACATACAAGAAAACTCTTAGTAGATTAAAAGCTAACTTGTCATTACAAACAATAAGGGCAAAAAGGCAGTGAGATGATATATTTAAATAACAAAAGAAAATAACCATCAACCAAAAATCCTATATCCAGCAAAAGTATACTTCAAAAATGAAGGTGAAATAAAGGCATACCAAAATAAAGTCTCAGGTAATTCTTTGTAACAGAATACTAAAAGAAGTTCTTTGGACAGAAAGGAAGCAATACCAGATTGTAACTCAAAGCCACACAAACAGCACTAATAAAAGTATATATGTAGATAATTATTAAAAGACAGTATAAATGTTTTCTTCTTTTTTCTTCTGATTCAAAAGGCAATCACAAAAAACAATTATAACATTGATATATTAGGTTTATAACAAAGAAATGCAATATATGTGAAAATAGTACCACAAAGGAGGGAGAAGAAATGAAGCTATAGTAGAGAAAGTTTCTGTACTTTAATGGAATAAAGTCAGCATTAATCTCAAATAGACTGTGATAAATTAGATGCATATTGTAATCCTCTAAGCAACCACTAAGAAAATAACTCAAAATAAATTAAAAATCAAAGGAATTAAAATGCAATACTAAAAAATATCTACTTAATAGTAAAGAAAGTAGCAAAGGATTATGAGAGAAACAAAAAAGACATGAGACACTCAGAAAATAGCAAAATGGTAGACAGAAATCCAACCATATGAATAAAAACAAAATGTGAATGGATTAAATATTCCAGTCAAAAGGCAAAGATTCCTTCCATGTCCTGGCTATTGTAAATAGTGCTGCAATGAACACTGGGATGCATGTGTCTTTCTGAAATACGGTTTTCTCTGGGTATACTGCCAGTAGTAGGACTGCTGGGTCATATGGCAGTTCTATTTTTAGTTTTTTAAGCAACCTCCATACTGTTCTCCATAGTGGCTGTATCAATTTACATTCCCACCAACAGTATAAGAGGGTTCCCTTTTCTCCACACCCTCTCCAGCATTTGTTGTTTGTAGATTTTTTGATGATGACCATTCTGACTGGTGTGAGGTGATACCTCACTGTAGTTTTGATTTGCACTTCTCTAATAATTAGTGATGTTGTGCATCTTTTCATGTGTTTGTTGGCCGTCTGTATGTCTTCTTTGGAGAAATGTCTACTTCGGTCTTCCACCCATTTTTTGATTGGGTTGGGTTTTTTTTTTTTTGACATTGAGCTAAATGAGCTTTTTGTATATTTTGGAGACTAATCCTTTGTCAGTTGCTTCATTTGCAAATATTTTCTCCCAATCTGAGGGCTGTCTTTTCATCAACAGAGGAATGGATAAAGAAGATGTGGTACATATATACAGTGGAATATTACTCAGCCATAAAAAAGTAATGAAATTGGGTCATTTGCAGAGATGTGGATGGACCTAGAGATGGTCACAGAGAGTGAAGTAAGTCAGAAAGAGAAAAACAAGTACCGTATATTAACACATATATGTGGAATCTAGAAAAATGGTATAGATGATCTTCTTTGCAAAACAGAAATAGAGACACAGACATAGAGAACAAATGATGCCAAGGGTGAAGGGTGGCGGGGTGGAATGAACTGGGAGATTGGGATAGTGATACTATGTATAAAATAGATAACTAACGAGAATATACTATATAGCACAGGGAACTCTACTCAATGCTCCATGGTGACCTAAATGGGAAGAAAATCCAAAAAAAGGGGATACATGTATATGTATAGCTGATTCATTTTGCTATACAGCAGAAACTAACACAACAGTGTAAAGCAACTATACTCCAACAAAAATTAATTTTAAAAAAAAGGCAAAGATTGTCAGACTGGATTTTAAAAACTAGTAAGATCCAACTATATGCTCTCCACAAGAGACATAGTTTAGATTCAGAAACACAAATAGGTTGAAAATAAGAAAAAGGTGTGTTTTTTTTTCATTTTTCTGTATAGATACAGATAACAGATTGGTGGTTGCCAGAGGCAATGGGGTGGAAAGTGAACGAAATGGGTAAAGGTGGTCAAAAGATACAAGCTTCTAGTTATAAAATTTAAACAGTCCTGGGATATAATGTACAGCATGGTGAGTACAGTTAATAACACTGTATTCCATATTTGAAAGGTGCTAAGAGAGTAAATCTTGAAAGTTCTCATCACAAGAAACAAAACTTTTTTAACTATGTATGGCGACAGGTGCTAACTGGGCTTACTTTGGTGATCATTTTGCAATATATACAAATATCAAATCATTACATTGTACACCTGAAACAATATAACACTATATGTCTTTTACACTGTAATAAAAAAATTAATAAACAAGATCCCAGGAAGTCATGTGATCCAGTTTCTTGCCTTGAATACATCAAATCACCATATTTTCTTGCTATTTAGGGAAATGGTATGGTATTCTATTTTAGGCATATAAAGAATTTTAATTTCTATGATCTTAATTTCCAGCAGTATTTTCCCCTGGTTTTCATATGAGTGTTCTCCATTGCAAGTAAGTAACAATTAAAAACAGTTTATCCCAGTCATAGGTTGAAAATACAGCAGATGAAATTTTAAAGAATTGTTGAAGCCAAATAACATGTCTGTAAAACTTTCAAACAGCGTGGTACCAGGCTTGAAGAAATACAACACAAGGCAAAAGTGGTAAGATAGTTTAAAATGCAGTGTACTGAGGGGAAAAAGAAAAGAACATGTATCATGCAACCAGTAACCATAAGAGAGGTAATTACCCTATTATCAGATAAAATAGACTTTAAGAAAAAAAACTGTTACTAAAGATAACATGGGACACTTTATAATGATGGGTAAATTCAAGAAGAAAATATATACAAATGAACTTATTTACAAAATAGAAACAGACTCACAGATTTCGAAAACAAACCTATGGTTACCAAAGGGGAAACGTGGTGGGGAGAGATAAATTAGGAGTTTGGGATTAACATACACACACTACCATATATAAAATAGATAACCAACAAGGACCTACTGTATGGCACAGGGAACTCTACTCAATATTCTGTAATAACCTACATGGGTAAAGAATCTGAAAAAGAATGAGCATATGTGTATGTATAACTGAATCACTTTGCTCTACACCTGAAACTAACACAACATTGTAAATCAACCATACTCCAATAAAATTTTTTTTAAAAAGAAGAAAATATAAAACATATATGAGCATAGCAACAGAGCCCCAAAATACATAAATCAAAAACTGACAAAAGTGAGAAGAGAAATAATTCAATAACTTACAATAATAAACAGAACAGACAGAAAATCAACAAAGATATAGAAGACCTGAAAAACACTATCAACCAATTTAGACCTTACATCTATAAACCATTCCATCCAACATCTGCAAAAATACACTGCTATCTCAAGGAAAATCAGAAAACGTTTGAACTGAATGAAAATAAAAACACAACATACCAAAATTCATAGGATGCAGCTAAAGAAACGTAGAGCTGTAAATGGTAAATGTCTATAGTAGAAAAAGAGAACTATCTCAAATCAATAACCTAGGCTTCTACCTGCAGGCAGCAGAAAAACAAACTAAACCAAACTAAACAAGCTAACCCAAACTGAACAAACAAAAACAAGGACCACAATACCAAAAAAGGCAGGAGAGGAAGAGGGCAAATGCAGTTAAACTATTGTAAGATTATTCAGGAAATGGTAAGAATGCTAATTTAAGGTAGATGCCAATAAGTCAAATATCCATTTTGTAATCTTTAGAGAAGCAACTGAAATAATTTTTAAAAGAGTATAATTAAAAAGACTTTAAGGCAAAAAGAATTACTAGCGTGAATGAAAGAGGGACATATTTCAGAATTATTTTTTTTAAGTATATTCAACAATAAGGTATCACCGTACTGAATCTGTATGCACTTAACAATGTAACTTCAAGGTATATAAAGTGAAGGTTGGCAAAACTATAAAAGGGAAGTAGACAAATCCACAATCATAGTTGGAGATGTTAACCATTAACATACCTCTCTTAGTAACTGACAGAACAAGCAGACAATGAAAATCCATATGGATTTATAAGATTTGAAGAACTCTAATAACCAATTTGAAGCAACTGACATTTATGGAAGAATAAAGCAACAACTGTAGGATACACATGTCTCATCAATTACACATGGAATATTTATAAAAATAAAATTTTGACCATGTACTAAGTCATAAATTATAATGGATCAAAATTATAGAGAATGTGCTGACCACAATGCAGTTAAATTAGAAATCAATAACAGAAAGATAATTATTCACTAAATGTTTGGAAATTAAGCAACACACTTCTAAATAACCCATGGATTACATGAAATCAAAATGAAATTTTTTAAGCTGAATAATAATGAAAAGACAACATATAAAATTGTGGTGATAAAGCTAAATAGACGGTTAAAGAAAAATGTACAGTATTCAATGCACATATTAGAGTAGAAAAGGGCTGAAGAAAATCAACAACCTAAGCTTCCACCTCAAGAAGCTAGAGAAAACAATGGCAAATCAAATCCAAAGAAACAGGAAAAAAAAGAAATGATTAAAAAAAATAAGAGCAGAAATACATTACGGGGACTTCCCTGGTGGCGCAGTGGCTGAGAATCCACCTGCTAATGCAGGGCACACGGGTTTTAGCCCTGGTCCAGGAAGATCCCACATGCCACAGAACAACAAAGCCTGTGTGCCACAACTACTGAGCCTGTGCTCTAGAGCCCGTGAGCCACAACTACTGAGCCCTCATGCCACAACTACTGAAGCCCACGTGCCTAGAGCCCATGCTCCACAACAAGAGAAGCCACCACAATGAGAAGCCTGCGCGCCGCAACAAAGAGTAGCCCCTGCTCGCCTCAACTAAAGAAAGCCCGTGCACAGCAAAGAAGACCCAACACAGACAAAAATAAGTAAATAAATAAATAAATTTATTTAAAAAAAGAAAAGAAATACATTACAAAGAAAGCAGGAATACAATAGAAAAAAAATCAATAAAGTTGGGTTTCGACTAATTTTAATAAAGCCCTAGCAATACTAATGAAAATACAAATTACTAATATAAGCATTGAAAAGAGGATATCATACCAGTTCCTAGATTTTTTAAGGCA
The DNA here is from genome assembly GCF_059928025.1 of Delphinapterus leucas. Classification (NCBI taxonomy): domain Eukaryota; kingdom Metazoa; phylum Chordata; class Mammalia; order Artiodactyla; family Monodontidae; genus Delphinapterus; species Delphinapterus leucas. The sequence goes on from NC_143145.1 coordinate 38,430,958, forward strand.
ACTTTAAAATGAAAAACAAACAAAAAAAACCAACTTTATGGCTTAAATATGACAACTTAGAGCAGAGGCAAGCAAACTTTTTCAGTAAGGAGCAGATAGTAAATATTTCAGGCTTTTGCAAGCCATGCAGACTCTGTTCCAGCACTTAACCCTGTCGTTTTAGCTTTCAAAAGCAGCCACAGACAACATGTAAACGAACGAGAATAGCTGGGCTCCAATAAAATTTTATTTACAAAGTTAGGCCCACACCATTGTTTGCTGATTTTGAGGAAATGGAGAAATTCCTTGAAAAGCGTAACTAACCAAAACTAACAAAAGGAGAAACAGAAATCTAAACAGTCCTATATCTGTTAAAGCAATTAAATCAGGAATTAAAACTTTCCAACTAAGAAAACTCCTAACTAGTATGACTTCATGATTAATTTTTCCTAACATTTAAAAAACTGGTAAGGGGCAGCGGAGGGATAAATTGGGAGACTGGGATTGACATATACACGCTACTATATGTAAAACAGATAACTAATAAGGGCCTACTGTGTAGCACAGGGAACTCTACTCAGTACTCTGTAATGACCTATATGGGGGAAGAATCTAAAAAAGAGTGGATATATGTATATGTATAACTGATTCACTTTGCTGTACAGCATAACTAACACAACACTGTAAATCAACTAGACTCCGATAAAAAATTTTTTAATTAAATTTAAAAAATGTTAAAACTAATAAAGGAAAAAAGTTGGAGATTTCACATTTCCTGATTTCAAAACTTACTACAAAGTCATGGTAATCAAAACAATGTGATACTGACATAAAGACAGACACACAGATCAATGGAATCATATGGAGGGCCCAGAAATAAACCCTCCTATCAATGACCATTTCATTTTCAAGAAGGGTGCCAAGATCATTCAGTAGCGAAAGGACAGTCTTTGACAAACGATGTTAGAAAAACTGAATAGCCATATGCAAAAAAATATGAAGTTGGATCCTTGTACCACATACAAAAATTAACTGAAAAGCGATCAAATACCTAAATGTGAGAGCTAAAACTATAAAACTCTTAGAAGAAAACATAGGGGAAAAGCTTCATGACACTGGATTTGGCAATGATTTCTTGGATATAACACCAAAAGCCCAGGCATCAAAAGAAAAAGTTGTAAGTTGGACTTCATCAAAATTTAAAACTTTGGTTCTTCAAAGGATACTATCAACAGAGCCAAAAGGCAACCCACAATGGGAGATGATACTTGCACATCATATCTGATAAGGGATTGATACCCAGAATATATAAATAATTCCTACAACTCAGTAACAAAAAAAACTTTTTAAAATGGGCAAAGGACTTTAACAGACATTTCTCCAAAGAAGATATACAAGCAGCCAATAGCACAGGGAAAGGCTAAAAATAATAAACTTACCGAGTAACAGCAAAAAATGTGAAGTAACTGGAACTCCCACACATTACTGGTGAGAATGTAAATTGGTACAACCACCCTGGAAAACTATTTGGCAGTATCCATTAAAGCTAAATATATGCCTGCCTCCTAGGTATGCATCTAAAGGAAATCAACACCTCTATCCAATACAAGAATGTTCTTAAGAGCTTTCTTCATAATTGTCAAAAGCAGAAAAAATCCAAATGTACCTCAAAAGGAAAATAAATATATAAACTGTGAATCTTTATACCAAGGGAATACCACAAGGCAATACAAAGAATAAACTGTCATTCATTCAAGAACCTGGGTTAATCTTGGCCATAATGTCGAACAAAAGAATTCAAACACAAGTGATTCTCATTTAAGTTTCAAGAACAGGTTCAAGAAATTTATCTGTGTTGATAGAAGTCAGAATACAAGTCACTTGTTTTAGGGGTGAGGTACTAATTACAAAAAGGCAAGGAGAGCGTTTTGGGGTGCAGGAAGTATTTTATTTCTTGATCTGGATAGTGGTTACACAGGTGTATGCATATGCAAAATTTGAGCTGTATACTTAGGATTTGTGCTCATTAAAAAACAATGAAAATATTAAGATAATCAACCTTGGAGAGTGGAAGGGGAAGAAACCAAGAATATTATTTCTCAGCGTTAACTCCACGTTATTCCATAGTACAGAAAGCAGTGGAATATAACTAAAAGTTACTAATAACATCACCATCAGATTGTCTTCCCTTAGCTCCTAAAAAGCAGTTGGTCTCTGACTCCTGAGTTCCCAGAGATAATTTTTGTATTCTCAAGCCTAAAAGAATTGCCTGGCATATGTTAATAATAAGTGTACTAAGTGAATTAATAAATATATGAACTTTGAAGTTACAGTTCATTTACATCAGACCATTCCCATGTTAAAAAAAAAGAAACAAAAAAAGTGATTAAGAAAGAAGTTTTCAACTATGCTGGCATTCTCAATCTGTCTGTCTATTCAATATTCTGAGGATGTCATGGGTAATGTCATTTTTCCCACTGAGAGAGCTTTCCTCAAGATGTGACCTTGCTGTCTTTCGCACCCCTTCGTTCCCCAAAAAGGAAAAAGAGAATATTTTCCAGCGTCATACAGAATCCTAGCAATGTAAATTAGCATATTCGGTAAAGCTTAAGAACTGAGTAACAGAGTGAACAATTCTGACAAGAACAATGAAATTTTTTTTCTATCTGTTGCGGCAATTTGGGGGATTATGATTCTAATAATCCATCACTAGTAACAAACCATAAAAAAAAAAATTCTGTAAAGCAAGGTCTCTAGTTCAAGATAGCCCAAAATACATTAGCAGAAAAACTAAGCTTTTAAAGCATAGTCAGTGTAGGAAAGCACACATTACTTCCAAGCAGGCTGAAAATGTTTCCAGTGACAGCTACACCGCTTACCTGCTCCAGCACATCCAATTTTAACTCCAGCTTGCTGAGAACCACGTCTCCGCCCCATAATGAAAGCTGTAGATCTGACGGCTTTAAGTTTTTGATGTAGCGATTCACATAGCTCATTAAAATTGGAGTCACATATGACTCCAGCATTCTTTAAGGTACAGAGGAGTCAAAGTCAGAAGCTGAAAGGGATAAAGACAGAAACATTAGAGGTAACTGAGTCTGTGGTGCATTCCTTAAGGAAAAGGCATTTCTCAGGAAAGGCTGAAGAGGCCGAAAAGCAACAGTCCCCACCAAAGCGGCCGCTCGCCTTCTCCCAGAAGCAGAGAAAACTCAAATGGACTCTGCTCCAGCCGCGACTGCCTCACTAGTACAACTCCCCTCAACTCGCCTGGCGAGAAGTGGGAGGAAGAGGTGGTGACCTAAAGAAAGCGGGTCCCCTGGAGTGGGAAAATGAGGAGAGGCAGGCTCGCCTTTGGCCGCCGCACCCCTCCCTTAGCCAGCCCAGCCGCCCCAGGAGGCCCTCGCCCCCCGGAACCCGGCCGGATCTACCACCGTAGAAACAGAGCCAGAAGCAGGCCGTACGCCTCTCGCCGTATTGCACCCTCGGGTGACACGCCGAAGAGTACCGTGGCGTCTCCTTCACCTCCCGGTACCCGGCACCCGCCTGCTGAGGCGGCGCAGCTCCCGTACAGCGCACTTCCGGGTGTGCCCCGCTCGGTGCTCGAAACAAACTAACCCTCCACCGCCACCACTCGACTCCGCAGCAGGGCCGGAGTTCTCAGGCTGAATAAGCCATTCAGTGCGTCTTCTAGGAGGAGACCGCTGGCCCTCGGCCAGCCTGCGTCTCCGCTCCTACCCAGCTAGTGTTTCGCACAAAGCTCTAGGAAGTGCGCGGGGGAGGTGGGCGGACCGGTAAAGCGGAGACACCGGAGATCCGGAAGTGGTGCTGCGGCAAGAGAGCAGCTGAGGTGGATATCGAGTCCGAGTGAGGAAGCACGGAGGGCCCATAGGTCCGATGAGGAGGAAGAAAGCGGGTCCTAGTGTTTAAAGCCCTGAAAACCAAGTGGCTTTTGTTTTTCTTAGGAAATGGAAGACCTGGAAAGAACTTGGGTTCAGTGCGCAGAGCAGTAATAATAAGGCTGCAGGTGGGGTGGGGGGTAAATTTAGATCGAGAGCTTCATTCGCGGGGGGAAAGGAGAAGTTGAAGGGATCAGGATTAGGAGAATGCGTTTTGACCAAACGTGTAGACGAGCTCTCGCGTTCTTTTACTCTGGCGAAGGAGTGGTTTAGTATGTTTAAATTTGTGCGGGGAAGGAATAAAGAGAAAATCGTGGAGGTCCATTGGATTGTAGTCCGATATATGGAACTTCAGAAAAGCGGTAGGAATAGCAGAAGGAAATAAGACTCTTAGAGAAAGTGAAAAGAAATAGCTGATAGATAATGAATTCAAAGTTCTTTAAAAGTCAGTATTGGTTTTATTAGGCTGAAATGAATGTATAAAATACTACCTTTCCTTCTAGTACTTTGCAAGCTTACGAAGTCAAGAAACTCAAACACCCAACACCGGATAAACACCTATATACTGGGCTTAAAGTGATAGCATAGGACATGCTGCCTAATTATTGACCAGTATTTACTATTTTTGGTAACCTCTGAAGAAGACACCTACCACTGCATTTTGAAAATAGACTTTCCTTACAAGGTTATTAAAATATCCACCCATGTTGTCGTTGCATTTAATTGAAAACACTTCCTAAGTAAATTCCTAAAACTCTTTATTGGAATTCGATTTAAGATTTCTTTTCTTTTTAATTTTTGAATTTTATTTTTTTATACAGCAGGTTCTTATTAGTTATCCATTTTATACATATTAGTGTATGTATGTCAATCCCAGTCTCCCAATTCATTGGTGATATGATGAAGTTGAGGTTTCTTGAAAGAGTTTTAGAAACTGCCATAGGAAAGAGGCATAAGTGAGGATGCCAAGGTGTTTAGATCTGTTTTGTTAATGAAAATAAGGAACTAAATTTCAAAAAGAAAGAAGGTGGGGGGTTGGAGAAAGAGGAAGGAAGGAAGGAAAAAAAAAAAGGAAAGAGAAGCAGCTAATGGCTAATTCAGAGCAGGTGTCCTCTCACAAAAAGCCTTGATGAATAACCCAAGTAACTTGGGTCTTATTAAAGCCTACTAAATCAGCCAAGTAAATTATCCAAGTAATTAGTTATCTGCTTCACTTGAAAAGTGAAGAGGTTGAAGCCATGGCTCAGAAGTTTTAATATAAATGGTTGCACAAATTGTTTGAAAGCCCTAGGTGGTCTAGAGCAGGAGCTCCAAGTCCTGTTATTCTGCTAGGGAAGAAAAAGGGCCTAGTCTTATTTGTGTGGCAATTTAATAAATGAGACCAATATATTAAGATAAATTAGCCAGATATTTTTAACAACTTTATTGGACTATAACTGTTTACAATAGTGTGTTAGTTTCTGCTTTATAACAAACTGAAACAGCTATACGTATACATATATCCCCGTATCCCCTCTCTCTTGCAACTCCATCCCACCCTCCCTATCCCACCCCACTAGGTGGTCACAAAGCACTGACCTGTCCTCCCTGTGCTAAGCGACTGCTTCCCACTAGCTATTTTACATTTGGTAGAATACAGAAATCCATGCCAGTCTCTCACTTCGCCCCAGCTTATCCTTCACCCTCCCCGTGTCCTCAAGTCCATTCTCAACGTCTACGTCTTTATTCCTGTCCTGCCCCTAGGTTCTTCATAGCCATTTTTTTTTAGATTCCATATATATGTGTTAGCATACGGATTTGTATTTCACTTTCTGACTTACTACACTCTGATAACAGACTCTAGCCCCATCCACCTCACTACAAATATCTCAATTTCGTTGCTTTTTATGGCTGAATAATATTCCATTGTATATATATATGCCACATCTTCTTTATCCATTCATCTGTCGATGTACACTTAGGTTGCTTCCATGTCCTGGCTATTGTAAATTGAGCTGCAGTGAACACTTTGGTACATGAATGTGTTTTTTGGGTTTTTTTTTTAACATCTTTATTGGAGTATAATTGCTTTACACTGGTGTGTTAGTTTCTGCTTTATAACAAAGTGAATCAGTTATACATATACATATGTTCCCATATCTCTTCCCTCTTCCAGCTCCCTCCCTCCTAACCTCCCTATCCCACCCCTCTAGGTGGTCACAAACCACCTAGCTGATCTCCCTGTGCTATGTGGCTACTTCCCACTAGCTATCTATTTTACATTTGGTAGTGTATATATGTCCATGCCACTCTCTCACTTTGTCACAGCTTACCCTTCCTCCTGCCCATTTCCTAAAGTCCATTCTCTAGTAGGTCAGTGCCTTTATTCCTATCTTGCCCCTAGGTTCTTCATGACTTTTTTTCTTATATTCCATATATATGTGTTAGCATACGGATTTGTTTTTCTCTTTCTGACTTATTTCACTGTGTATGGCAGACTCTAGGTCCATCCACCTCACTACAAATAACTCAATTCCGTTGCTTTTTATGACTGAGTAATATTCCATTGTATATATGTGCCACATCTTCTTTATCCATTCATCTGTTGATGGACACTTAGGTTGCTTCCATGACCTGGCTATTGTAAATAGAGCTGCAATGAACATTGTGGTAACTGACTCTTTTTGACTTACGGTTTTCTCAGGATATATGCCCAGTAGTGGGATTGCTGGGTCGTACGGTACTTCTATTTTTAGTTTTTTAAGGGACCTCCATACAGTTCTCCATAGTGGCCGTATCAATTTACATTCCCACCAACAGTGCAAGAGGGTTCCCTTTTCTCCACACACCCTCCAGCATTTATGGTTTGTAGATTTTTTGATGATGGCCATTCTGGCCGGTATGAATTGATATCTCATTGTAGTTTTGATTTGCATTTCTCTAATGATTAATGATGTTGAGCATTCTTTCATGTGTTTGTTGGCAAACTGTATATCTTCTTTGGAGAAATGTCTGTTTAGGTCTTCTGTCCATTTTTGGATTGGGTTGTTTGTTTTTTTGATATTGAGCTGCATGAGCTGCTTGTAAATTTTGGAGATTAATCCTTTGTCAGTTGCTTCATTTGCAAATATTTTCTCCCATTCTGAGGGTTGTCTTTTGGTCTTGTTTATGGTTTCCTTTGCTGTGCAAAAGCTTTAAGTTTCATTAGTTCCCATTTGTTTATTTTTGTTTTTATTTCCATTTATCTAGGAGCTGGGTCAAAAAGGATCTTGCTGTGAGTTATGTCATAGAGTGTTCTGCCTATGTTTTCCTCTAAGAGTTTGCTAGTGTCTGGCCTTACATTTAGGTCTTTAATCCATTTTGAGTTTATTTTTGTGTATGGTGTTAGGGAGTGTTCTAATTTCATTCTTTTATATGTAGCTGTTCAGTTTTCCCAGCACCACTTATTGAAGAGGCTGTCTTTTCTCCACTGTATATTCTTGCCTCCTTTATCACAGATAAGGTGACCATATGTCCGTGGGTATATCTCTGGGCTTTCTATCCTGTTCCATTGATCTATATTTGTTTTTGTGCCATTACCATACTGTCTTGACTACTGTAGCTTTGTAGTATAGTCTGAAGTCAGGGAGCCTGATTCCTCCAGCTCTGTTTTTCTTTCTCAAGATTGCTTTGGCTATTTGGGGTCGTTTGTCTTTCCATACAAATTGTGAAATTTTTTGTTCTAGTTCTGTGAAAAATGCCAGTGGTAGTTTGATAGGGATTGCATTGAATTTGGGTAGTAGAGTCATTTTCACAATGTTGATTCTTCCAATTCAAGAACACAGTATATCTCTCCATCTATTTGTATCATCTTTAATTTCTGTCATCAGTCTTATAATATTCTGCACACAGGTTTTTTTGTCTCCTTAGGTAGGTTTATTCCTAGATATTTTATTCTTTTTGTTGCAATGGTAAATGGGAGTGTTTTGTTCATTTCACTTTCAGATTGTTCGTCATTAGTGTATACGAATGCTAGAGATTTCTGTGAATTAATTTTGTATCCTGCTACTTTACCAAATTCATTGATTAGCTCTAGTAGTTTTCTGGTAGCATCTTTAGGATTCTCTATAGGTAGTATCATGTTATCTGCAAACAGTAACAGCTTTACTTCTTCATTTCCCATTTTTATTCCTTTTATTTCTTTTTCTTCTCTGATTGCTGTGGCTAAAAATTCCAAAACTATGTTGGATAATAGTGGTGAGAGTGAGCAACCTTGTCTTGTTCCTGATCTTAGTTGGAAATGCTTTCAGTTTTTCACCGTTGAGGACGATGTTGGCTGTGGGTTTGTCATATATGGCCTTTATTATGTTGAAAAAAGTTCCCTCTATGCCTACTTTCTGGAGGATTTTTATCATAAATGGGTGTTGAATTTTGTCAAAAGCTTTCTCTGCATCTATTGAGATGATCATATGGTTTTTCTCCTTCAGTTTGTTAATATGGTGTATCACATTGGTTGATTTGCGTATATTGAAGAATCTTTGCATTACTGGGGTAAACCCCACTTAATCATGGTGTATGATCCTTTTAACATGCTGTCAGATTCTGTTTGCTAGTATTTTGTCGGGGATTTTTGCATCTATATTCATCAGTGATATTGGCCTGTAGTTTTCTTTCTTTGTGACATCTTTGTCTGGTTTTGGTATCAGGGTGATGGTGGCCTCGTAGAATGTGTTTGGGAGTGATCCTGCCTCTGCTATATTTTGGAAGGGTTTGAGAAGGATAGGTGTTAGCTCTTCTCTAAATGTTTGATAGAATTCGCCTATGAAGCCATCTGGTCCTGGGCTTTTGTTTGTTGGAAGATTTTTAATCACAGTTTCAATTTCAGTGCTTGTGATTGGTCTGTTCATATTTTCTATTTCTTCCTGGTTCAGTCTCAGAATGTTGTGCATTTCTAAGAATTTGTCCATTTCTTCCAGGTTGTCCATTTTATTGGCATAGAGTTGCTTGTAGTAATCTCTCATGATCTTTTGTATTTCTCCAGTGTCAATTGTTACTTCTCCATCTTCATTTCTAATTCTATTGAATTGAGTCTTCTCTCTTTTTTTCTTGATGAGTCTGGCTAATGGTTTATCAATTTTGTTTATCTTCTCAAAGAACCAGCTTTTAGTTTTAGTGATCTTTGCTATTGTTTCCTTCATTTCTTTTTCATTTATTTCTGATCTGATCTTTATGATTTCTTTCCTTCTGCTAAGTTTGGGGTTTTTTGTTCTTCTTTCTCTAATCGCTTTAGGTGTAAGGTTAGATTTTTTATTTGAGATGTTCCTTGTTTCTTTTGTTTTTGTTTTTGCAGTACGCGGGCCTCTCACTGTTGTGGCCTCTCCCGTTGCAGAGCACAGGCTCCGGACGTGCAGCCTCAGTGGCCATGGCTCACGGGCCCAGCCACTCGCGACATGTGGGATCTTCCTGGACCGGGGCACAAACCCGTGTCCCCTGCATCGGCAGACGGACTCTCAACCACTGCACCACCAGGGAAGCCCTGTTCCTTGTTTTTTAAGGTATGATTGTATTGCTATAAACTTCCCTCTAAGAACTTTTTTTGCTGCATCCCATAGGTTTTGGTGTGTCGTGTTTTCATTGTCATTTGTTTCTAGGTATTTTTTGATTTCTTCTTTGATTTCTTCTGTGATCTCTTGGTTGTTAAGTAGTGTATTGTTTAGCCTCCATGTGTTTGTATTTTTTACAGATTTTTTCTCTGTAATTGATATCTAGTCTCATAGTGTTGTGGTCAGAAAAGATGCTTGATACGATTTCAATTTTCTTAAATTTACCAAGGCTTGATTTGTGACCCATGGTATGGTCTATCCTGGAGAATGTTCCATGAGCACTTGAGATGAATGTGTATTCAGTTGTTTTTGGATGGAATGTCCTATAAATATCAGTTAAGTCCATCTTGTTTAATGTATAATTTAAAGCTTGTGTTTCCTTATTTATTTTCATTTTGGATGATCTGTCCACTGTTGAAAGTGGGGTGTTAAAGTCCCCTACTATGATTGTGTTACTGTCGATTTCCCCTTTTATGGCTGTTAGCATTTGCCTTATGTATTGAGGTGCTCCTATGTTGGGTGCATAAATATTTACAATTTTTATATCTTCTTCTTGGATCTATCCCTCGATCATTATGTAGTGTCCTTCTTTGTTTCCTGTAATAGTCTTTATTTTAAAGTCTATTTCATCTGATATGAGAATTGCTACTCCAGCTTTCTTTCGGTTTCCATTTGCATGGAATATCTTTTTCCATCCCCTCACTTTCAGTCTGTATGTGTCCCTAGGTCTGAAGCGGGTCTCTTGAAGACAGCATACATACGGGTCTTGTTTTTGGATCCATTCAGCCAGTCTATGTCTTTTGTTGGGAGCATTTAATCCAGTTACATTTAAGGTAATTATCGATATGTATGTTCCTATTAATTGTTTTGGGTTTGTTATAGTAGGTCTTTTCCTTCTCTTGTTTTTCCTGCCTAGAGAAGTTCCTTTAGCGTTTGTCATAAAGCTGGTTTGGTGGTGCTGAATTCTCTCAGCTTTTGCTTGTCTGTAAAGGTTTTAATTTCTCCATCAAATCTGAATGAGATCCTTGTGGGAAGAGTAATCTTGGTTGCAGGTTTTTCTCCTTCATCACTTTAAATATGTCCTGCCACTTCCTTCTGGCTTGCAGAGTTTCTGCTGAAAGATCAGCTTTTAACCTTATGGGGACTCCCTTGGGTGTTATTTGTTGTTTCTCCCTTGCTGCTTTTAATGTTTTTCCTTTGTACTTATTTATTTATTTATTTTTTGCAATACACGGGTCTCCCATTGCTGTGGCTTCTCCCATTGTGGAGCACAGGCTCTGGACGCACAGGCTCAGCGGCCATGGCTCACGGGTCCAGCTGCTCTGCAACATGTGGGATCCTCCCTGACCGGGGCACAAACTTGTGTCCCCTGCATCGGCAGGCGGACTCTCAACCACTGCACCACCAGGTAAGCCCTGTATTTAATTTTTGATAGTTTGATTAATATGTGTCTTGGCATATTTCTCCTTGGATTTATCCTATATGGGACTCTCTGTGCTTCCTGGACTTGATTAACTATTTCCTTTCCCATATTAGGGAAGTTTTCAACTATAATCTCTTCAAATATTTTCTCAGTCCCTTTCTTTTTCTCTTCTTCTGGGACCCCTGTAATTCGAATGTTGGTGCGTTTAATTTTGTTGCAGAGGTCTCTGAGACTGTCCTCAATTCTTTTCATTCCTTTTTCTTTATTCTGCTCTGCAGTACTTATTTCCACTATTTTATCTTCCTGATCACTTATCCGTTATTCTACCTCAGTTATTCTGCTATTGATCCCTTCTAGAGAATTTTTAATTTCATTTATCGTGTTGTTCATCACTGTTTATTTGCTCTTTAGTTCTTCTAGGTCCTTGTTAAACGTTTCTTGTATTTTCTCCATTCTATTTCCAAGATTTTGGATCATCTTTACTATCATTACTCTTAATTCTTTTTCAGGGAGGCTGCCTATTTCCTGTTCATTTGTTTGGTCTGGTAGGTTTTTACCTTGCTCCTTCATCTGCTGCATGTTTCTCTGTCTTCTCATTTTGCTTGACTTACTGTGTTTGGGGTCTCCTTTTTGCAGGCTGCAGGTTTGTAGTTCCCATTGTTTTTGGTGTCTGCCCCTAGTGGCTAAGGTTGGTTCAGTGGCTTGTGTAGGCTTCCTGGTGGAGGGGACTAGTGCCTGTGTTCTAGTGGATGAGGCTGGATCTTGTCTTTCTGGTGGGCAGGACCACATCCGGTGGTGTGTTTTGGGGTGTCTGTGACCTTATTATGATCTTAGGCAGCCTCTCTGCTAATGGTGGGGTTGTGTTCCTATCTTGCTAGTTATTTGGCATGGGGTGTCCAGCACTGTAGTTTCCCGCTCGTTGAGTGAAGCTGGGTCTTAGCATTGAGATGGAGATCTCTGAGAGAGCTTTCCCCACTTGATATTACATGGAGCTGGGGGGTCTCTGGTGGACCAATGTCCTGAACTTGGCTCTCCCACCGCAGAGGCACAAGCCTGACACCTGGCCGGAGCACCAAGACCCTGTCAGCCACACAGCCAGGTACGTGGGGAATTTCTTGCCTTTTGTGAAGTCTGAGGTCTTCTGCCAGCATCCAATAGGTGTTCTGTTGTAGTTGTTCCACATGTAGATGTATTTCTGATGTATTTGTGGGGAGGAAGGTGATCTCCATGTCTTACTCTTCTGCCACCTTGAGTGTCTCCTAGCCAGGTATTTAAAATAGATCTTTTACTATGATGTATAAACAAAATAATAACTAATCATGGAATACTAAACCTTTTTTGTGCTATTTTTCTCTTGGAGCCAAGAAAAAAATTGCCGAATTCCTGCCTTGGAAAAATTATCTGGGCACTGACTTTTTTTCTTTGGTTTTAAGAATCAAAAAGTAGTGGTTTTCGACCTGTGTTCTGTTGTGCCCTGTTCCATAAGTAGTCAAGATACATTTCATTCCTTTTCACTAATATGTTTCCTTCATTGCTCATGCTTTTTTTTAACGTCAAATAAGTACCCCTTCCCAAATGTCCTACTATTATATTTTTTTATTGAGATATTCCCCCCACAAAAAATACATTTTTTAAGTCTCAATAAGCCTTTAAGCCATGTTGGTTATATAGGCAATAGTTCTCCAGAGTCAGGTGAAGTTTTTTGCTTTTCTTAATTAATAAACCTTATTTATTTTAGAGCAGTTGTAGGTTCACGGAAAAATTGAGCTGAAAGTACAGAGAGTTCCCATATAATCTCTGTCCCCACACACATAAAACCTTCTCCACTATTGACATTCCCCACCACAGTGACATTTATTAAAATTGATGAACCCATGTTGACGCATCATTATTACCCAAAGTCCATAGTTTACAGTAGGGTTCACTCTTGATGCTGTAAATACATTCTATGGATGTTGTACACTGCTAATGAAAACTCCACAGTGAAGAGGAATTTAGAAATATCCAGCAGAGCTGAACATACATATACTGTAGCACTTCCACTTGTAAATAATATAAAGTCTTACATACATGAACAAGGAGTCTTGTTTAACAGTATTTTGCAGCATTAATTTTAATAGTAAAATAGTGCAAACAATTGAATATCAACAGGAAAAATGTGGTACATTCATATAATGAAATTTATAGTAATGAAAATAAATGAGTTAGAGCTATGTCTTTCAAATGTTTTACCTAGTTAGAAATATAGTTTACACCATGACTCAATTTATACGTAAAAAGAGAGAGAAAAAGAGAGAACTTTCACAAAACTATATTTAAATTGCATGTGGTGCACATGTGCATGTGGTGCATTCTATTTTCTCTGTTATTCTATTTCTTTTTTTCTAAAGTAGTTCATGACCTACTAAATTGATTGCGCTACTAATGGTTTGCAGCTCAGTCTATGAAACAAACACTGAACAAAATTATATATTTAACAACATTACTAAATCTGAAAAATATAACATTGAGAAAAAATAACAATAAGTATAGCATATCATATTTATAATATATATAGACATATATATGGCATTCCAAGATATATATGGCTCTATATTTTGATAGCTACATATTTATAAATAGTATTAAATATTTTCATGACAAAGAAAACCACCAAATTCAGGATAGTAATTACCTGTAAAGAAGAAGAGATGGAAGAATAAAACAAGGGAAGAGAATACAGGGTACTTCAACTGTATCTATAATGTTTTTTAAAATAATGCAAAATATTAATATTTGAGAGTTAGGTGGTAAGTACATAGGTGTTTTTGTATGTTTATATATGTACAAAATACTTGATAACAAAAGATTAATCAATTAGACCAACATTTCTCAAGTTTATATCACGCCTTCAAAAAACCATAAATCCCACCTTTTCTAAGAAATTATATATTTTCAGACATTTGATTATATTAATAACAGAGTAAATTTTAAAGAAACAAAAGTTTTAGTCATATTTTAGGGACTATCTTAAGGATATCCTATTTTGCCAGGCTAATTAATAGTGATAATAGGGGTAGTGTGCTGAATGGCGGCCCCACAAAAGATATGACCACATCCTAATTCTCAGAACCTGTGAATATTACCTTGGTAATATAGTAAAAGATGGAATATTACCTTATATAGCAAAATATGTGATTAAGAATTTGGAGAAGAGGAGCTTCTAGATTTTACCGTGGGCCCTAAATCCAGTAACAAGTGTCCTTATAAGAACGAGACAAAGGAAGATAACAGGCAGAAAAGGAGGAGGCAGTGTGACCACAGAGTCTGGAGTGATGCAGCTCTGAGCCGAGGAATGCCAAGAGCCACCAGAAGCTAAAAGAAGTAGAAATAGAAGAAGAAGAAGAATCTTCTTCCCCCACAGCCTCCAGAGGGAGTGCAGCCCTGCTGACACCTTGATTTTGGACTTCTGGCCTCTGGAACTAAAAGAGAATAAATTGTGCTGTTTTAGGCCACCCAGTTTGCAGTAATTCGTTACAGCAGCCGCAGGAAACTAATATACTAGGTCAGATTGACAGGGGAGATAGTCTTCATATAATATGAAGATATTAACCCTGAGCTAGCAGAAGAACATAAATTAAGATTCTTATCTTGAATGGCCAAAAGACTTCAGACAGAAACTCAATGAGGACCATTTTACAGGGAAAGACTGGATATCTCTCCATGAGGTCAGGGTTTTATGATAATTAAATAATTGAAATATTTCTTTACCTGAGGTGGACCCAATATTTTAGGAAGCAAACTTAAAGGGAAATATATTTGGTGTGGTGATTTTATAGGAAATCTATATCCAGAAACTTGATTACGGAGATGAGGGCTGAACACTTTTCTTTCCTAAGTCAACATCAGAAACATCCTTAAAATATTTTTGTGCACAAATTTCCTTTTTGGTTGCATTCGTTTTTAAAAATATGTCCATAAATTCTTTAATAATAACCCTTTTAAAAAGTGGAGCCTAATTCCCCTTTCTTTGAGTATGGGTTGTATTTAGTGACTCACTTTTAAGGAATTCAAGGAGGCAGAAGTGACAATATGTGATTTCTGAAAGTGGGACATAAAAGGCATTGTGACTTCTTCCTTACTCTTTGTATTATTTCCTCTAGGAGAAGCCGGCTGCCATGACATGAGAATGCTCAAGCTTCACTAGGGGAAAGTTAACATGGCAAGAACCTGAGGCCTCCTGCCAAGGGGCAAGGATGAAACTGGGGTTTTCTGTCAACAGTCAGCCTTAAGATGATCACAGCCCTTGCTGGCATCTTAACTGTAACTTCACGAGAGACCCTGAGCCAGAATTACCCAGCTAGGCTGCTCCTGATTTCCTAAACCACAGCAGAAATTGTGAGATAAGTGTTCATTGTTTAATCTTCTAGATTTGGGGGCAATTTCTTACATAACAATAGGTAACTAAAACACTGACAGACCTTCCAAATAAAGTGCCAATTTTGTTCAGAATAAATTAATAAAATGAATATCCCAATTATCCTATGATTTTCCAGAAGTAGTTATGTAATAAATAGTTCATAACAATACTATTGTCACATAGTAAGCTTAAGAATAATATTATTTGTTGAGTATTTAATATGTACTATGAATTTTACCAGTGAAAAAACTTAGCCTTTGAGTACTATGCCTAATCAATTAAGAGTAACTAGCTTTTGAATTCATGTCCCTCTAAGTACACATCCCACGCACTTAACTATTCTCTTACTCTGCAAGACCTTCAAATTTTTGAAAACTTTGTCTCTGTTTATTTCTTTTATTTCTAGACTATCTCAAGTTCCTTTGATCTTTTCTCTTTGTCTTCTTACTATCCTAATCTACTTCCTCTGAATGCACTTAAGTTTGACGATGTTCCGTTTAACATTTAGTCCCCAGAATTGAAAATAATAATGTGATATGATCAGTACAAAGTATCATAAGATTATTACTTCTCATTATTTACAAAATGTACTCATAGATAAAGCCTGAGTTCACTAGCTACATCACACCCTAGACTTGTATTAAGACCATGATCAATTAAAACTTGCAAGTCTTCCACATGAACTGTGGCCGTATGATGATTTCCTTCTTTATCTACATGCTGGCCTTTAATTCAATAAAGATGCTGCCAAGAAAATAAAAAGGCAAGCCACAGACTGAAATATTTTTAAAACACATATCCATCAAAGGAGTTTTATCCAGAATATGCTAAGAACTCATATCCCTCAATCTCTGTAATAATGAAAAGCAAAAACCAATTTAAAATGGGCAAAATATTTGAACATGCACTTCTCCATAGAAGAAAAATGGATGGCAAACTGGTATACATAAAAAGATGCTCAACATCATTAGTCATCAGTAAAATATAATATAAAACTACAATTAAATACCACTACACACATACTAAAATGGCTGAAATTTAAAAGGCTGACCATACCAAGTGTTGGTGAGGATATAGAGCAACTGGAATGCTCATACACTGCTATTAAGAATGTAAAATGATACAACTGTTGGCTGTTGTCCGAATGGCCATTGTTTTTCATTGTTGGAAACAGTTTGGCATTTTCTTAAAAAGTTAAATATTCACCTACCATACAACCCAGCTATTCTACTTCTAGGTAGTTACCAAAGAGAAATGAAAGAATTAGTCCACAAAAAGATTTGTACAAAAATGCTTAAACAGGATCATTTGTAATATCTCAGATCATTTGAAAGATCATTTGTAATTGTAATGGATAAGCAAGTTGTGATATAATGGAATACCATTCAGCAATAAATTAACTATTGATACATGCAACAACATGGGAAAAAATCAAAATAATTATGCCGAGTGAAACAAACTAGACAAAAAGTGCAATACTGTACTATTCCACTAACATAAAATTCTAGAAAATGCAAACTAATATTTCATGACAGAAATTAGATCAGTGGGTGCAGTCAGATAGGGCTGTAGAGTTGCATAGGACTACAAAGTGGCATGTGGAACTTTTGAAATGAAAGCAATGAAAATGTTTGTTTTCTTCATTATGGTGATGAATTCACAGACTTACACATCATCAGATTATGAATTTTAAATATATGCAGCGCATTGTATATCAATTATATCTAATAAATAAGTCTGTTTTCAAAATATAAATGAGTTAGATCTACCTATACTAGACTAGAAAGAGTCCACGATGTCAGGGCAGCATTATTCATAACAGCCAAAAAGTGGAAACAATCCAGATGTCCATCAATTGATGGATAAATAAATAAAATATGTTATATCCATATAGTGGAGTATTATTTAGCAATAAAAGTTATACTATTTAGCAATAAAAGAAGTACTGATACTTCTTTTATGCAACATGCATGCCTAGAGCTCAATGCATGCTCAGAAAAAGACCTGAGTGGACCCTAAGCTTGCACCTCTAAGGCTGATCTTTAGGGTCTGCACAAGCAGGAAGTAAAAAGCTAAGACAGAATTAGGTGGCCTGTCCAAGCACTGAAGGACTGCCTCTGCTCAGAGCCAATCTGAGAAAATAAGGAGAGTGTGGTGGGTTTTTTTTTCTTTTTGGCTCCAGGCACTTAGGGAAATCTCTGTCAGGTCACTAACTGACCACTGATATAATGCAACAGAGATTCAATAACCACACACAAATAAGAAATATAGTCTTTGCAAAAAGAGTATGGGAATGTCACTAGAGAAATGGATGATTGTAGTCATCAACAAGCCACAACAGCAAACTCTGGGGAGGGAGGAGAATCTGCTTTCCAGAGTTATAATACCAAAATGTTCACTTTTTGACAAAAAAAAAAATCACAAGGTATACAAAGAAACAGTAAAGTATGGCCCATTCAAAGGAAAAAGGTAACAGAAACATTCCCTGAGGCAGCCCAGGCATACTAGGCAGAGACTTTAAGTCAGCTATCTTAAATATACTCAAAAGCTAAAGGAAACCATGGGCAAAGAACTAACAAAAAAAGCAGAAGAACAATATATGGATAGAGAATATCAATAAGGAGACAGAAACTATAAAAAGAAACCAAATAGAAACTCTGGAGCTAAAAAGTACAATAGCTAAAATGAAATTCATTAGAAGTGTTGAGAGCAGACTTGAATAGGCAGAATAAAGATCAGCAAACTTGAAGATAGGACAACGGAAATTATCCAGTCTGTGGAGCAGAAAGAAAAAGAATGAAAAAAATAAAATTAACAGAGCCAAAGGGACTGTGGGACACCATTAAATATCTCATCACGTGAGAGTCCCAGAAAAGAAAAAGGAACAGAAAGAATCTTTGAAGAAATAATGGCCAAAGACTGCCCAAATTTAATGAAAGACATGAATCTATACATCCATGAAGCTCAACAGACTACAAGTAGGATAAAGTCAAAGAGATTCACACCAGGACACATTATAATAAAACTGTCAAAAACTTGCTGAGAGATTCAGCAAGCAGCAAGAGAAAAGTGACTTGACATGTTCAAGAGCTTCTTAAAAAGATTAACAGCCTATTTGTCATCAGAAATCATGGTAGCCAGAAGGCAGTGGAATAACATATTTTAAATGTTCAAAGGGAAAAAAAACTGTCACCCAAAAATTCTATACCTGGCAAAGCTATTCTTCAAAAATTAGGGAGGAATTAAGACATTCTAGATTTTTAAAAAAGCTGAGGGAGTTCACTGCTAGCAAACCAGCCCTTTAAGAAATGCTAAAGGGGGCTTCCCTGTTGGCACAGTGGTTAAGAATCCGCCTGCCAATACAGGAGATGTGGGTTCGAGCCCTGGTCCAGGAAGATCCCACATGCCACAGAACAACTAAGCCCATACGCCACAACTACCGAGCCTGCGCTCTAGAGCCTGCATGCCACAAGTATTGAAGCCCACGCGCCTAGAGCCCATGCTCCGCAACAAGAGAAGCCTGCACACCACAACGAAGAGTAGTCCCCACTCACCGCAACTAGAGAAAAGCCCATGCGCAGCAACAAAGACCCAACGTAGCCAAAAATAAATAAATAAATATTTTTAAAAAAAGAAAAAGAAATACTAAAGGGACTCCCTCGAGTGAGAGAGTGGCATGGACATATATACACTACCAAATGTCAAATAGATAGCTAGTGGGAAGCAGCCTCATAGCACAGGGAGATCAGCTCAGTGCTTTGTGTCCACCTAGAGGGGTGGAATAGGGATGGTGGGAGGGAGACGCAAGAGAGAGGAGATATGAGGATATATGTATATGTATAGCTGATTCACTTTGTTATACAGCAGAAACTAACACACCATTGTACAGCAATTATACTCCAATAAAGATGTTAAAAAATTTTAAGAATAAAGGGACTCCTTCAGGGAAATGAAAGGACACTAGACAATAACTGAAAGCCATATGAAGAAAGCAAGAATGCCAGTAGAGGTAACTACATAAGTAAGTGTAGAAGTCAGTATTATGATATTTTTGGTTTGTTACTCTTCTTTTGTTTCTTATATGATTTAAAATACAAATACATAAAATTATTTATTTATATACTATTTGTAAATATATGTTAATAGGCAATAATGTATAATGACATAATCTGTGACAATAACAAAATAAAATGGGGAGACAAAGCTGTTCAGTAACCGAGCTTTTTTATGCTGTTGAAGCTAAGTGGGTATAAATTCAAACTAGACTGTTAAAACTTTTAGATGTTAATTGGAAGCTCCAAGATAACTACTATGAAAATAACCAAAAAATATACTGAAAAAAAAAAGAAGGGCATGAAAAGATACAATAGAAAAAATACACTTAGACACAAATGAAGGCAGTATTTGTGTTTTAACGAACAAAAAATATATATAAAACATAAAGGAAACAAATAGGAAAATGACAGAAGTAAATCCATCTTTATCAGTATTACCTTAAATGTAAATGGATTAAATTCACAAATTAAAAGACAGAGATTGGCAGAATGTGTTTCAAAAAGAAAAGAGTGATCCAACCATTTGTTGTCTACAAGAAACTCACCTTAGATCCACAGACACAAATAGATTGAAAAATGAAAAGGTGGAAAAAAATATTATACGCAAATGGTAACTAAAAGAGAGCTTGGATGGCTGGATTAACATCAGACAAAATAGACTTTAAGTCAAAAATTGTTATGAGACAAAGATGAACAGTATATATTGATACAAGGGTCAATTGATCAAGAAGATAGAATAATTACATCCTGTAAGAAAGCAAAAGCAGGTGTTCATGAATGGAAAGACTTAATATTGTTAATATTATTAAGATGATAATACCACCCAAAGCAATATACAGATTCAATGTAATACCTATCAAAATTCCATGGCATTTTTGCAGAAATGAAAAACCCATCCTAAAATTCATAAGAAATTTCAAGTTACCCCAAACAGCCAAAGCAATCTTGAAAAAAATAGTTGGAGGTCTCTCACTTCCTGATTTCAAAGCTACAAGTAATCAAAACAGTGTGGTACTGGCATCAGGACGACACATAGACCAGAGAGCCCGGAAATAAACTCTCACATCTGTGGTTAATTGATTTTTGACAAGCATGTCAAGACCACTCAATGGAGAAAGAATAATCTCTTCAACAAATGATGCTGGGAAAACTCAATATCCACATGCAAATGAATGGCTTTAGCCCCTTATCTCACACAACAAACATTAGCTCAAAATGGATCAAAGATTTAAATTTAAGAGCTAAACTATAAAACTCATAGAAAACACAGAGGCAAATCTACATGGCCTTGGAATTGACAAGGGTTTCTTAAATGACACCAAAAGCACAGGCAAAAAAAAAAAAACATAAATGGAATTTCATTAAAATTTAAAACTTTTGTGCAGAAAAGAACACTATAAAGAGAGTCAAAAGGCAACCTATAGACTAGGTGAAAATATTTGCAAATAATATATCTGATAGGATTTAATATCCAGGATGTATAAAGAACTCTTACAACATAACAAAAAGACCAACAAGTCAATTTGTAAATGTGCAAAGAAATTGAAAAGACATTTCTCCAAAGAAGACATACAAATGGCCGATAAGCACATGAAAAGATGTTCAATATCATTAGTCATTAGGGAAATATAAATCAAAAATATAATGATGCCACTTCACGCCAATTAGGATAGCTATAATTTTAAAAAGGGAAAATAAGTATTGATGAGGATATGGAGAAATTGGAACCCTCACACATTGCTGGTGGTAATGTAAAATGGTGCAGTTGCTGTGGAAAAGAGTATGGTAACTTTTTCAAAAAATTAAACATAGAATTACCATATGATTCATTAATTCCACCTCTAGGTAGATACCCCCAAGAATTTAAAACAGAGATTCAAACAGAAACTATATTCTGCTACTATGATATATCATAGCAGTATTATTCACAATAGCCAAAAGATGGAAGCAACCCAAATGCCCATCAATGTATGAATGAATAAACAAAATGTGGTATATACATACAATGAAATATTACTCAGTCATAAGAAAGAATGATGTTCTGATACATGCTACAACATGGTTGGGCCTCAAAAACATTATGCTAAGTG
Source organism: Delphinapterus leucas (assembly GCF_059928025.1). Classification (NCBI taxonomy): domain Eukaryota; kingdom Metazoa; phylum Chordata; class Mammalia; order Artiodactyla; family Monodontidae; genus Delphinapterus; species Delphinapterus leucas. The sequence goes on from NC_143145.1 coordinate 38,452,361, forward strand.
AAAGAACACAAAAGGTCACATATTATAGGGTTTGGTTTATAATAAATATTCAGAATAGGTACATCTGTAGAGACAGAAAGCAGACTAGTGGTTGACGGGCTGAGAGAGAGAGGAATGAGAAGGCACTGCTCAATGAGTATGAGGTTTTCCTTCAGAATGATGAAAAAGTTGCTGAACTGAATAGAGGTGGTGGTTGCAAGACTGTGTCACTAAACTGTACACTTTAAAATGGTTAATTTTATGCTATGTAAATTTCACCTCAAAAAAGAATATACTTTACATTTATAATATAAAACTAATAAAAGACCTTTTAAAAATATATACTGAATTAAAGACATCAATATGTACCCACGTTTACCTTAATATAGATGCAGTTGGTTACACAAATAAGTATTTATAGATATGTGTATGTATGTGTACAATTACTTCCTTGCTTTACCAGTTGAGAGGATATAGATGCAATGACACACCAGTAGCAATGATCACACCTAGTGCCTACCTCTTATTCTCTAACACCATTCTCTGATAAAAGGACCCAGAGCTCCTTGGAGACCTGGCTAGTTTTAGGACTCTGGCAGGGAATATACAAGATGAGCCTGGAGCATCCTGTAGTGCCAGATATTAAGGAAGTGATACACACACACACACACACACACACACACACACACACACACACACACACAGAGAGAGAGTAATAGGGGTATGTCAAAAGGACATAGGAGCCAACTGCAAGAGCTCCCAATGGCCAAATCTGGAAAATATGAACAAAAATCTAAAGTAGTATGGAATTATAAACTAAAGCATAAAATAAATATCCTATACAACATACTGACTTTAATAAATAATTGAATGAATGAGTAAATTAATGAGGGAGAAAAGACAAATCTCACTTGCAGAAGAATTCCAAACAATTTATGCACATACCCAAGGAGATGGAGCATAACTTCTCACTCCTTAAGTGAGGGCTGAACATAGTGAATTCTTTCAAAGAGTACAGTATGAAAAGGTGAAAAAGGGTGGGGGAGAGTAACTTTACGGTGGAAAAACCTGAAAGCCACTACCAGCTGATTAAGGTCAACACCAACAGTGATAGGTCATGTTGATAGTATGTACCCTTGATAAGACTGATGAAAATGGCATTTTACCTCTGTAGTCTTTCTTCTGAAAACCCATAACCAATGTAATCATGAGAAAACATCAGACAAATCCCAACTGAGGGGCATTCTACAAAATACCTGACAATACTCCTCAAAACTGTCAAGGTCATTGAAAACAAGGAAAGTCTGAGAAACTCATAGCCAAGAGGAGCATTAGGAGACGTGACAACAAAATGTAATGTGGAATCCTGGATGGGATACTGAAACAGGAAAAGGACATCAGGTAAAAAGTAAGGAAATTGGAAAACGTATGGACTTTAATTAATGATAATGATGGTTCATTGACTGTAACAAATGTAACCATACTAATGTATGATATTAATAATAGACTGGGTGTGAGGTATGAGAACCCTCTGAACTATCTTCAGAATTTTCTTATAAACCTAAAACTGTTCTTAAAAATTATACACATATATAGTTATAGTCATATTCTTACTTAGGACAGTAATTAATGCAGATGGAAGCATATCAGACTTACAGATCTGAGTCCCTAGCCTGACTCTACCCATGATCTGCTTCATGATTGCAGTAAGTCACTTTAAATCTCTGGACATTAGTTAACTCACCTTATATTTCACAGACTGAGGGACATTTAAGTCTCTTTAGAGTCTAAAGTTCTATGAACCCATGATTCTATTACTGTACTAACCCAGTTATATCTGAAAAGAGCACATGGGAAAATGAAGAAGCATTCAAATGACTTTGTAATGCTTAAGAAAACATCAAGTTCACTAAAATTAAAATAATTTTTTAAAAACTGACCATTTCATTATAGTAACTCAAATGTTATCACACAGAACTTATGAAGTCGTGCAAAGTGAAGGCAGGACTCATTACCTAGAGACAATGAAAGCTTCTTATAAATTACCTCACTATGCCACAGAATAAATTTTATTTAAACTTATATCATCCCCCATTGATGTATCATTTTGTACATAGAAGGTGCATAATTTTTGCTGTAGTATTTTGAAAACATATAATGTAGTGTTATTTTAATCTCCTGATGTTAGAATTATTTGAGGATCTTTCATTAATATTAAATGGTCCTGATTTTTCTTTAAAAAAACCCCCACATTTAAAAAAACTTAGCTTTTCACCAAAATTATTTAACACATTAGCTATGTTAATGTAAAGTTTATATGAGAATAATCATCAAATTTAGGGTAATTTTGTGTAAGGGCATCTTTCACAGTCATTACGTACTTGTAAACATACCATAAACATCAGAAAATTTTAAGGGGAAAACATTTTGTCTGAAGAAACCTATGCCAAGCTGAATTTAAAAAATGTTTTCAATAACAACTAAATAATTTATAAAAGTTCATTCTCAGGCCAGTTATCTGTGATAAGTCCGACTTTATGAGATGGCCAGTAGGTGTACATTAGATTAAAATGTTTGATTTCTTATTCACTCTGAAAGCAATATAATCTAAAACAAGATTCTGAGGATTACTTTAGCCTGAAAAGTCAAGGATGTGATAAACCTATAATCTGAAGAGTACAATACTTACCAGCGTTTTCTTTATGACCTTTTATGTGAAAGGTAGGCATAAAATGTCTTTCTCATATTTGAAACTGCCATATCTAATAAAGAAAAAAATTAAGTAACCAGGCAATAACTATAGCTTTATATATAATTATAATAATTTCTTCTATTACTAAAAATTTTCAGCATAGAAAAAAACACATCATAAATAATATGACATTAAATACCCTTGGGGAAAAAGGAAACATCATATTCTATTATTTAGCATGGGACCAAAAAAATTACCTTTCTCCAACTTCCAATAAAATGAAGTCCAAACCTCCAGAACCTCTCAGTTATCTGAATAAAAGTTTTGAAAGCTATCATCATATTTTCTTAAAGCTTTTAGGAGGTAAGAACTGCATTGTATTTTTTTCTATACATTTCTACCTTTAAAATACTATTTTTGCTAGATTTTTACCTGATAAACTAATTTCATTTAGTATCTTCCAAAGTGTGAACACTTTCATTTTTAAGTTTTATTAATATTCTCATGGCAACATCAAAATTTAAGGAAATTTTTTATCATCAAAAAGGAGTTCTGGTATTACTTGTTTTGTTAGGTTTGCAACCTTTTCTTCATATTATTTGCTCTTACATCTCCTGCCTGCCGTTTCCTTTAGCTTTAGTGTATTTTATTTTTATTTATTTATTTATTTATTTAAGCTGCATTGAGTCTTTGTTTCTGCGCACGGGCTTTTCTCTGGCTGAGGCGGGTGGGGGTTACTCTTCCTTGCGGTGCACGGGCTTCTCATTGCAGTGGCTTCTCTTGTTGTGGAGCACAGGCTCTAGGCGCATGGACTTCAGTAGTTGTGGCATGTGGGCTCAGTAGTTGTGGCTCACGGGCTTTAGAGCACAGGTTCAGTAGTTGTGGTGCACGGGCTTAGTTGCTCTGTGGCATGTGGGATCTTCCCGGACCAGGGCTCAAACCCGTGTCCCCTGCATTGGCAGGCGGATTCTTAACCACTGCGCCACCAGGAAAGCCCCAGTTTCAGTGTATTTTAGATTTGTTCCAAATGGTGGCATAAAAGAAAGAAATGTGTGTATACATTAAATTTTTAAGTATCCATTACCTTAATCTACTAAAGTAAACTTTTGTCAAGACCTTTTATCTTAATGGTATTTTTACATTAAAAAAATGGTAGGGAAACAATAATATTTGACTCCCTTCAAATGTATTTTGAACTGTGTTTGTTTAGTGTTAGTTACTGACTACTTGATCTGGAGAACCCCTGCCCATATCAGTAACAACTAGTTCAAAACTTCATAGTACCTTTAACATCAAAAACACTTCACAGGGGGGCTTCACTGGTGGCGCAGTGGTTGAGAGTCCACTTGCCGATGCAGGGGACGCGGGTTCGTGCCCCGGTCCGGGAGGATCCCACATGCTGCGGGGCGGCTGGACCTGTGGGCCGTGGCCGCTGGGCCTGCGCATCCGGAGCCTGTGCTCCGCAACGGGAGAGGCCACAGCGGTGAGAGGCCCGCGTACCACACACACACAAAAAAAACACTTCACAGGAATCGCTATCATCAGTTATTGATAGGACGGAAGACTGCATAGAGAGGTGATGTCTTCAATAGAGGGTTGTGTTTGGTGAAGAGAAAATTAAAATTCTAAATGTAATTCAATAGTAAATCCAAAAACCATTTCTTTAAAGGGAAGTTTAACATTGTGTTTTCTACTTTCAGGATCCTTTCATCATTACAAGAGCTATTCTTTTCTGGTTCAAATCTTGCTTACCTCCTTTTTAAAGTTATTCCTGAAAACATTAGCCCAGATGAGCTAATTTCAGATGGCTTATTTACCTGCTCATAGATTTATTTGCCACCTGCTTTTGCTTTTTCTACAGATGCAGAGTCAACTCTGGGGCAAAATCCCACCTTTCTCTTCCTGCCACACAAGTGGTAAATAACATTACCCAATAAATTTTAGCATTTCCCCAAATGTGTAGGATACAAAAAATGTATTCATTCGTGTGAGATATAAAAATCACACTCACACTTCTGAAATCAATAGCCAGCCATTTCACACTTGGGCCAAAGGCAAACATACATAATTCTCACTGGCAGCTGGACAACATTCCAAGCTGCCACCACATTAATTAACTCACCTCAATCAGATTCCACTTCAACTTGCACAGCTTGCTGCCAAGACTCCTAGCAATAAATTGTTAGGTTAAATACTGAACAAGGTAGGGAAATACCATATGGTATGTTGTTACAGAGAGTGGGATATTCTTATTTAACACTAGTAGCAGCGTTTTCCGTTTACTTTTTATTGTTGTCTCCTGTGATTTGAGAAAAATGAGTATATGTCCTTGTTGATAAATTATCTTGCTTATTTTATTGTGATGGTGAATGGAACAGTAACAAGATAAATTACTTTTGTCCACAAGCTTCTATAATTGATATTCCCAACATTTCAAGGCAACAGCTTGCTTAGCAAGTACTGGGAACCCACTAATGATAAATTATTAAATTTGGGGGGATATCAAGGAACAAAGAACTCAAATTCCCTTTTCACTGAGGACTATTGGGAATTTACAAATAAATACAAACTACTTATATTTGAAAGACTTCTAACATGGGAGTCAAAAGATTTGAGTTTGAATCCAGTTTCTGCCTTTGACTGGCTCTGTCACTTTGATTAAATCACTTCATTTCTCTGATATTATTTCCCCACCTGTCATATGAAGAAGTTTGACTAGATGAGTGGCTCCCAAACATTAATGCACATATCAATTTAAGGAGCTTATTAAAAATGCAGATTTTTAGATGTCATCCTTAAGGACTGAAATTGATTAGGTTTAATGTAGAGCCCAAATCTGCATTTGTAATAGCAAGAAATTCTTCAGCAGATGGAGGACTCACACTCTGAGAAATACTGGACTGTATGATACCAAGATTCCCCTTACGTCTGACAATTATTATTTTACTCACCAGACCATGCCATTGCTTTTATAACTTCTGGTGTGGTTTTAGAAAGAGGTATAATTGGGAGAGTTGATTCAGGACTTAATCTGCATTGGTTCAAATGCCTGGTCCAAAGAAGCTGAAAAGACCAGAATATGACTACCCAAAGTCATGTATGCATTTTCCTAGGGCTGTGGGACGGGTGATAGGGGTCATAGCTGACTGGATGCTCCCCCTGAAAGTCCTGTCTGTATATATAGGAAGACTCCAAATCTAGACAAAAACACTGAAAGCCATCCTGCAGATCAGCAGGATGATATTCTGTATCACTCACCCAACAGAGGTCTTTCTTTGCTCTAAAAGTGTAATGAACTCTCCTTTCATCTATTTTGCCCCTTGTGTATACAGTGCATTCTGCTTCTATTTTAAATGCCAGAAATCAGAAAAACATTCTGTACTTGTTTGTAAGACTATCGAAGGCTAGGAACTTTTGGAAACCTCATTCTTCCTAGCTTCTAGGACATGATTTGATAAGGAAAGTAAAAGGCTCTTACTAGTATACACTCTGAGTTTATTTCAAATAGGTGCTTATGGATTTCTATTCAGCCACGTATCTTCTTCCATCTGATCTCTCTTATGACCAGCAGAGAACCATCCTGTAAGACAGTTGTCTGGGGATAGCCTTAAATCCGAAAATGAACAACCTTAACTGGCCCACATAAAATGGTATACAACACAGGCCTTTCTCATCATATTACAAGCTCAACAGCCTTGAAGCCTCAAAAACAGACTTTATTACTTCACTACTTAAACCTGTGAAATCACCTTCGTTCTCCGTTTCTATCAATGGAGGGTATAAAAAGGCAATGTAGTAGTTGCTTTACTATTCAATTTGCACAAAAGAAACCTGATTCCCTTAAATTTAATCAGTTTCTTCCAAGCTACTCTGGTCACCACGAAAAGTTCTAATAATGTTCCTTAGAATGTGAGTGGATGGTCTCTTACTGATCTTTGTGTTCTCCTCAGCTACTAAAATCAGTCTCTTAGTAGATGCTCAATAAAGGAATGTTGGATTGAAGATACTCTGGCAGAGAAGTACTAAATCCTGTTGCAGACTTCTTCATCCCCTGCAGGTGGTGCTGGGAGACAGGTTCTTTACTTATTTATTTAATCATACTTATATGGGCAAGCAAAGGTGTTCTCCAGTACTTGGTTTAAAGCTGTTGTAATTATCTAAATTTCTTCCTCCCCTTCACTCTAGTTACTGGTCACAGAGGAGAGCAAAAATACTGAAAAACGTGATGCAAATGAAGAGAAGAGAGACAGTAAGATAATTGATGGTGTCTCCCAGGTCTGGCAGTGGAAAGATTCTGTAGGGATTTAGGGGAAAGAGATTTTGTACACTTGTACTTTCCAAAAGAGAAGATATATTCAGGAAATTATTCTATACTACTATTTGACCATCTCCTCATATCTACTGTATTAATTCTAGTTCTGTATTTGTCAATGCTATACTCCTAGTATTTTTCACCGTGGTTAGATATGACTGGTTGTTGGTATCTTGGGCTTCAACCTTTAAGACTTCCTGTCCATCTCACAACCTGTTCATCACACCTCCCAGAGTCACCTGCCCTCTTTTCTGTGTTCCTCCAGTTTAAAGAATGGATTATTTATTTTTAATATCTGAATTGCCCACTTAATTGAGAGCTTTTAAAGAGTAGAGATTGTGTCATTATCATCTTTGTATCACTAGGTGTTAATTTGGTGCTTGAAATGTAGGAGACACTAAATAAATTGAATGAAAAAGCAACCAGTAATTCAATAGGAATACTGCCATTATACTTTTCTCTTTTATCACCCCTCTCCTGAAGCTTTCTTTCTTTTTTAAGATTTATTTGGTTGCACCAGGTCTTAGTTGCAGCTCACGGTCTCCTTAGTTGTGGCAGGCAGGCTCCTTACTTGCTGCTCCAGGGCTCCTTAGTTGCGGCTCACCAGCTCCTTAGTTGCAGCTCGCCAGCTCCTTAGTTGCAGCACACGACTCCTTAGTTGTGGCATGTGAACTCTTAGTTGCGGCATGCATGTGGGATCTCGTTCCCTGACCAGGGATAGAACCCGGGCCCCCTGCACTGGGAGCACAGAGTCTTACCCACTGCACCACCAGGGAAGTCCCTCCTGAAGCTTTCTGAAGCCAAAAGTAGAAGTCAGCAACTACAGTCATAAATAAGAAAGTTGGTATTTTTAAATTGACATAACATAATTCCCCCAGCCTACACTTCTAACCCTATCTCTCGCACTCCCCCCCATATAATCTTTCACAGCAAACAGATTGGTCTGTTTACTCCCTCTGATATGCTTTATGCTTTCCCACCTCTGAGATTATGCCATCCCTCTATTTTGCCCTCAGTTTATATTAATCAATAATTCTCAGAATGGTTCCCAGGGGGGCCAAGACATCAACACTATGTTCATAATAATACTAAGACGCTGTTTCCCTTTCCACTCTCATTCTCTCACAAGTGTACGGTGGAGTTTTCCAGAGGCCATATGACATGTGATATCACAATAGAGCAGATAAGAGAATCCAGCTATCTTCTATTAAGCCAAATATTAAAATGCAAAATGTAAAACATTACCATTTTCCTCACTAAATGGTTTTTTTGGGAAAATATAGTTATTTTTCATAAAAGTTATATTATTTATATTAATGTGTAATTTATTTTAAAATATATTGATAAATATTTTAAATTTTCTTGATTTTAATTTGTAATATAAGAAATATGGATAGATACATCTCACATAAACAAAAGCTCATTGAGGTCCTCAATAATTTTGAAGAGTATTATTAAGGAGTCCTAAGGCCAAAGAGTTTGACAATGCTGATCTAAATCTTCTGCACCCTTTAAAGTCCAAAAAACGCCTTCCTGCTTGATAAGCTCTTTGACCACAGCAACTGGAGAAGAACTTCTCCTCTGTCTACTCCAAATACCTGGGGCACTTACACACTTGTGCTTCTTTTACACCAGTCACATAGTACAGAACTTGTGCCTAAAAGGAATTAGTATTGTTATACTGATAAAGAATGATATTTAAAAACCTTTGTGTTTAATGGTGAATTATAAACAATCCTTTTACTTTCCAGTCTCTGATATTGTCTTCCCAGCCTCAAAGGGAAAAAGAATTATCTTGACTTTTCAGTCTACCCTTTTCACCAAATAACATAATGATAATAAATTTATATGTATATATAACATTTATTATGTATTTTTATTATAAATCTGATAATTTTCATTAAAAAAGAATGAAATAAAATATTAGAAATTAAGAAAGTTAAATTCACCCACAATGCCATTAGACTGAGGTAACAATTGCTAATGTTTTAGTGTATATGTATCTCTTCAGTCTTCTACTATACATATATTTTTTTCACTAAACTTAAGTTATACTGAACGTACTATTAGCTTTTATTTTTTTTATTTATTTATTTTTTGCGGTACGCGGGCCTCTCACTGTTGTGGCCTCTCCCGTTGCGGAGCACAGGCTCCGGACGCGCAGGCTCAGCGGCCATGGCTCACGGGCCCAGCCGCCCCGAGGCATGTGGGATCTTCCCGGACCGGGGCACGAACTCGTGTCCCCTGCATCGGCAGGCGGACTCTCAACCACCGCGCCACCAGGGAAGCCCCGACTATTAGCATTTTTATATACTATTTCTAAGATGCTATTTTGTTTCTTGTACTTACCATCATATAGTGTCGTATAGGGGGATTTAAAGAAACTGGTACTGTTCATTTTAATAAATGAGTGGTAGACACATAGGTATTCATTTTTTTCTTTAAATTAAATATGTACATTTTATAAATGTATTTATTTATTTTTGGCTGCATTGGGTCTTCGTTGCTGTGCACGGGCTTTCTCTAGTTTCAGCTAGCAGGGGCTACTCGTTGTTGCGGTGCCCTCGGGCTTCTCATTGCGGTGGCTTCTCTTGCTGCGGAACACGGGCTCTAGGTGCGCAGGCTCAGTAGTTGTGGCACACGGGCTTAGTTGCTCCGCGGCATGTGGGATCTTCCTGGACCAGGGATCAAACCCGTGTCCCCTGCATTGGCAGGAGGTTTCTTAGCCACTGCGCCACCAGGGAAGCCATAAATATGTACATTTTAAATCTCTTTTGTATGAAGGATAACTTTATAATAAATGAGCTTTCATAATAATTTTTTAAAATAATATATGATGACCATTTTTCTATGTCATTACGTATTCATTACCTCACTTAACTCTGTAATAGTCCATTATATATCTTCTAGGGTTTATTTAACCCATGTTTAACCCTACTGTTAGGCGTTAAAATTATTCTAATTTTTAAAAACTACAAATAATGCTTGGGTTTTCTTTCTTGTACATACATTTTGCATACAGCTCCAGTGATTTCCTTAGAATAAATTAAAAATTACAAGGCCAGGAGATATAAACAATTTTAAGACATTTAATCAAAAAATGCAATCATTTTTTGGTACCACTTCTGCTTTCTCACTAGAAGAAAAACAACTCTGCAACTGAGGAGAAAAGGTAGAGAGTTTGAGAGGTTGTGAGAGAAAGCTGGGAAAGCATATGTTGGAAGGAAAACTCATAGAGAAAAACTGCGGCCAAAGAAGAGGGAAGAAAAAGAAAAAAAGAAGAGGCAAGAGAAGGGAAGAAGAGTGGGAAGCATGAACAGAATTGAAGAATGCCTACAAAGGGATAAACAAGGCATACGGAAGAAGAGACGGTTTTAGAATCAGGCAGATGGTGTATTTAAAACAGCTCATCCATTATCAATGTGACCTTAGGCAAATTACATAACTTCTCTAGGCCAGCATTTTCTTCTCTGTAAAGGTGAAAGGCAAAGAGCTTGCCTAATAAATGTTTGTTTCCTTCTGAGGAAATGGAATAAAAATTGGGGAGAGGCAGAGGTGGGGGGGAAGGAAATGGAAATGAAAAAATAATTGAATGTACGGAAAAACAAAACAATGAAAAATCAAATTTCATTTCACAAGTTGCTACTTTTGTATAATGTTCTGATGTAGCATATAAGGATGAAATAGAGAAATGAAAGAAACCAAAGCCATACATGAGTGTGTGACTTGAAAGGAATGAAAATTTGCTTATGAAAAGAGAAAAGTAGATTAATACGTGAAAACAAAGAAGAAGAATGTCAGACCTCTGCAGACGTAGAGAATGGACTTGAGGACACAGGGAGGGGGAAGGATAAGCTGGGAAGAAGTGAGAGAGTGGCATGGACATATATACACTACCAAATGTAAAATAGCTAGTGGGAAGCAGCTGCATAGCACAGGGAGATCAGCTCAGTGCTTTGTGACCACCTAGAGGGGTGGGATAGGGAGGGTGGGAGGGAGACGCAAGAGGGAGGGGATATGGGGATATATGTATACGTATAGCTGATTCACTTTGTTATACAGCATCAACTAACACAGCAATGTAAACCAATTATACTCCAATAAAGATGTTTAAAAAAAAAGAATGTCAGATCTAAAAAAAATCAAATGTTGACTCAAAATATTTGCAAAAGACTTTTTTTTTTTATCCTGGTATTACTGCTTAATAAAATTGTTGTAGTTTGAAGAAAAATAAGAAAGTTGCTGATGAGTAGAAAGGAGATTTTGATTTGGAGTACTTTATATTCATTAGACCATTTTTAAAGTTGGAAACAAATTGAAAGTTGGGAGCAAATCAGCTTCAATACTCATTATTTTGACTGACCTTAAGCCGCTGAAGGGCTGCACTTTATACCTGTGCTCGCACACGTGCACACACTTTATCTTTTCCTTTTATCAAGCAAAGATGCAGGTGGCAGCACCCTTTTACTATTCTGCTTTCTGTTACTTAACTTCTGGTCTTTGATTTCTCTTCCACAAGCTAAAGATAGTTCTAGGAGTTAAGAATCTCCTCTTTGTTGAATTTCCCTAACTGGACTAGAAATCTTGAGAAAATTGGTTGTCTTTTTCTCATGAAAGTTTTTGGCACTTCATGCTTCTAAATGTGCCAAGAATGTATTGAGACGTTTTATTCGGCTTTTCCAATTGAAAATCTAAATAGAACCTGCCTGCTCAGAGGTACACACACATCATCAAAATTTAATATGACTCCAAGAGAAAGTTAATCAAATCTTAGATTAGTTTTATTTTAATTAACGGTAAAGACTTGAATCAGTTTTTATTTACTCTCTGATAATTCATTCCTACTATTTTAAATGGCTAACAGTTTCAGATTGGTGGAACTACCGCCTCAATGGTTGGTGGAAAATTCACTGTAATTGATTTCCTTATTTGATTCCCCTTGGAGGAAAGTGCTACAGATAAGAAATAATAATGGCTTTTCACATAGCAAAATTTCTTTAGGCACAAACCAAGAAACATTAAAATGTTATATAGTGAACATATTATATACTTTAATTGAAGATGGTAATCTTCTAGAAAATAGGGTAATAAACAACCAGTTGAAATAAAGGTGAACTTATTCCAATGTAACAGAAGCATAAGTGGGGTTAGACTACACTTCCTGATTTATTCTGGACTTCTCGGGCTATCCATTAATCTCATCTCCACCCACTCAGCAACAATATCTTCCAGGCAATTTTCCCTTGTCTTCTCACTTTCATAATATCCATCTTCCCAGAACTCTGAAGTAACCGGGGATCACAACAGAGAGGAGTTAAAAATCTGTGCACATGTTCTAGATCATTTCAGAGTTCCTAAGTCAAATTAGTTTATTTACCTCATTCCTTCCTTTGCCCTTGCCTTTCAACTTCCTCCCTTTGGTAATGCCCTCTACCAGGAAATCCAGTTCACAAACTTCAATTAACAAAAGTGTTTGATTATATCCTCATAATGGTGAAATTCTTAGATGGTGACTAGTATATAAAATTTCTGGTTTTCAGTTTTCTAAAAATGTTAACCAGATCTTAGAGGTCCTCAGCAAATATGATGGAAGAATCTTATAAAAGGTGCCAGTTAGTCTGTACTAAAATTCTTCATATAGAGCTAGCACCATTCATTGTCTTTTCCGTACCAAAATTATAGATCCCTTGAGAGCAATGATAGTAACCTTTTAAGATTCCTAGTTCTCTGAAAAATATCAAATACATTGAGTTTTTCAGGCCATGAAGATATTTTTGATACAAAAATGTGCATCTGTCTAGTAGGAAGACATATAACCAGCATTATAGATTATGGATCAGCTAATTATGGAACTTTACTGATAACATTGTATAGCCTAGATCTGCCCTGTCCAACGTGGTAGTCACTAACCTCATGAATTTAAATTTAATTTTTAATTAATTAAAATTAAATTAACTTATAAATTTAGTTCCTCAGTCACACTAGCCACATTTCAAATGCTCAATAGCCACATGTAGCTATTAGCTACCCTCTTGGACAGCACAGACAGAACATCTACAACATCTCAGGAAGTTTTATTGGACAACACTGGTCTAGATAAATTAAATATAGCATCAGGTACTAATCAGTATAATTATTAGCCAGTTGTAAATAAATTTTAATTATATCTGAAAAGGTAATTGTTTCTCTTTTTCAGTAATGTCATGACTTCATATAATCTACTTAAGTAGCTGAAAAAAACAGTGTTAATTGAACAATTTAACAAAAATGCAATAGAGAACTGTTTTAATTAACATAAACTATAGAACACCTCTTACTTATAAATTGACAAGTACATGTGTACCTTTCAAAACATATATGATCAGTTTTAAAAAGCTTATTTCCCATGAATTCTAGGGTAATTCTTCTCCCAGAAATATGTGAGGAATGAATCAAATTCTGTGAGAATGGATAGAAGTAGAGATTAATATTAGTACTCTTTCTTTAATGTTTTAAAATTCTATTTTCTTTTAAAAGTTCTTTGAGAGGTTAAACTTCATGAACTGTAGACATGTAGAAAACTGGACTGATGAAAGCAACTTTTTTCCTATTTCCATCTTTCCAAGAACGTGGACAATCAGAGCATTCCAATATATCTCCTGCCAAAGGCTTTTGGAGAATGGCTACAGACTGAGACTGTTTCAGACCTGGAATCAGTTAGCTGTATTTTTCTTTCTGTTGTTAGCCTACACTGGGAAGGACACCTGCTACACAGAGCTCATCATTTCTAAAATAATCTGAGAGCTTATTACTCTTGTCAAAAACTGTCCAAGTCAGACAGTTTCACAAAGCAAACAGAGAAAATTCCCTTGATCCAGAATTTTCAAGATGTAATGCTGTGTCTCACTCCCTCACCATGAATGGATTCAGAGTAGGAAAAAGTTAGAACTGTAGGATATTGGATCAGTTACCTTGTATCAGTAAAGCTATCAGAAACCTATAATGTGTTTGTGTGTTTGGCATAGTTTTCTCTTTTATCAACACCTTTCACAGCACATTGAACTTCTTTTACACAGAGTGGAGAAAAGCTCAGTTCAACAGATGGGTCACAAAGGTAACTACAGTTTGGCCCCTGCCTTCAACGAGCCCATTCTCTAATGAATGATAGCAATAGATGAACAGATAAGTGCTATCAGAGAGATGGGCAAGGACTCCAACGGAAAATCAAAGGAGAAAAGGTTACACGAGCAGCCAGTAAGATCTCCTGGAAGTATTGTTATCCAAGCAGAGTCTCGAAAGATGAAGATCTTCCTTCCTAGCCAGGTAAAGAAGGGGTGAGAAAGAGAAAAAGTTTTACGCAAAGGAAAACATGAGCTAAGCACAGAGGCAAGAAAACATCATAGTAAATTCTGGGAGTTATGTGTAGTCTCATATTTCCAAAATAAGTGTCAGGGAGGTAGGCAGGGGATAGATTATTATATTCAATGCTAAGATTAATTTTCTTCTGTAGGTGATCGGGAGTTATTAAATGTTTATTTAGGGAGAAGTAATCTGTTGATGTTTGTGTTTTAAATAGATGACTTTGTTGACTCTAGAAACCATACTGACACTGATATAGAAGGGGCAGTTTTGAGAAATGTTAGGAATAAAGAGAGCATGACCTAGTGGGATTAAAAGAGATTCCATGTAATTTTCAAAAGTAATAATAATTGAAGAATGAAATAAAAATGAAACTCAATAGGGAGAGAGTCAAGGTTTCAGAAAGCAGGAAGGTTAGGTTTTTTTGGTTTTGTTTGGTTAGTCAGTTTTATTACAACTATGAAAGATAAAGTAATTAGAGAACAGAAATGAGAAAATACAAAAATTTTAGGAAAGAATTTACCACATGGAAAATAAAGAAAGAAAGCACTGATAGTACAGTCACAAAAATCCTGATAATGAATCTGAGCCAACCAAAAGTCAAGTGCTAACCTGTACCAAGGAAACCCAACACACAGTCAAAGATCTTCATTAATGATACAGAGCTGAGGAGTAGACAGCAATCCTCCTGGTTAAGGAGATGATGTAATTATACTGAAGGAAATAGAAAAACAGATGAAAAATTACACATTTTTAAGAGGTCAGCCAGTAAGTAGGTGAAAACATAAGTTAACTGCAAAGATCTCTGTATCTCCAAGAGATGTGGTATTCAAACCTCAATCTACTAGATTTTTTTTTCCTGTAAATGGATGCCATAAAAATTCTATTGCCAGTCAGGCACTTTAAAGAGGAGGGAAAAATTTTTATTTGACTTTAAAATAAATAGAATTTCTTAAAATAGGACTGCATGGTTTCCTGTCTTCAAAACATTCATGACACCATCTGCATCTTTGAGGGTTTGGACAGGTATTTTTATTGCTTTTGTAGATGCTCCAACAAAATATCACACACACACACCAAAAAATACTTTACAAAACTGTTTTAATTACTTATTCTTCCAAAATGAACAGATTAATGACCAAAAGAATCAAAATAAAGTGGTGCTGAATAGGAAATCCAAACAACCAAAAAAAAAAAGAATACTGCAGGAATTGGCAGCAAAATCTTTTCTTGCTCTTGCAAAACAGAGCCAAAAAACTTAAGCTGATGTTGGATTATTGTGTGCAAACAGGTCCTGACTCGTTCACCAAGTGAAACAAAAGCTGTAAATGTTTTTCTATCCCTCTTCTAACATTTTGGGAAAGGTTCCTGAAAGGAAAAAAAAGACTCAATTTAATTAAATCACACACACACACACGCACACACACACACACAGGAGCACACTTTTTTCCCTCTTTAGGAAGAGTTAAACTACTTGAATAACTCCCACTTATATAATTTTGAATCACAAAAAACATGAATTATCTTTAATGCTTAAAGAAAGAAGGCTCCAGTCACTATAATGGGATCACTTTTTTTTTGATAAGGAAAACAATAAAACAAATGATAATTTTTTAAAAATATGAAGGAATCTATAGTGATATTATAAATAAGTAAAATATAATTACCTGAATGTGATCTAAATTGTTAAATTTAAATTGCTTTTGTACTTTTTTATCTTCAACTGGCTAAAATTCCTCTTTTGGGTAAAATATCTGTTGCTTATAAAAAATAATGCAGGGCTTCCCTGGTGGCGCAGTGGTTGACAGTCCGCCTGCTGATGCAGGGGACACGGGTTCGTGCCCCGGGCGGGAAGATCCCACATGCAGCGGAGCGGCTGGGCCCGTAAGCCATGGCCGCTGAGCCTGCGTGTCCGGAGCCGGTGCTCTGCAACGGGAGAGGCCACAACAGTGAGAGGCCCGCGTACCGAAAAAAAAAAAAAATGCAGTATACATTTTATTTATCTGCTATAGGGCAAAATATAATTAAGCAAAATTATATAATTCAAAGCACTTGCCATTACTCAAATGTCCCCTTATTATATGATTACATATTGAATAATTCAAATTGTCATAATACAAAACATGGAATTCACAATATTCAATCTCATAGGTTAATTGTCAATTTAAAGAATTACTTTGAAATTTTTATTTTCAATTATCCGGTTATAAATTTTAACTATTTTATATGTAAAACTTATAAAAAGGCAAAAAAGTATAAAAAACAATAGACCAGATTTGGGGGAGGGGGGAGGATTCCAAGTAAGAGAACCATAGAAAATGAGAAGCTTCAAAAATAGATTTACAAAAAATAAGTTATTATTAGACTCTATTAAATTTTTAAAATGTGAAAGATAAAGTAACTGAAATTTATCAGTACATATGCAAGTTAAGTAACATCAATGGCAGCTGTTACTATTAACTGCTTACTCTGTTAAGTACTGTACTGGTCATTTTACATCATTTCATTTAATCAAAACCTTACATGAAGGGCCTCACGAACCGTTTATACATGTAGAGTGCTCTGAAATTTTCAAAGAGCATTCTGTAATTATCCCATATGATCTTCATATCATGCTATGAAATAGACAAAAGGCAAAAGCAATTATTAGCCCTATGTAGATTACACATAAGAAAATAAAAGGACATAAAGATTAAAATCACCGAGTTAGTAGAAAACAGAATTACGGACTTAGTTGTCTAACTTCTAATACTGAATCATTATCTACTACATAATATCAGAGAGGCTTAGAGATCCTAAATGATTTAGGAAACAGCTTAAAGTTAATCAGCAAGCACTCACTGAGTTTCTACATTGTATAAAACACTGAAGTATTTGTGTGATACAAAAAAGAAATAGAAAAAGAGAGGAAAAATTGGAAAAAGAGAAAAGAGAAGATTCCATTGAAGAACTTAGTATATGGCTGAGAAGAACACATTAATTTTTAGAATAATTATAAGATAATATATCATTCAGTGCAAATTAACAGTTGTGATAAATTACCTGATCTATTGGCGTAATTTAACCCTGCTCAAATCTGATGGTAATAAATTACGTATCTTTTATTTATGTGGATTAATCAAATCTCAGAATATTTTATTGTACTAACCTAATTCTTTTGCTAAACAGAATCCCTATATACAAATTATTGCTACAAAGAAAAAAATTAACAGCTAGAATATACCAGGCAATCTTTCAGAAATTTTAATTCTAACAATATTTGTTATAATAGAATGTTATTTCAGTTGAACATGTAAGGAACCAAAGTATTTATCAATGC